>NC_092385.1:6942124-7289624 GCF_030028105.1 Mobula birostris | reverse complement strand
TATGTGTCTTTGTCGTCCAGCTGCCCCAGGGTTGAGCGAAGAACCCATGGAATGTCATTTGCTGTGGATCTGTTGTTCCGGTAGGCAAATCGGAGCAGGCCCAAGTCGCTTCTCAGGCGAGAGTTGATGTGTTTCATCACCAGCCTCTCAAGACACTTCATTACAGTGTATGTAAGTGCTACTGGACGATAATCACTGGGGCAGGTTACTGTGTTCTTCTTAGGGACCGGTATAAGTGAAGTTTGCTTGAAGCAAGAGGTTAAAGGTATTGGTGAACTCTCCTGCCAATTGATCAGCTCAGATCTTTGGTACTTGGGCCAGGTACCCCATCTGGGCTGGATGCTTCTGTGAGTTCACCCTCCTGAAGGTGAAAACTCAGAGACTGAAATCACAGGACCATCGGAGGCTGTGGGAGTTCGTAATGGTTCCTCCATACTTTATTGGTCAAAACAAGCATAGAAGGAATCCAGCTCATCTGGAAACAAAGCCCTACGTTGCTTGATTTTACTTTGTATGAGGTGATAGCATGCAAGCCCTGCCACATCTGTTAAGTACCCTTTGTTGATTCAAGTTTAGTCTGGAATTGTCACTTCACATGTGAGATGGGTCTCTGCAGATCATATCTGGACCTCTTGTAACTTCCTTGGTCGCCAGACTTGAATGCCTCTGATCTGGCCCTCAGCAGATTGTGGATCTCGTGGTTCATCCAGGGCTTCTAGTTGGGGAAGATTCTGAATGATTTTGTGAGGACACACTCATCTACAACTGTTCCTACAAAGTCCATAATAACGTCGGCATATTCATTCAGATCCGCAAATGAATCCTTGAACACAGCCCAGTCTACCAACTGGAAGCAATCCCAGAGCCGTTCCTCTGTCTCCCATGACCACCTCTTTGTTGTCCTCATCTCTGAAGCCTTGCTCTTTAAGCTTCTGCCTGTATGCAGGTAGGAGAAGGGCAGCCAAGTGATCAGATTTCCTGAAATGGGGTCTGGGCATGGAATGGTAGGCATTCCTTATGTTAGTTTAACAGTGGTCTAGTGTGTTCAGATCTTTGGTACTACAAGCTATATGCTGATGGTAATTAGGCATCGATTTCCCCAAACAAGTTTGGTTCAATTGCTCTATATACAGTAAGTTAACTTACACAGAACAACAAGTTACAATAAGAAATACTTTTTAAAAATAAATTAACACAAAAGAAGAACAATAGAGTGAGGTAGCGTTCATGGTTTCATGGACCGTTCAGAAATTTGATGGCGGAGGGGAAGAAGCGGTTCCTAAAATGTTGAGTGTGAATCTTCAGGCTCCTGTACCTCCTCCTTGATGGTAGCAATGAGAAGAGGAGATAGGATGAGGGTTGCAGTGCTGTGCAAAAGTCTTAGACGCACACAGTACATGTAGCTAAGGTACACAATACTGCATTTGTCAATACAGAGCAGAGAGCAAGTGTGTAAATCTGGCAGGAGCAAAGGGTGTTGGGAATAGCAAAGGTGGAGTTCTGTGGAAGGGATGTGGGCAGGTGGTAGAGAAGGAGTGCCAGGGGCAGAGGGGGGATGGCATGGTGCAGACACATCCAGCCCTGGGACACCAGGCAAGGTCATTTCATTCCAAACAATTGGTTTATTGATCATTACAGAATGTCTCTCTGGTACTTCCTGCTCCCTCCTCTCTCCCTTCCCCCTTTCCCAACCATGATTCCCCTCTCCCTGCCCCCTTCTCACTCTCAGTCCACACTAGAGACACATATCAGAATCAGGTTTATCATCACTCACCTATTTCATGAAATTTGTTTTTTTTTGTGGTGGCAATACAATGTAAGATATAAAATTACTGCAGTAACATGTAAAACCCAGCTATACATATGTGCCTAATTCCTTTGCACAGTACTGTAAGTCACATGCTGGCCAAGGAGTGAAGCTCACTCGTAAATCAGACAGGTTTTCATGGTAACCTACTAATCATGTGTTTAGTTTCACTAATGTCCAGGTTTTTATTAAGTTATCTGTATTAGAATCCTCCAGCTGCTTTTGTTTTCATATTCTTTTTATTTTTTTTAAAAAACCAGCGCATCTACAAAAACCACGACCTTAACCAGCTGCTTCGATGGGATTTGAACTAATACCACTTGGTCCCCTTAGTACTCAATTCTGCACCGCATGCCCTGAGCTTTTACCAGTGCAGGATGTTTCCCCTCAAACGCAATGGACAAGGCAGCCAGTGACTAGAAGTCACCCCGGGCTGTGGCTCCTTCACAAATCCTCACCACGTTAGCCTACTGGCGAGTGTGCTGCAGCCACAGGCACAAAACAGGCTGATATACGGTGGCTGGCGTGGGTTTTTACTGCCTCGCCCTGATTGAGTCTTGGGGATGATTCAGCTCTAATAGTTAATTCTCAGTGAAATTGGACCCTGAGAGTAAAGAAAGCCTCTGTCGCAGAGACATTTGCAATAACTCAGCTTTATTAGCATTCCGATAAAGAGTGTGACAATCCAAAATTAATGCTCTCCCTGCATGATACCCAGTTAATAAAAACCTGCTCTATGGGGAGCCAGCACACTGTAAATAATAATCCCAGAGCAGGGCAACACGATTCCTTCAAACAGCTTTGCATACTGAAAGAACAAACAAAGAATCACGAAGTGCGTGTGTGTGGCATTCAATTTGATCTTATTTATTGGTAGGGCAGGTTCAAGGAGCTGGATGCCCTATTCCTGTTCTCCTTTGGAGTCATAGTTACACAGGCCATTCAGTCCATCTTGTCTATGCTCAGCAAAGAGGCTAACTAAGCATTTGCCTGTATTTGGTTCTTCACAGGAATACAGGACAGCAGAAAATGTCATTGGCTGCAGTCTACCATTACTGCAGAACGTGTATGTGTCCAGAATCATCAGAATCCGAGCAACACATACAAAATGCTGGACGAACTCAGCAGGCCAGGAAGCATCTATGGAAAAAAAGCGCAGTCGACGTTTCTGGCTGAAACCCCTCGGCATAGATGCTGCCTGGCCTGCTGAGCTCCTCCTGCATTCTGTGTGTGTTCCCCGGATTTTCAGCATCTGCAGATTCTCTCTTGTTTGTCATTAGAATCAGAACCAGGTTTAACGTCACTGCCATTTGTTATAAAAATTGTTGTCCTTGCGGCAGCAATACAATGAAATACATAATAATAAGGGGAAAAATCTGTGAATTACAGTAAGTATATATATATAGAATAGTTAAATTAACTATGTAGAACAAAAATAGAAATAAAAGAGTAGTGAGGTAATATTCATGGATTCAATGTCCATTCAGAAATTGTATGGCAGAGGGGAAGAAGCAGTTCCTGAATTGCTGAGTGTGTGCCTTCAGGCTTCTGTACCTCCTTCCTGATGGTAACAGTGGAAAGAGGGCATGTCCCGGGTGATGGGGGTCCTTAATGATGGATGCCGCCTTTTTGAGGCATCACTCCTTGAAGACATTCAGAAAGTCAGAAGGCATGGGATCCAGGGAAGTTTGGCCAGGCGGATTCAGAATTGGCTTGCCTGCAGAAGGCAAAGGGTCATGGTAGAGGGAGTACATTCAGATTGAAGGATTATGACTAGTGGTGTCCCACAAGGATCGGTTCTGGGACCTCTACTTCTCGTGATTTTTATTAACGACCTGGATGTGTGGGTAGAAGGGTGGGTTGGCAAGTTTGCAGACGACACAAAGGTTGGGTGTTGTAGATGGTGTAGAGGATTGTCGAAGATTGCAGAGAGACATTGATAGGATGCAGAAGTGGGCTGAGAAGTGGCAGATGGAGTTCAACCAGGAGAAGTGTGAGGTGGTACACTTTGGAAGGACAAACTCCAAGGCAGAGTACAAAGTAAATGGCAGGATACTTGGTAGTGTGGAGGAGCAGAGGGATCTGGGGTTACATGTCCACAGACCCCTGAAAGTTGCCTCACAGGTGGATAGGGTAGTTAAGAAAGCTTATGGGGTGTTAGCTTTCATAAGTCGAGGGATAGAGTTTAAGAGTTGCGATGTAATGATGCAGCTCTATAAAACTCTGGTTAGGCCACACTTGGAGTACTTTGTCCAGTTCTGGTCTCCTCACTATAGGAAGGACGTGGAAGCATTGGAAAGGGTACAGAGGAGATTTACCAGGATGCCGCCTGGTTTAGAGAGTATGCATTATGATCAGAGATTAAGAGAGCTAGGGCTTTACTTTTTGGAGAGAAGGAGGATGAGAGGAGACATGATAGAGGTGTACAAGATAATAAGAGGAATAGATAGAGTGGATAGCCAGCGCCTCTTCCCCAGGGCACCACTGCTCAATACAAGAGGACATGGCTTTAAGGTAAGGGGTGGGAAGTTCAAGGGGGATATTAGAGGAAGTTTTTTTACTCAGAGAGTGGTTGGTGCGTGGAATGCACTGCCTGAGTCAGTGACGGAGGCAGATACACTAGTGAAGTTTAAGAGACTACTAGACATGTATATGGAGGAATTTAAGGTAGGGGTTATATGGAAGGCAGGGTTTGAGGGTCAGCACAACATTGTGGGCTGAAGGGCCTGTACTGTGCTGTACTATTCTATGTATTATGTTCTATACCCTGGATACTACGGAGGCTAGTGCCCATGATGGAGCTGACTAAGTTTACAACTCCCTGCAGCTTATTATGTATCGATCCTGTGCAGTAGCCCCCACCCCCCCAAGCCAGATGCAGCCAGTTAGAACGTTCTCCACGGTACATCTGTAGAAATATGCCAGAACAAAGAAGAGGGCAACAAAAATCACTGAGGACACTACCCGCCCAGCAAACTGCCTCTTCCAAAATCTCCCTTCTGGAAAGTGCGATAGGGCTATTAAAACAAAATTTTCACAACATCTTTAAAATTCCTACCCTGAGGCAGTTAATCTGATCAATCATTCTAGTTAGCCCCTCCGCCTCCACTCTGTCTACCATCCCTGTCTCTGCAGTGCACTGCATACACTTTAAACCACTTTTTGTAAAGTTGTTTACATTGTAAATACATGCGGGGATTTATATATTTATGCACATTTATTCCATATCCGTATTTTAACCTCTAACTTTATTTTTATGTAATTCTTTATTCTTTATAGTTGTTGAATGTTGTTTTTTGTTGCATGCCACACCCTGGCCAACACACCACTGCAAATTCCTAATACATGTAAATGTATATAGTGAATAAAGTTGATCCTTCATCCTTCATCAGATATTCCACAAACTGAACATTTTAGGAACAGCTTCTCCCCCTCTGCCATCCAATTTCTGATGGTCCATTAACCTGTGAACATCTCCTCGTTAGTATGCTCTCTCTTTCCACTACTTATTTATGTTTTGTGAATTCCTTAATGCAACTTAAAATGTTTTTATGTACTGCACTGCACTGCTGCCACAAAAACCATAACACCATGAGCCATGGGAGCAGAATTAGGCCATTTGGCCCATCAAGACTGCTCTGCTATTTCACCGTGGCTTATTTGCTAACTCTCTCAACCCCATTTTCCTGTTTTTTCTTCACAACCTTTGTCACCTTGACTAATCAAGAACCTATCAACTTCTGCTTTAAATATAGATAGATAGATAGATAACCATACTATATTGATCCCGAGGGAAATTGGGTTTTGTTACAGTTGCACCAACCAAGAATAGAGTATAAATATAGCAATATAAAACCTTAAATAATTAAATAGTAATATGTAAATTATGCCAGGACATAAGTCCAGGACCAGCCTATTGGCTCAGAGTGTCTGACCCTCCAAGGGAGGAGTTGTAAAGTTTGATGGCCACAGGCAGGAATGACTTCCTATGACGCTCTGTTTTGCATCTCAGTGGAATGAGTCTCTGGCTGAATGTACTCCTGTGCCCACCCAGGACATTATGTAGTGGATGGCATGCAACTTGGACAGCATCCTCTTTTCAGACACCACCGTCAGAGAGTCCAGTTCCATCCCCACAACATCACTGGCCTTATGAATGAGTTTGTTGATTCTGTTGCTGTCTGCTACCCTCAGCCTGCTGCCCCAGCACACAACAGCAAACATGATCGCACTGGCCCCCACAGACTCGTAGAACATCCTCAGCATCGTCCGGCAGGTGTTAAAGGACATCAGTCTCCTTAGGAAATATCCCAATGACCTGGCCTCCACAGCTGTCTGTGGCAATGAATTCCACAGATTCACCACCCTCTGGCTAAAGAATTGCCTCCTCATCTCTGTTCTAAATGGACGTCCTTCTATTCTGAGACACTGCCCCCTGGTCCTTGACTCGACCACTACAAGAAACATCCTCTCCACATCTACCCGACCTAGACCTTTCAGTATTCGACAGATTTTAATGAGAACCCACCTTATTATTCAACACCCCAGCAAGTACAAGCCCTGAGCCATCAAACGCTCCTCGTACATTAACACCTTCATTCCCAGAATAGCTCGTGATTCTTCTCTGCACCATCTCCAATGCAAAATGCCAGCATCTCCAATCTCAAGGGCAATGTGGCAATTCGGACCGAACCTGAATCACTAAAGGATGTTCAACAGCTATGGCAGGACTTGAATGCTATCACCTCTTACAAAGCGAAATAGGTGACAACAGGTTCAAAGCCTTCTATATTCGCTTTGACCATCAGAACATGGAGGAACCATCATGAACTCCCACAGCCACCGATGATCTCGTAATTTCAGTCTCTACGGCCAACATGAGAGTATCCTTCAGGAGGGTGACCCCACAGAAGCATCCAACCCAGATGGGGTACCTGGCCAAGTACTAAAGACCTGCGCTAAGTAGCTGGCTGGAGTTTTCACCAACATCTTTAGCCTCTCACTTCGGCAGCCTGAGGTACCCACCTGCTTCAAACAGGTTTCAATTATACCAGTGACCAGGAAGAATGTAGTAACAGTCAATGACGGTTGTCCAGCAGCACTTACATCCACTGTGATGAACTGTCTTGAGAGTTTGGTGCTGAATCACTAAAACTTCTGCCTGAGAAGCGACTTGGATCTGTTCCAGTTCAATCCTGGAACATCTGGACAGTAAAGTTGCATACATCAGGATGCTCTTTACCAGCTACAGCTCAGCATTCAATACCATCATCCCTCACAATAAGCCCTTGGCCTCAATACCTCCTTTTGCAATTGGGTACTTGATTTCCTCACTTGCAGACCCCAGACAGCTCAGATTGGTAACAGTAGCTTGCAAACAATCTCCATCAGCACACGTTCACCACAATGCTGTGTGCTTAGCCCCCTGCTCTACTCACTTTACAATTACAACCGTGTGGCTAAGCACAGTTCCGATTAATTTTGCTGACAATACCACTGTCGTTGGACGAAACAAAGCTGGTGAACCAGCATATAGGAAGGAATTGAAAATCTGACAGCAAAATGTCATAGAATCATAGTCATGGAGAAATACAGCAGAGAATCAGGCCCTTTGGCCCGTCTAGTCCAGGCTGAAACCATTTAACTTGCCTAGTCCCATCAACCTGCATCAGGACCATAGTCGTCCATATCCCAACTATCCATGTACCTATCCAAACTTCTCTTAAACATTGGAATTGAACTTGCATGCACCATTTGTGCTGGCAGCTCATTCCACACCCTCATGACCCTCTGAGTAAAGAAGTTTTCCCTCATGTTCTCCTTTAGCCTCTCACCTTTCACCCTTAACCCATGAACTCTTGTTGTAATCACACCCGATCTCAGTGGAAAAAGCCTGCTTGCATTTACCCTATCTATACTCCTAATAATTTTGTATACCTTTATCAAATCTCCTATCAGATTTCTACATTCTAATGAATACAGTCCTAACCTATTCAATCTTTCCTTATAACTCTGGTCCTCTAGACCTGACAACATCCTTGTAAATCTTGTAATTTTGCAATCTTATTTACATCCTTCCTGAAGGTAGGTGACCAAAACTGGACACGGTATTCCAAATTAGGCCTCATCAATATCTTATACAACTTCAACAAAACATCCCATCTTCTGTACTCAAACATTGATTTATGAGGTGAATGTGCCAACAGCTTTCTTTATGACCCTATCTACCTGTGATGCCACTTTCAACAAATTATGGACCTGTAGTCCTAGGTCCCTTTGTTCAACCACACTCCATAGTTCCCTACCGATCATTGTGTTAGACCGACCTACTGGTGCAAAACTGCGCACTCATCTGCATTAAATTCCATCTGCCATTTTTCAGCCCACTTTTCCAGCCGATGCAGATCCCTCTGGAAGCCATGATAGTTTTCCTCACTGTCCCCCAGGGCTTATTGTCATCCACAAATTTGCTGATCCAGTTAACCACATTATTATCCAGGTCATTGACATAGATGACAAACAACAAAGGACCCACCGATCCCTGCAGCACTCCACGTCACAAGCGTTCAAACAGAGAGGCAACCCTCTACTACCACTCTCTGGCTTCTACCACAAAGTCAATACCTAATCCAATTTACTACCTCATCCCGAATGTCGACCAACTGAATATTTTTGACCAGCCTCCCATGCGGGACCTTGACAAATACCTTACTAAAGTCCATGTAGGCAACATCCATTGCCTTGTCTTCATCAGCTTTCCTGGTAACCTCCTTAAAAAACTCTATAAGATTGGTTAGACATGAACTACCATGCATGAAACAATGCTGACTATCCTTAATCAGTCCATGTCTATCCAAATACTTATAGACCCAGCCTCTTAGAATACCTTCTAATAACTTTCCAACTGATGTCAGACTCACCAGCCTATAATTTCCTGGTTTATGTTTAGAACATTTCTTAAAGAGCAGAACAACATGGGATGTGCACCCATCCTCCAGTACCTCTCCTATCACTAGGTATGTTTTAAATATCTCTGCTAGGGACCCAGCAATTTTGCACTTGCCTCCCATAGGGCCCAAGGGAGCACCTTGTCAGGCTCTGTGGATTTATCCACCCTGATTTGCCTCAGGGTAGCAAAAACCCTCCTCCTCAGTAACCTGTACTGGGTCCATGAAGTTGAAGCTACTTTGCCTTATGTTTATAGACTCTATGTCTGTCTCCTGAGTAAATGCAAATGCAAAAAATTCATTTAAGATGTCCCCCATCCGTTTTGGTTCCACAAATGGATAACCATTCTGATCTTCCAGAGGACCAATTTTTTCCCTTGCAATCTTTTTGCTCTTAATATAAGATTCACCTTACCTTGTCTGCTAGAGCAATTTCACGCCTTCTTTAGTCTTCCTGATTTCTTTCCTAAGTGTTCTCTAGCATTTCTTGTCCTCCATTAGCACCTCATTTGCTCCTATTTGCCTATACCTGCTACGTATCTCCTTTTTTTCTCATAACCAGGGCCTCAATATCTCTTGGAAACCAAGTCTTCCTACACCTGTTATATTTATCTTTTGTTCTGACGTACAAGCTCTATATTCTCAAAATTTCATTTTTGAAAGCCTCCCACATTCCAAATATATCCTTGCCAGAAAACAGCCTGTCCCAATCCACACTTGCCAGATCATTTCTGATACCATCAAAGTTGGCCTTTCTCCAATTTAGAATGATCAGACTAGACCAATGTTTTTGCATGTTAACTTTGAAACTAAAGGCATTGTGGTCACTGGATGCACCTGCTGTAACATCCTTATGTTTCTTGCGACAGTCTGCAATCTCTTTACGAATTTGTTCCTCTAAATCCCTAGGACCGTCTGGTAGTCTGTAATATAGCCCCTTTCACTTGGTCATACCTTTCTTATTTCTCAGTTCCACCCATAATCCTTCACCAGCCAAGTTTTCCAGTCTGTCCTAATGGAGCTCTGCCGTGACATTTTCCTTGCCTAGAAACACCACCTCTCCTCCTTTAATCCCTGCCACACTGTCACATCTAAGACAACGGAGCCCTGAAATACTGAGCTGCCAGTCCTGTCCCTCCTGCAACCAAGTATCACTAATATCTATAATGTCATAATTCCAGGTGTTGGTCCATGCCCTGAGCTCATTCTCCCTTCCTATGATACACCTTGCATTGAAATATTCGTAGCTCAGGACACTAGTCGCACCATGCTCAACCTTTCGATGCATGACTTTGCCTGAGGTCTTACCAACATCTCTCTCCACAACCTCCCCACTGACTGTTCTGGCACTCTGGCTCCCATCCCCCTGCAGCTCTTGTTTAAACTCCACCGTGCAGCATTAACAAACCTTCCCACTAGGATCTTAGCCCCCTTCAGTTCAGGTGCAAACAGTCCCTTCTGTAGACCTCCCACCTTCCCTAAAAGAGCACCTAATGAGCCAAAAATTTTATGCCCCCCCTGTTACGCCAACTCCGTAGCCACGCATTAAACTGTATATGTTCCTAATTCTGACCTCACTAGCATGTGCATGGATAGCAATCCTGGAGCTCCTGTCCTTTAACTTACCATCTAACTCCCTGAACTCCCTATCATTACTCGTCCTACCCATGACATTGGTACCTACGTGGACCATGACCCTGGCTGTTCACCATCCCAGTTAAGAATGCTGAGGACTTGATCTGAGATGTCCCCAGCCCTGGCACTCAGGAGGTAACATAACATCTGGGAATCTCATTCTCGCCCACAGAACCTCGGGTCTGTTCCCCTATCTAACAAACATCTATTACCTCAGCTCACCTCTTTTTGCCCCTTCCCTTCCGAGTCACAGAGCCAGACTCTGTACCAGAGACCTGGCCCCTGTGACTTTCCTCTCACCCCACTCAACAGTATCCAAAGTCATAACAGCATCCTTTCTCAATGTCAGCAAGGCTAAGGATCTGATTTTTGACTTCAGGAGGAGGAAATCGGAAGTCCTTGAGCTAATCTTCATCCGGAGATCAGAGGAGGAAAAGGGTCATCAACTTTAAATTACTCGGTGCTATCACTTCAGAGGATCTGTCATGGGCCCAGGACCTTTGTGCAATTACAAAGGAAGCACCCCAGCGCCTCTACTTCCTTAGAAGTTTGCAAAGATTTGTCTTGACTTCTAAAACTTTAACAAACCTCTTTTGATGTGTAGTAGAGAGTATATTGACTGGCTGCATCACAGGGGACTTACCAGGAAAGTTGATGAAGGCAGCGCAGTAGATATTGTCTACGTGGACTTCAGCAAGGCATTCGACAAGTTCCCACATGGAAGGTTGGTCAAGAAGTTTCACTCGTTAGGCATTCAAGATGAAGTTATAAATAAAATTAGATGGAATTTAATGCTGACAAGTGTGAGGTGTTGCACTTCGGAAGAGCCGTTCAGGGTCGGTCTCACCCAGTGAATGATAGGGCACTGAGGGGTGCTGTAGCTCACCTGGGCAGTAAAGATGCATACATCAGGATACTCTATATTGACTAGAGCTTGGCATACAATATCATCATCCCCTCACAGCTAATCAATCAATTCAACACCTTGGCCTCAATACCTCCTTGTACAATTGGATCCTTGATTTCCTCATTTGTCAGTTCAAATGGCAACAGCGTTCCTCCACAATCTCCATCAGCACAGATGCTGTGTGCTTAGCCCCCTGCTCTTACTCACTTTACAATTATAACTATGTGATTAAACACAGCTTCAATGCCATGTTTAAATTTGCTGGCAATACCACTGCTGTTGGCCAAATCAAAAGTGGCGATGAATCAGCATTTAGGAGGAAGGTTGAAAATCTGGCTGAGCAGTGCCATAACAACAATCTCTCTCTCAATGTCAGCAGACCAAGGAGCTGATTATTAAATTCAGGAGGAGGAAACCAGGGGGCCATAAGCCAGTCCTCATCGGGGGATCAGAGGTGGAGAGGGTCAGCAACTTTAAATTCCTCGGTGTTCTCACTCCAGAGAACCATTTCTGAATGCAGAACACATCAGAAGACCACAAATACACACTCAGTGGCCACTTCATTAGGTACAGAGCTACCTAATAAATTATCTGTTAAATGTATACAGGCATGGACTGCAAGCACACATCATCTCAACTTCAGCTTTATTTGTCACAAGTACATCAAAATATACAGAGAAATATATTGTTTTATATCAAAATAAACTTTATTCACAGTAAAAAAAATCATTTACAAGAATAAACCATGCAACACCTTTTCTTTCTCTAGACAATGCTTTCCATGACAGTCTTTTCTATTTCTACACATCAGTATCACTGCTGCCACTCATGTGGTCCTCTGAAATGGGACGCTATTATAATAATTGAGGGAACTCCCCACACAACCCAGACCCCCTTTGTCCAGTAGTGGGTGAACACTATATCTTGTGCCAACCTTCCATCCTTGGACTCACTTTGCACCGCACGCTGTCGGAGCAGTGCTGCCAGGATAATCAAGGACCCGACCCACCCAGCCAACACACTTTTCATCCCTCTTCCCTCCGGGAGAAGGCTCAGGAGCTTGGAGGCTCGTACGGCCAGATTTGGGAACAGTTTCTTTCCAACTGTGATAAGACTGCTGAACAGATCCTGACCCGGATCTGGGACGTACCCTCCAACTATCCGGACCTGCCTCTCGGTTTTTTTTGCACTACCTCACTTTCCATTTTTCTATTTTTTATTTATGACTTATAATTTAAATTTTTAATATTTTTAATATTTACTATCGATTTGTAATCCAGGAGCAGGAAGCACAGAATCAAATATCGCTGTGATGATTGTACTTTCTAGTATCAATTGTCTGGTGACTATAAAGTATAACCAATGCAGTCTAAAGATGTGCTGGGGGCAGCCTGCGAGTGTCACCAAGCTTTTGTGTCGCCAGCATAGCAAGGCCATGCATCTTTGAATGTGGGAGGGAACTGGAACACTCGGAGCAATCCCACATGGTCACAGGGAGAGCGTACAAATTCCTTACAGACAGCAGTGAGGATCGAACCTCAATCACACAGCTGGTGCGGTAAGGCAATACACCAACTATTACACTATTCTGCTACCCATACAACAATCATATCTCGTGACTATCACCTCCTGTAGTACCTCAGGTAAGGCCATAAGACCAGAAGACATAGGAGTAGAATTGGGCCATTTGGCCCATCAAGTCTACCAATCTTGATAGATTCTTGATTGGTCAGAGCGTGAAGGGATACGAGGAGAAAGCAGGTGATTGGGCTGAGAGGAAAATTGGGTCAGCCATGATGAAATGGGGTGACATGTGGCCAAGTGGTTAGGGCATTGTGCTCACCATCTGAAGGTCGTGGGTTCGAGTCTCAGCCAAAGCAGCATGTTGTGTCTTTGGGCACTTAACCACACACTGCTCTAGTCCATCCAGCTGAAAATCGGTACCGGCAAATGCTGGGGGTTAACCTCGCGATAGACTGGTGTCCTATCCGGGGGGGGGAGTCTCGTACCCTCAGTTGCTTCACGCCACAGAAAACAGCATAAGCACCAGCCTGAAGGGCCACAAAAGCTCGGGACAGACTTTGTCTGACGATAAAATGGCAGAGCAGACTCAATAGGCCAAATGACCTAATTCTGCTCCTATATCGTATAGCCTTATGGTCTAAATCTGCTCTGCCATTTCATCATGGTTGATCAATTTCATTCCCAACCACATTCTCCTTCCTTCTCCCTGTAACCTTTCATGCCCTGATGAATCAAAAACCTATCATCCTCCACCTAAATGCACACAATGACCTATCTTCTATGGCCGCCTGTGACAAAGAATCCCACAGATTCACCAGCCTCAGGCTAAAGAAATTCCTCTTCATCTCTGTTCTCAATGGACATCCCTCTACTCTGAGGTGTTGTCCTCTCGTCCTAGACTCCACCACAATAGGAAACATACTCTTCACATTCACTCTTTCGAGGCCTTTCAACATTGGATAGGTTTCAATGAGATACACCACATACACTTATTTGTACACTCTCCCATTTACAGATGAATACGCACAAGCACCCAGGTTCAAGGGATTGGAAGTCAAAAGTCGCTGGAAAGGCACCTAAGTGGGGTTGTTTGCACCAGGGAATTGTGGGAGAATATTCAGGTTGGTAACAGCAGCTAATTTTCTCCTGTAGATCTGAACAGAGACAACACAAATAATTTTACAGCATTAAGTCATTTTTATATTCACATTACCCTCAACACCCCCTGGAGTGCTGACTTTCCAGAGCTGACAGGATGCCATCAAAATGGCATCTCATACTTCACATGCCGCATACAAAGTTCTTCTCTCAGAGGGAGATAGAGGGGTCAGTGTGAAGAAAACATAAGATTTTTTGTCACCTCATGACACCCCACTGTGTTTTGTAGCCAATGACATATGTTCTTATTTGGAATTGGAGTCAAATTTGCAAATAAGAAAGTTCACCGCATCCTGCTCACACACAGTAAAATCCACCAATATCAATTGGATATTTTCAGAATCAAAATTTACTATCACTGATATAGTGTATGTCATGAAAATATTGTTCTGAGTCAATGCAATACAGTGGATTCCAGTTAATTGAGACACATCAGGAACAGTACATTTTGGCCCAATTTAGTGGCTGTCATAATTAGCCAAAGTTTCATGGAAATAGTTAAAAAGGTATAAAAATGACAAACTGCTATCTAATGGAGTAATAAACCACGTACTTAAATACAAATACAGAACAAATTGGGACATTATCAATACTCTACAGTACTCTAAAACTGTGTATTAGTTCCTAATAGTTACTGACAGAGGAATTCAACATACACTGACACGTTCCTTTGATTGACTGTAAATGAACCAAATCAGCACAGACATCACTTGAAGATAATGGTCTGCCTTCATGCCATGCTCCAAATCTTCATTTTCATTGTGGCATTCAAGATGATCGCCGATACCTTCAGATTCTTCGTAGGTCCTAACTTGTCGAAGTAGTGAAATTGTTTCATTTTAATTCCCGGCTGTTACTGGTATCTCCAAGCCTCAATGCTTAAAACTGCAGTGAGCAAAACGGTTTGGAGCAACACACGAAAAGAAAACAGTTCAGAATTGACTTACTGCTTATTTCTCACCAACTATCAGTGACAAAAATCATTGCTTTTCGAACACAAACACACATAACTGACGCTACTTAAAAACTGTTCACTCTAAGTACAATGTAGTGTCTAACGGAGACACAAGTGCACGTGTCTGATGCAAGTTAGAAATTGTTCAGCAACAGTCTCCTGTCCTAGTTAAGAACCGTAGTGCCCCAAATAAACAAAGGGAATCCCGGCTACTCTCTTGATTAGTTTTTGTTCTTTAAGATTTGGCCCCCAATAGGCGCTGCTGCGATTAGCCGATGCCAGTAAATACAGGACTAAAGCCCTCCCTCAACACTGTAAGAGAACGAATGTCAGTTGAGACTTTTGCGTTTATGTCTCTGACTGCAAACACCATGGCTCCCCGACTCAGATGTAGGAATGCTACTCACTGATGGGAGGACTGGAGAAAGGTGTCCACCCGTGCAAAGAAAACTGACATCAAACTCCCGCTGAAACTTCATTGACTGGAAGTTATAGAAAGATGGAGGAAACGGTTAAAAACATAGATCCGTGAATGGTATGGTGCATCCCTCCCTGCCAACAAAGATATCTTCGGGAAGGCAGCATCCATCAAGCAGGACATGCCCTTTTCTCATTGTTGTCATCGGGAAGGAGATACAAAAATCTAGAGGCACACGCTCGGCAGTTCCTAAACTGCTTCTTCACCTCCGCCGTCAGATTTCTGAATGCTTAATGAACCCAAGAACACTGTCTCGGTATTCCTTTATTCACATTTATTTTGTAAATTATAGGTTTTTTTTATGTCCTTGCTCTGCACTGCAGCCACAAAGCAACAAATTTCATCATAACAAACCTGATTCTGATTCTGACTGTGAACGGTCCTATAACCCAGAATGTCTGCACTGAACATGATGCTGAATTAAATAAAATCTCGTCTGCCCATACATTCATGTGCTTATCTAACAGTCTTTTAAAGGCCTCACTTGTACCTGTTTCCAACCACCACCCTGGTTGCACTTCCACACACCCACCACACTCTGTGTAAAATGTTTGCCCCGGAGATCTTTAAACATACCCCCCCCCCAACACTCACCTTAAATGTATGCCCTCTACCCTGGGAGAAAGATTCTGACTGTCTACCTCAGTGGTCCCCAACCACCGGGCCGTGGACCAGTACCGGGCCACAGAGCATGTGCTACGGGGCCACGAGGAAACGATATGGTTTGGCAATATGAAACGATATGAGTCAGCTGCACCTTTCCTCATTCCCTGTCACGCCCACTGTTGAACTTGAACCCACGCAAGGTCATCAGTGACCCAAGACATGCAAAGGAATTGGTCTGTGACCCATTTGTGAATGTCCCCGGTGAATCATCCATGTCAGCGCAGGAAAAAGATCAACTTCTCGAGCTTGCAAATGACGGCGGGGTGAAAAGTATGTTTGACATAACATCTCTGCCGGCATTCTGGATCAAAGTTAAGGCTGAATATCCTGAGTTAGCCACGAAAGCACTGAAAACGTTGCTTCCATTTCCAACATCATATCACTGCGAAGCGGAGTTTTCTGCAATGAATGCAATGAAAACTAAATTGCGGAACAGACTGGACATAAGGAACCCCCTTCGAGTATCGCTGTCTCCCGTCACCCCTCGATAGGACCGTCTTGTTGCAGGGAAACAAGCCCAGGGCTCCCACTGATTCAGCGATATTGGTGTGTTGCAATGATTTTATATGTTCATACGGGGAAAATATGCGCTGTGTGTTTAACATTAAATTCGTTAGATAAACCCTTTTAGAAACAAAATTGAGTGTATTAGCCACTTATAAGTGACTTATAGTTGACTTATCACCTATATCCCAGTTGCGATTAACAACCTCCCCCCAGTCCACAAGAATATTGTCAATATTAAACCGGTCCGCGGTGCAAAAAAGGTTGGGACCCCTAGTCTACCTCATCTAAGCCTCTTACAGTTGTATTAATTTCTATCAGGTCTCTCCTCAGTCTCTGGGCTTCAGAGAAAATAATTCAAGTTTGTCCAGCTTCTCCATATAGCTCATATCCTCTAATCCGGCCACCATCCTGGTGAACGTCCTCTGTGCCCTTTCCAAAGCCTCCACATCCTTCCTGTAAAAGGGGTGACAGAATTGCACACAACACTGGCAAATGCGGCCAAGATGACTGGTGTATAGCATTACCATGACTTCTTCACCCTAAATACTCAATGCCCTGACCATGCTGGGGCAGCTGTTAGTGCTACTGTCCCAAAGCTCCTCATTTTTTCTCTAATTGGATGTCCCTCTATTCTGAAGCTTGTCTTCTGGTCCTAGACTCCCCCACCAGAGGAAACACCCTCTCTACATTCACTCTTTCTCGGACTTTAGATTGGAATTCAGATTCAGATTGAGATTTATTTATCACATGCACATTGAAATATTTGGATGGTGAGACGGAGATACATCTCTACCAAAGGAGGTGTGAGGCGCTCCTTCCCTCCACTAGCCTCCAGGTCACCCTTAGGCAAAGTGTAACACCTGCTTAGCCCCTCAGTCAGGGTGACCTGAAGCCATGTGAGCAGGTGGTGGATGGTTGTGTGAGCAGCTGGTGTATATAACCATAAGACCATAAGACAAAGGAGCAGAAGTAGGCCATTCGGCCCATCGAGTCTGCTGCGCCATTTTATCATGAGCTGATCCATTCTCCTATTTAGTCCCACTCCCCCGCCTTCTCACCATAACCTTTGATGCCCTGGCTACTCAGATACCTATCAATCTCTTCCTTAAATACACCCAATGACTTGGCCTCCACTGCTGCCCGTGGCAACAAATTCCATAGATTCACCACCCTCTGACTAAAAAAATTTCTTCGCATTTCTGTTCTGAATGGGCGCCCTTCAATCCTTAAGTCATGCCCTCTCATACTAGACTCCCCCATCATGGGAAACAACTTTGCCACGTCCACTCTGTCCATGCCTTTCAACATTTGAAATGTTTCTATAAGGTCTCCCCTCATTCTTCTAAACTCCAAGGAATACAGTCCAAGAGCGGACAAATGTTCCTCATATGTTAACCCTCTCATTCCCAGAATCATTCTAATGAATCTTCTCTGTATCCTCTCCAATGTCAGCACATCCTTTCTTAAATAAGGAGACCAAAACTGCCCACAGTACTCCAAGTGAGGTCTCACCAGCACCTTATAGAGCCTCAACATCACATCCCTGCTCCTATACTCTATTCCTCTAGAAATGAATGCCAACATTGCCTTCTTCTCTACTGACTCAACCTGGAGGTTAACTTTAAGGGTATCCTGTACGAGGACTCCCAAGTCCCGTTGCATCTCTGAACTTTGAATTCTTTCCCCATTTAAATAATAGTCTGCCCGTTTATTTTTTCTGCCAAAGTGCATAACCATACACTTTCCAACATTGTATTTCATTTGCCACTTCTCTGCCCATCCTTCCAATTTATCCAAGTCTCTATGGACAATCCACACCAGGGGTACGTGAAAAGGGCTACTTTTTAATCAGGGTGGCAAATGAGATTTTGAAGGCAAAGTTTTGCAGCAGTTTTTCGGGGTTGAGGAGTGACCAATCAGGCAGAGGGATTCTTTGGAAAAGGGCCAATAAGAGTAATTCAAATGCAGGCAAAGTGGCCATTCTTGTGAGTTTGCCAGTCTTTAGAGTGGCTTTGGCTCATCAGACTTGGGTGATGTAGATTGTCTTGAAAGTTACTCTCTCCCTCTCAGTGTGAGTGCCAGGTGCAGTGATAATGGCTCTTGGGACAGGGTTTTACGTTCTGTGTGTGGGATGTGGGAAGTCTGAGAGATCTCCACTCTCCCAGATAAACACATCTGCACTGGGTGCACCGAGCTGCAGCTCCTCAGAGAACGTATTAAGGAACAGGAGCTGCAGCTCGATGACCGTCAGCTCATACGTGAGAATGAGGACTGGAACAACAGGGACTTAGTTACCCCTAACTTGCAGGAGACACGTAACTGGGTGACTGTTGGGAGAAGGAGGGCAAATGCACAGCCAGTACAGAGTACACCTGTGGCCATTCCCTTCAATAATAAGTCTATAATAATAGGCATCCGTTAGTCTCGTGAGACCATGGATTTGCACCTTGATAGGTTTCCAGGGTGCAGGCCTGGGCAAGGTTGTATGGAAGACCGGCAGTTGCCCATGCTGCAAGTCTCCCCTCTCCACGCCACCGATGTTGTCCAAGGGAAGGGCACTAGGGCCGATACAGCTTGGCACCAGTGTCGTCGCAGAACAATATGTGGTTAAGTGCCTTGCTCAAGGACACAACACATTGCCTCAGCTGAGGCTCGAACTAGCGACCTTCAGATCACTAGACGAACAC
Source organism: Mobula birostris (assembly GCF_030028105.1). Taxonomy (NCBI): domain Eukaryota; kingdom Metazoa; phylum Chordata; class Chondrichthyes; order Myliobatiformes; family Myliobatidae; genus Mobula; species Mobula birostris. Next base: position 7,270,353 of record NC_092385.1, on the reverse strand, counting down.
CGTAACCACTTGGCCACGCACCAATAAGTCTATAACTTTAGGTACTACTGAGGAGAGTGACCTACTGGGGTCCCTGTCACTGAGTCTGGTGCTATGGCTCAGAAGAGCAGAGAGGTGAAGATGACTGCAGTGTTGATAAGAGATTCCCTAGTCAGGGGAACAGAGATGAGGTTGTGTGGGCACGATAGAGACAACCGGATTGTACCTTGCCTCCCTGGTGCCAGGATCAGGGATGTCTCAGATCGGGTCCATGGCATTCTCAAGGGCAGGGGTGAGCATCCAGAACTCTTGGTACATATTGGCATCAATGACATAGGTAGACAAGGTGAGGAGGTCCTGAAGAGAGATTTTAGGGAGCTAGGTAGAAAGCTGAGTAACAGGTCCTCCATAGTAGTAATCTCTGGATTTCTGCCTGTGCCACGTGCCAGTGAGAGTAAGAATAGGGTGATTTGGCAGGTGAATGCGTAGCTGAGGAACTGGTGGAGGAAGCAGGGGTTCATATTTACGGATCATTGGGATCTCTTCTGGGGAAGGTATGAACTGTACAAAAAGGATAGGTTACACCTGAACCCGAGGGGTCCAATATCCTTGCAGGCATGTTGGCTAGAGTTGTTCAGGTGGATTTAAACTAATTTGGCAGGGGGAATGGGAACCGGAATGATAGAACTGAAGTTGAGGTAGTTGGTTTACAAACAGAGGCACTGTGTAGCGAGACTCCTAGCAAAGAGAGGCTGAGATACTTTGGAGTACACAGACCTCTCCTTCACATGTTCTACCAGTCTGTTGTTGCTAGTACAATCTTCTAAGCAGTGGTGTGCTTGGGCAATGATATCAACACAGTTGATGCCAACAGGCTCAATAAACTGATTAGAAAGGCTGGCTCTGTTATAGGAGTCAAACTGGACACACTCGAGGCTGTTGTAGAACAAAGGACCCTACGGAAAATCCTGGCAATTCTGGACAATGTTTCTCACCCTCTGCATGCCTCCTTGGCTGAACAAAGGAGAACTTTTTGTAATAGACGAAGATAACTGTGCTGTTCCAAAGAGCGCCATGTGAGGTCATTCTTACCCTCGGCCATCGGGCTCTATAATGAATCAACCTATAGCCGGGGAAGTGATGACCCCTCTCCCCCTCCTGTTAGACTGTTTGTGGTAACTTATTTTTTATACTTTGTGCTTCTCTTCTAATATTTATATCTGTGCACTTGTGGTGCTGCTGTCATTTCCTTTGGATCAATAAAGTATCTATCTGTTTATCTATCTATCTATGCGAAGCTTCCTCTCAATGGTCACTCTATTGGAATTCATACTGACATTGAGATTCACTTATCACCTATACATCGAACCATACAGTGAAATTCCTTACTTGTGTCAATAACCGACATGCCCAAGAGTGTGCTGGGGGCAGCCCACAAGTATCACTGCACATGCGGGGCCTCAATGTTCACAATGCAAGCTCAGAGTGTTCAGCAGAGGAACACGAGCAGCAGCAACAACTGACCAAACAAGTGAACAGCAGTGGAACAAGACCCTTCCCCCCCACCACACACACACACACACACACACACACACACACACACACACACACACCCCTTCAAACCTTAGGCCTACTCCAAGCCTAATGTCTTTGGCCTCAGGACAGGCCCTACTCCAAGACTAATGTGTTTGGCCCTGGAGTCCCAGACTTGCAGACATCAGGCCTTCAAACCTGGACTTGGCCCCAGGACTCGACAATCATGGGTTTGACCTCACGCCTTAGACTGCAGGACTCACCTATCATTGGTTTGACCTTGGAGCTGCAAATTCCAGATTCGCTTGGACCTCTGGCACAGTGGGCCTTGGGCCATTGTTTTCTTGGTAAATATTGAAGCCTCTTGTCCACACAAAGCACAATGAGCTGCATGGAAACAGTAGGTTTCGCTCTTGCATCCAACACAAACATCAAAAATGGCGTTGTCTCTAGGCTCTGCAAAGAGCAAAATGAGGAAAAGGGAACAAATAATGACTTGAACTTGAATAACTAGATCTTACAGAGCAAGATCTGATCATCACTGCGCTGACCTGTGCCAGGCAGGCACAAGTAATGAGAGTGCAGAGTGTAATAGACAGTTTGATGCTTCATTCCAAGAAGAAGGCTTGTTATTTCACCACTTCCCAAATGACCACACATTAAATAAAGATTTATGGATCCTTTATAGTCACCCAATATTCTCGCAATGTTGCCTTGTGGGAGGAATCAGCTGCTGGAGCAGGTTGTGTCTGTGACACAGGGTTAACCCGATAACCTCAGAGCAAGTGGTGGGTGAGGGGTCTGTCGGTGTTTTAGACGCAGAGAGTGAGGGAGGTGATGGAGGGAGTGTGGAGATGATGGAGAGAGTGTGGGAGATGATGGAAAGGGTACGGGAGATGATGGATGGAGTGTGGAGATGATGGAGAGAGAGTGGGAGATGATGGAGAGAGTATGGGACATTGTGAATAGATAGTAGGAGATGATGGAGAGGATATGGGAGGTGATGGAGAGGATATGGGAGGTGATGGAGAGGATATGGGAGGTGATGGAGAGGGTGTGGGTGATGATAGAAGGAGTGTGGGAAATGATAGAGGGAGTGTGGGAGATAATGGAGTGTGGGACATGATGGAGGGAGTGAGGGAGATGATGGAGAGAGTGTGGAGATGATGGACAGAGTGTGGGAGATGATGGAGAGTGTGGGAGATGGAGAGAGTGTGGGAGATGACGCAGAGAATATAGATGATGGAGGGAATGTGGGAGATGATGGAGAGTGAGTGGGAAATGATTAAGGGAGTGTGGTAGATGACGAGGAGTGTGACCAAGATGAGAGTAGTGAATGATGGATGGAGTGTTAGAGAAATAGAAAGATTGCAAGAGATGGTTTGGGTGCAGGGAAGATGCTTGGAAGGAAGAATCATTCCGGGAATACAGATGGATGGAGTGGATAGATCACTCTTGGAATGTGCAGAGCAGGTTGAGAACCAGTGGACCTGAGAAAGGGAGTGACTGAGAGGCAACCAGGAAGGTACTTTGATTAGACTGGGAGAAAACCTCAACTCATCTACCCCCCCCCACCCCCCACCGAACTGGAATGGAACTAGAGTGGTGCTGCAGAAATTATCCAGCTTTTAAACTGTGCAGACAGCAGAGTGGACTAATAAAATCTCCTGAATGTAATCTGTCGACAGAGCAGAGAACTGTAAACGTTGGAGGAGTTAAAAGGATGGGGAATAAATAGAATTACGGAGTGGGAGTGTAAACAGATGATTAAAAATAAGACAATACCAATTGCAATGGAAATGAGTGGCACTGCTCATAAGAAGGCACTATATTCACAACAAATCAGGAAAACTAAGGGGAATAACATGCTGTGAGGGTCCATTCATCACCAAAATTGCCAAGGCAAAGCTATACAAGAACAGCAGAGGAATTGCGTATTACAGCATGAGTAGTAATAGAGAGAGTGTGGAGGAGGGGGAATCTGTAAACTAGAGGCAATATAAGGATACTTTCCACCAAGCCCAGAATAGAATGGATGTGATCATGATCAAAACTAATGGATCACTCATTCCCATACGGAAAGGCCACAAAAGAGTTGAGGAAATAAATAAACACAAGAGGTACTGGAGACGCTGGAAATCTAGACCAATACGCACAACGTGCTGGAGGAACTCAGCAGGTCAGGCAGTACCTGATGAAGGGTCTCAGCCCGAAATGTTAACTGTTTATTTTGGCCCTTCAAACAATGCTGCTCCAGCAAATACAATGTTAGCATTCATTTTCAAGTCAAGTCGTCACATTTTATTGTCATTTTGACCATAACTGCTGGTACAGTACACAGTAAAAATGAGACAATGGTTTTCAGGACTATGGTGCTACATAAACAATACAAAAACTACATTGAACTACGTAAAATGACACAAAAACTACACTAGACTACAGACCTACCCAGGACTGCATAAAGTGCACAAAACAGTGCAGGCATTACAATAAATAATAAACAAGACAATAGGCACAGTAGAGGGCAGTAGATTGGTGTCAGTCCAGGCTCTGGGTATTGAGGAGTCTGATGGCTTGGGGGAAGAAACTGTTACATAGTCTAGTCGTGAGAGCCCGAATACTTCGGTGCCTTTTGCCAGATGGCAAGAGAGAGAAGAGTTTGTATGAGGGGTGCGTGGGGTCCTTCATAATGCTGTTTGCTTTACGGATGCAGCATGTGGTGTAAATGTCTGTAATGGCGAAAAGAGAGACCCCGATGATCTTCTCAGCTGACCTCACATTGAACCAGGCCATGATGCAGCTGCTCAGGATGCTCTCAATACAACCTCTGTAGAATGTGGTGAGGATGGGGGGTGGGAGATGGACTTTTCTCAGCCTTCGCAGAAAGTAGAGATGCTGCTGGGCTTTCTTTGCTATGGAGCTGGTGTTGAGGGACCAGGTGAGATTCTCCACCAGGTGAACACCAAGAAATTTGGTGCCCTTAACAATCTCTACGGAAGAGTCATCGATGTTCAGCAGAGAGTGGTCGCTCTGTGTCCTCCTGAAGTCAACAACCATCTCTTTTGTTTTGTTCACATTCAGAGACAGGTTGTTGGCTCTGCACCTGTCTGTTAGCCGCTGCACCTCCTCTCTGTATGCTGACTCGTCGTTCTTGCTGCTGAGACCCACCACAGTCGTGTCATCGGCGAACTTGATGATGTGGTTCAAGCTGTGTGTTGCAGCACAATCGTGGGTCAGCAGAGTGAACAGCAGTGGACTGAGCACACAGCCCTGGGGGGGCCTAGAACATAAAAAGAGGACTTTTGAGAGGACTAGAACATAAAAATAAAGATGTAATGTTCAGACTCCCTATATGTCCTATGTTGGGGGAGTCTAGGACCAGAGGGCACAATTGCAGAATAGGGGGATGTCCAGTTCGAATAGAGGTGAGGAGGAATTTCATTAGCCAGAGAGTGGTGAATTTGAGGAATTCATTACCAGGGGTGGCTTTGCAGGCCAAGTCACTGGGTCTATTTAAGACAGAGGTTTTAGGTTCTTGATTAGTCAAGGCATGAAGGAACACGGGGGAGAAGGCCCACGGGGGACTGGCGCTGAGAGGGAAAATGAATCAGCCATGATGAAACGGTGGAGCAGATTCAATGCGTCAAATGGCCTAATTCTGCTCCTATGCCTTATGATCTTGTGGTCAAGAGTATTTTAAATATTCTACAGATTATAAATAAATAATGAGGTCAAGGTAGGTATGATATCACGGAGAGAGGGCTGGGGATAAAGGCCCAGTTCAAAATATGAGAAATATTTTGAACTGCAGGGTAACAGCACAGTAATAAGTGGCTTTACAATCCATGCCAGTGCTCAGCACAGCCGCCTCATCTCCCACTCCTCTTCCCCGTAACCTAGTTTGTCAAACATGATCATAGACTCCATCCTGATTTTCCCACCATTAAAACATAGGCAGGCCCTTCAGCCCACAATGCTGGTACCGATCTACAACTCATGTTCTCAGTATTATCCAATCTACATTGCTAATCCTTTCCACGCTGGAAACCCATTCAGCACACTCAGAATGGTGGAGGAACTTGACTGATTGGGCAGCATCTGTGGAGTAGAGTAAATTGTCGACATTTGGAGACGAGACTCTTCTTCAGGACCTGATCAGAAAGGGGAAAAAGCCTGAATAAGAAGGTGAGTGAGGGGGGAGAAGTACAAGATGGCAGATGATAAGTGAGACCAGGTGAGGGGGAAGGCGTGTGGGTGGGTGAGTAGGGGCAAGGAATAAAGAGCAGGGAGGTGATAGGTGGAAAAGATAAAGGGCTGGAGAAGAAGGAATAGGAGAGGGCAGTAGAGCATGGGAGAAAGGGAAGGAGGAAGAGAACCAGAGGGAGGTGATGGGCTGGTGAGGAGAACAGAAGGAGTAAGAACAGAAACAGCCCCTTTAGCCCATCATATCTGTGCTGGCTACTCATATAGTCCTTATTGTTTTATTCGACCAGTTTGTCTTCTTTTGTACTTTGGTTGGATGTGTGGGCAAATTTTTAACGTAAAGAGGGGTAGATGCCTGGAATGCACTGCCAGGGATGGTAGTGGGAGTAAATATGAAATTCTAAGATGCTGGAACTGCAGAGCAACACTCACAAAATGCTGGAGGAGCTCAGCAGTTCAGGCAGCATCTATGGAAATGAATAAACAGTCAATATTTCTGGCCGAGACCTTTCTTCATGACTGGAAAGAAAGGGGCTTTAGATATGTGTAGATAAGACTGTAGATATGATAGTGTCCTTCAAGAGATTTTAAGACAGGCACATAACAAGCAAGTGGGACTAGTTTAAATTGGCGTCATGGTTAGTTCAGACATTGTTGGCCAAAGGGTTAGATGATCTGCTCAAACACGAGGAATTCTGCAGATGCTGGAAATTCAAGCAACACACATCAAAGCTGCTGGTGAACGCAGCAGGCCAGGCAGCACCTCTGGGAAGAGGTACGGTCGACGTTTCAGGCCGAGACCCTTCGTCAGGACGATCTGCTATACTGTTGTATGTTGCGTGCTCTGTGAAACCGGAGGGAGGGTCTACCTTGGACCCTACAATGCTCTCACTAGTACCATTGGGGAGGAGCATGAAAACATCCACTCAAGTTTTAGGAACAGCTTCTCCCCCTCCATCATCAGATTTTTGAATGGATTATGGACCTATCAATACTACCTCACTATTTTTGCTCTGTTTTTGCATTACTTATTGTAATTTATAGTATTTTATGTACTGCTGCCACAAAACAGCAAAGTTAATGACATATCATCATCATCGTCATCATGTGCTGTGTCGTATAACATGGGTAATCATGGTCTTTCCATGACCATGATTGCTCTTGGCAAATGTTTTGACAGAAGTGGTGATCCCAGCCATCATCAACACGTTTCAGAGATTGTCCGCCTGGCATTAGTGGTTGAAAAATAAGACTTGTGATGTGCACCAGCTGCTCATACGACCATCCATCACCTGCTTCCATGGCTTCACTTGACCCTGATCGGGGGTGCCCGTCCTTTGGTAGAAACGTACCTCCACCCTGCCACGCATATGTCAATGATATTCAGCCTGATTCTGATTCAACACACTGATGCAAGCATGAAGAAGATATGCCAGAAGCTCTACTGCATTCGGTTTTAAGGAAGTACAGTACATCACAGATGTGCTCTAGAGAGTTTTCCAACTGGTTCATACCTCATACCTCTGATATGAAGGATCGCAAGAGGCTGCAGATGTTTGTAGACTCAGCCACAGGCACAACCCTCCCCAGCACTGAGGACATCTGCAAAAGGTGATACTTCAAGAAGATAACATCCATCACTAAGTAGCTTCACCATTCCAGGCATACCCTCTTCTCATTACTACCATCAGGGAGGAGATGCAGGAGCCTGAAACCCACACTCAGTATGTTAGGAACAGCTTCTTCCCCTCAACCATCAGATTTCTGGATGGTCCATGAACACATGAACACCACCTCGCTATTCCTCTTTTAAGCTAAATATCTATTTCTGTAACTTATAGTTACTTTTATGTTTTTGCACTGTACTGCTGCTACAGAACAACAAGTTTTAATACATATGTCAGTGATAATAAATCTGACTGATGTTGATTCTGAACTGTACTGAAATATGCCTTTTGATTTTGTATTTTAGATTCTGTGCTTCTCGCTCATTTTTTTTCTTGTTGCTGCTTGCGTGATTTTTTTTGCACGTGGGGGAAGGGGGTTTGATGTTTGATGTTTTTCTTTGAACAGTTTGGTTCCATAGTTCTTTGTTTCATGACTGTCTGTGGAGAAGAAGAACGTCAACATTCTATACTGCTTACGCACTTGGATAATAAATGTATTTTGACTTTGAACCTTTGAATCTTTAACTCTGATATAAGATTCAGGATTGTTTAATGTCATTTCCAGTACACAAATGTAAAGGAGATCGAAGCAATTGTTACTGCAGATCTGATGCCGCACGAAAAGACACAATATGATAAACAGCATAGCTATAATAATAGTTCCTTGTGGCAATACAGAACCAGGTGGTTAACACAAAAAAATTATCAAAAATACTAATAAAAGACCAACTATTTCAAGATAACAAATGCAGAAAATGTCAAGAGAAACCAAAAACAATTCAACACGTTATAGGATCTTGTAGCAGTTTAACTCAATCTGAGTGGGCACTATCAAATGGCAAACATCATTCACCATAATCTTGCTTTAAAGTACAAACTCATAAAAGAAATCATACCTTACTGTAAGTACAAGCCTGATGCAGTTTTAAAGTCAGAGTCCTACAAATTATATTATGACCAATCCATTAATACAGATAGGACAATCCATAACAATATTACCTAACAATATGACTGATACAATATTACAGGATAAATAAGCAAGAACAACTTCCTGAATAGATACTGTATAACCATTCCAAACACATATAACTTACAGAAATCAGTAAGTGAAGAACACTAGAAATATGCTGAATTAAAAGAGGAAATTGTAAGACTCTGGAACATGAACAGGGGATATATTGTCCCAATAGTAATATCTACAACTATGTTACCCCAAAGTCACTACACAATAGCATTAAACAAGTAGGGCTACACAGCAGTATCTATGTAAACCTTCAGAAAGCCACAATACTGAACACCACCAGAATAGTCTGAAAATTCCCATCAGTTGAGAAATGATCATGCTTGCCAATGCCCGTACCTCGGGTTTTACCCGCCTAGGCTGAGAAAATATAAAAATAATAATAATATTAATAATATGCTGAAGGGTCTCGGCCTGAAACATCGACTGTACTTTTTTCCATAGATTTTACCTGGCCTGCTGAGTTCCTCCAGCATTTTGTGAGTGTTGCTCAGATTTCCAGCATCTGCAGAATCCCTCTTGTTAATAATATTAATACTTGTTTTTACCAGTTTGAGCTGAGAAAAAATAAAAAGACAACAACAATAATAACAAAAGCACAATAAATAGAATATTTAAGAGTTTCTGTGCATAGACTGATCGCATATCCACAAAGTGATGTTGCGATAGGTGACTGAGAGGAATTGATAAAGTAGTGGCGGTTGGGGGGCGTTAAGGGTTGGGATAATGGGTGGAGGTGTCGATCAGCCTCACTGCTTGGGGAAAGTAACTGATTCTGATTGTAGAGAAGAAAAGCAGGTCATGGGGAGACATATAAACTCCACATGGACGGCACCGGACATGAGGACCGCTAGAACTGTGAGGCAGCAGAACTCCCTGACAGGCCACTGTGCCAACTTAAACTAAATGATAGCTCTGGTATAGTCCAGGGAGACTGGTGAGGAAGGTGACGGGTTCAATGATCAGCATGGAAATGATAAAGGTAATTCCAAATAAAGAGAGGAGATATATTAATTAAAGTTGTTAAACTCAAAAACATTAAAACATGTTCTCTGGACAGATTACGCAGGGCACTTTAAAAGAGCCTGGGGAAGAGATAACAGTATTATTACTCATATTTAATAATTTAGTGGGGAATGATGTCTAACATAACAGCCAATGTTTAAGATAGCTGTCAAGGGATCTATAGAAATTAATATAAAAATCTAACGAAATCCTTCCCAGTAAAAAATTAGAACAACATCCAGAAACCAAAATGTAATAATGAAAGTGAGCGTGAATTTCAGAAAGGGAAGATTGCTTGGCTCTGCTCCCTATATGCCTTCCTCTGTCCCTTATGCAAAAGACTGAGGCAGCATGGTTTCGTAGTGGTTAGCACAATGCTATACAATACTGAAATAATTATAGACTATTGAAAGGCCTCAATAGAGTGGACGTGGAGCGGGTATTTCCTGTGGTGGGAGAATCTAGGACTAGGGGGCATAGCCTCAGTATACAAGGATATCCCTTTAGAACAGAAATGAGGAGGAATTTCTTTAGCCAGAGAGTGGTGAATCTGTGGAATTTATTGTCAGATGGCTGTGGAGGCCAAGTCATTGGGTATATTTAAAGCAGGGGTTGATTAACCAGTTTCCCCCGGGATCAATAAAGTATGACTATGACTATGACTATTAAGTTCTTGATTAGTCAGGGTGTCAAAGGTTATAGGGAGAAGGTAGGAGAATGGGATTGAGAGGGAAAATAAATCATCCATAATGAAATGGATGAGGAGACTCGATGGACCAAATGCCCTAATTATGTTTCTATGTGTTGTGGTCTTATAGCTCATTCCATTTAATCCAGGTAACATCCCCTGCACACTCTCCTAAGTTTCCACATCCTTCATATCAAGTGGTGACTAAGATTGAATATGACACTGCAGATGTGGCTCAGCCAGTGTGTGCTATTAACCTGCAAAGTCAACTCAATGAGAATGAAATGGGATTAGTATTGGATTAGTATCAATGGACATTTGATGATTAGCATGGACTTGGTGAGCCAAGGGACCTGATTGCATGTGAACACAAAACATAGAACACTACAGCACAGTACAGACCCTTCATCCCACGATGTTGTTCCAGCAACTTAACCTACCGCAAGATCAACCTAACCATTCCCTTTTACATAGTCATCCGTTTTTCCATCACCCACTTACCTATTCTTAATGTGTCTGTCTCTACAACCGCCCCGGTAAGGCATTCCACACACTCGCCATTCTCTGTGTAAAACACCTTATCTCTGACCTCCACTTTCCCTATACTTTCTTCTAATCACCTTAAAATTATGCCCCCTTCTACTAACCATTTCCACCCTAGGAAAATGTCTCCAGGTGTCCACTCGATCTACGTCTCTTATCATTAGGCATATCTCTTTTAAGTAGCCCCTTATCCTCCTTCTCTCCAAAGAAGAAAAACTCCCAGCTCACTTAACTTATCTTATAAAACACGCTTTCCAATCCAGACACCATCCTGGTAAGTCTGCGCCCTCTCTAAAGCTTCCATACCCTTCCTATAATGAGGGGACCAGAACCAAACACAATATTACAACTGTGGCCTTAACTACCTAATGCCTGCAACTCCACTAGTGTATGGGGCAGCAATGTAGTCCTCCATTTTTGGCGGTGTTCTGGGCTTCCTTCATCATGTCAGTATCTTCCTGTCAGTTTTCACTACCGTTAGTCATGCAGGTCCCAGGTTGAGACTCGGGAAAACCATCAGACTCAGATGTAGAAGGATCCTTCATTGCTGTTTCCATAAAGGTTTGTTTTACCAGTCAGGGTTGTTAGCCCTGAGCTGAACCCCCGAATCTGGAGGACTGGTGGACCGCTCTTTGTCAGGTCTGTGACCTTTTTTGGCTTGAGTGACTCTACCAAGAGCCAAAGCATAAAGCCCTGACTCCAGGCAATATATATAGCTCTCTGGGTCATTGAAGCATGCAAGCCTCCAAACCATAACAAGGTTGTGGTCCTCTTGGAGGAAGTGTGGTCAAAGCAGGGTTTTATAGAGCTGTAACATTACCTCATGGCTCTCGTACTCGCTCCCCCGAGGTCAGCACACCATACGCCTTCTGAACAACACGATCATCTTGTGACAGCCCCGCTCTGTCCTTCTATGACAATGATAAGGGATAAGGAGGGGAGTCAATGGAAAGTGGTTGTGGATCCAAAATAGGAAGAAAAGAAGGGAGAAATGAGGTGCCAGGGCTATTATGCACATGGACGGGAAGCCTCACAAAACAGCACCGTGAATGAGAATGAAAGCTTCCCTCCGGCATTGAACGCCCAGGCTTATCGTTCATTTTAATTGGTTGACTGCACAGTGTACTGTATAAATGGCTTCATCAATAAGAGTCAGTGCTGGAGGTCAGAATCCATCAACAGCTATTTATTAGCTACATTGATTGTTTAAGATTGTCCCAAAATAGGAATAAATTGAAATCTATACCGCAGTAAATTGGCCTGGATAATTTGATACTGCAGCGATAATTTTAAAATGCCTCCGATTAAGTTGGCTGTGGTCATTGTGTGATGATTACACAAGGCAAGTATATCAAAGTTAAAGGGGAGAAGAACTGGGAGGGTTTGATGGTTAGGGCCTGAGAGTTCATGCTTGTTGGAGAACACTAGCAAATTCCTACAGATTTCAGCAGATGTACGGTGGAGAGCATTTTAACTGGTTGCATCACTGTCTGGTTTGGAGGGGCCACTGCACAGGGTTAGAAAATGCTGCAAACTCAGCCACATCCACCATGAGCACTAACTTCCCCTCCATCAAGAACATCTTTGAAAGACAATGTCTTTAAAAGGCAGCATCCATCATTAAATCCAGCATCCATTGGGAACAGCTTTTACCCCACTGCCATCAAATTTCTGAATCGACAATGAACCACGAACACCAGCTCACTATTTTTGTTCTCTTTTTGCACTACTATTTTATTTAATTTATATATTGGGCCAACGGATAATCAGGGTAGCTACTTATTTGGAACAACTCTTAAAGAATAAAAAATAATAGAGAAAATTGCCGGGATTCCCTTTATTTATTTGGAACACTCTGCCATTTAAATTGGGGCAGGAGACTTGTCGGCAAGGCTCTAATCAGCATCAATCACGCATGCTTGTCTGGCCATTAGACACTTCAACATGCTTAGAGCAAACAGTTTTTATATAGAGTCAGACGAGTGTGCTTGTGTTGAAAAAGCAGTGATTTTTGACACTGATAGCGGACAAGAAGTAAGCTGGAAGAGAATTCGGAATGGTTTTGCTCGCTGTGGTTTCCAGCATTCATGTTTGGAAATCCCAAAATGGCTGGCGGTGAAAATGAAGTGATTTCACTACTTCAACAAGTTAGGAACTATGAAGAATTTGAAGAACTGTGAACAATCATCTTGAATGCTGCAATGAAAATAAAGATTTGGTGGATGCAGTCGTCGAAAGCGTTATATATAACTGCAGTGCAATATCTACAGTACATGAAATGCCTGTGCTGAATTTATTCATTTTGTATACTGGTTGAATTCCTCTGTCAATAACTATTAGGTTGAATTCCTCTGTCAATAACTATTAATACACAATTTTATAGTACTGTAGTACCATTAGCAGTGATCGACCTTGCTCTGTATTTCATTTAAGCTATAATTTGCTACTCAGTTTGTCTTTTTTATACCTTTTTAACTATTTCCATGAAACTTCAGCTAATTGGGGCATCCGCTTAATTTGGCCAAAATGTACTGATCCTGATGTGTTCCGATTAACTGGACTGTATAAATTATAAAATATAATTGCCCAGAAGAAGGCAGTGTCTTTACTAGAATGGGTGACCCCTGCAATTATCAATACTCTTTCAAGATTATCTACCTGGCATCTGTGGTCGCATAACCAGGGCTGGTGATCTGCACCAGTGTGGTAAACCATATATATATAGGTTGTAACTGGGATACCTGTCCGGACATGCCTGGACTTGCTCCTCTGCTGACTGCTCCTGTGGCTCCTCCCACAGACCGCTGAATAAAGGCGATTGTGTCACTGCTCCTCCCTCAGTGCAGGACAGATACTCAGCATGGACGTTGGTCCACTTACTGTTAATAAAAGCCTTTCAGTATTTACTCTACTTCCAGTCTTTTGGAGTAATTGATAGTGCATCAACCAGCTGCAGATACGACCATCCACCACCTGCTCCCATGGATTCATGTGACCTTGAACCTAAGCAGGTGTTACACTTTGCCTAAGAGTGACCTACAGACTAGTGGAGAGAAGGAATGCCTTACACCTCCTTTGGCAGAGATGTCAGGTGATACGTGCACATATTTAATTGTAATTTATAGCATTTTTAATGTGTTGCAGTGTACTGTTGCTGCAATGGCATATGTTAGTGATATTAAACTTGATACTGTTTCTAATTGTTTAAGGGAATTGGACCAGTCCTGTCAGCAAGAACTTTCTGTCCCAGAGTCCAGGATAAACCTGCAGGCCCTGTGTGTGTGTGTGTCTGTTGATTCTGTTCAAGTCTGGGCTGAGGAATCAAAGAGGAGCAAAGAGGTCGTTCTGCAGCTGTACAGGGCCCTGGTGAGACCACACCTGGAATATTGTGTACAGTTTTGGTCTCCAGATTTGAGGAAGGACATTCTAACTATTGAGGGAGTGCAGCGTAGGTTCACGAGATTAATTCCAGGGATGGCAGGACTGTCATATGTTGAAAGATTGGAGCGACTGGGGTTGTATACACTGGAATGTAGAAGGATGAGAAGGGATCTGATTGAAACATAAGATTATTAAGGGATTGGACACACTGGAGGCAGGAAACATGTTCCCAATATTGGGGGAGTCCAGAACTAGAGGCCACAGTTTAAGAATAAGGGGTGGACAATTTAGAACGGAGTTGAGGAAAATTTTTTTCACACAGAGGGTTGTGGTTCTGTGGAATGCTCTGCCTCAGAAGGCAGTGGAGGCCAATTCTCTGGATTCTTTCAAGAAAGTGTTAGATAGAGGTCTTAAAGATAGCGGAGTGAAGGGATATGGGGAGAAGGCAGGAAAAAGGTACTGATTGTGGATGATCAGCCATGATCACAGTGAATGGTAGTGCTGGCTTGAAGGGCTGAATGACCTACTCCTGCACCTATTGTCTATTGTCTAATCCTGGAAAGTTCACTCCGTTGTGCTCCAGTTCCCTCCCCTCCTCCCTAGTAATTGTGGTGGTAGTCATAGTGGCTCACAGCTAACTGGTGACTGGTTGTGGATTATTATTGTCACATGAACTGAGCTACAGTGAAAAGCTTTTGCTTGCGTGCCATCTAGACAGATTATTTCATGCATAACTACATCGAGGTAGTACAAAAGGAAAAACAATAACTGAATGCAAAATAGTTGTTGGAGGTACTGAAAATTCAAGTAGAAGAATAAGGTACGGTAGCCGTAATGAGGGAGATTCAAGATTCAAAGTACATTTCTTATCAAAGTGTGCATGCAGTATACAACCCTGAAAGTTGTCTTGCCCACAGACAGTCACAAAACAGAGAAAAGCCACGAAGCAACAGCTCAAAGAACAAGAACAAACCGCCCCCCCCACTCCCCACCACCCACAAATCGCAACAACAACAAAAAATGAGCGCAAACACAAAATCAAAAGGCTTATTTCAGTCCATCTCAGCTCAGTGTTCATTATCTGCGGGCTACCCCAATTCAAAAATCACCCAAAAGTAGGGACAAAGAAGTGCGAGCAGAACTAGAACTAGAACACGTCATAAACCTGCATTGGAGTCCAACTCTACCATCCACGTCGACTAAGCCTTGCTTTGACGCCATGCTCCGACAGCATCGAGGGAGAGAGAGAGGGACCATTCGAATGCAAGGGCCTTCCCTTGGGAGCACAGAGCGATAGACCGCCACACACAGACATGATGAGCGAGACTGTGAGATCGAGAACTCATCTTTATCAGACAAGATTTCTGCTTCAGAGTCTGATGACAGTGGGACAGAAGCAGTCCTAGAGCATGATGGTGTGTTCTCAAGCTTCCATATCTTCTGCCTGATGGAACGGAGGACAAGTGAGAGTTTGTCCAGTATTTTGCATGTTGTTCCAGATTTCAGCATTTGTCGTATTTTGTGCCTCCAAGGAAAAGCAGTTAACTATTAAGCTGGACCTAGACAACTCCCTCAAGCTACAAGGTACCATGGGAATCCCTTCACCATGGGGACTAAAGAAGGTAACCTACCACCAGGCCTCTCAAGGGCATGTAGGGATGGGCTGTCAAACTTTTGGATGCAGACCTTCTGTGAGCAGACTGACAGATAGAGGCACTGAGCCGTACAGCACCCAAACTGGCCCTTCAGCCCATCATGTTCATGCCGGCCTTTGGGGTACTCGGCAGGTTGGGTATGAGAGTAAGTCTAAAGTGAGAATGCAGAGCAGAAAGGCCTTCACGCTAGAGGTTTTGAACTAATTTCTGCAGCAGAAGAATGTTAACAAGGTGGGGATGAGGGAAAGGATACTAAGCTGAGACTGTCAGCATTCAGTAAAAAACGTCATCCATCATTAGGGACCCCCATCACCCAGGTCATGCTTTGTTCTCATTGCCACCATCAGGACAGAAACCTGAGGCATAAAGTTAATGATTCAGGAACAGCTTCTTAACCTCTGTCATCCAGTTTCTGAATGGATATTGAATCCATCAACACTATTTTTATTTATATATTTGCACCAAGTATTTATCTATTATGTGTGTGTATATGTATATATACTGTAATTCACAGTTTTTCTATTTTAGTGTATTGCATTGTACTGGTACTGCAAAGATAACAAATTTCATGAAATATTCTGGTGATATTAATTCTGATTCTGAACTTACAGTATTGTCTTATATCCATTTGAGTGCCTCATTCAAGGCATCATCTCTCAGCCCACCTCCTCAAGTGCAAACAAAGCCAGTCCAGATGACAAGCCTACACCCAAATCAGCAACTGTCCACTTCCCGACAGACGCTGCTCGACCAACTGAGTTCTTCCACCAGTCTAACTTTAGCACCAGATTCAACCATTTCGAGATCCTTATGCATCTTGAGGTTCAATCATTGTTGATTTTACCTTTGACAACTATGTTCCTAGCATGAAAACTTACAGAATCTTCCAAAAATGCTATAAATTAAATATATCCAAAGCATTTTTATTCTAATGAGAAATTATTAAATAATTAATGCTAAGCAAATCTGATTAAATTTAAATATATTAACATAATAATTACAAAACCAAATAAAAATACAAGATCAATAAGAATGATTACCATGTATTATGCCTCATATTGAAATTCCGATCAATTGAATTTTTCAAACTGTCAATAACTTGCAAAAGAGTACATCACCTAGGAAATATATGAGAATATAATTGATTCATTAAACAGTTGAGCTGATTTGAGCATGTAAATTACAATCATTAATATTGATTGTCCTCCACAAGCACTGTCAAACATCAAGGAATAATATGAATAGATTATGCTAATACTGACTTTATTTGCATATGTAAACAACTTACATAACAAACCTACCTATGAGAAAAATAGTTTGCCTGGATATGTATTCTTGCTTAGTTGTACCAAATGTACTGCCATGGGTTTTACCTATTTCTGAAATTCAGCTTTTACTTTGAAGTCAATGGGATCGATTTCTGAAGCCTGCAGATCCACAGTGAGTTTTTAAACTGGATCAAAAATTGTCTTGGTCAAATTAGACAGAGAATTGTGGTGGAGGGGTATTTCTCCGGTGCAGGTCCATGACCAGTGGTGTTCTGCAGGGACCCAGGCTGGGATCTATATCGTTTGAGATTTGTATAACTGATTGGGATGAAAATGTGACTGGGCTGATTGGCAAGTCTGTGGGCAACTCAAAAACTGGTTGAATTGTAGATTGTTCAAAGTTCAAAAAGTTCAAAGTAAATTCATTATTACGCTACATATATGTCACCAAGTACAATACTGAGATTCATTTTCTTGTGGGCGTACTCAGTAAATCCAAAAACCATAATAGAATCAATGAAAGATGCCACCAACATCGTGGACAACCAGTGTGCAAAAGACTCTGCAAATACATCAAGAAGAAAAAGGAGAAGTAATAATAATGAGCTATTCCAAACCCTCATAGCTTACAGAAATCAATCAGTGAAAAACACCAGAAATATGCTGAATTAAAAGAGGAAATTGGAAGATTTTGGAACATGAACAAGGTACACATTGTCCCAATAGTACTATCTACAACTGGTGTCATCTCAAGGTCACTACACAATAGCATTAAACAATTAGGGCTACACAGCAATATCTATGTAAAACTTCTGAAAGGCACAATACTAAGCACCACTAGAATAGTCCGAAAGTTCCTAGCAATTGAGAAATGAGTGTGCTTGGCTATGTCCTTATCTCAGCTTTTCCAGCTTGAGCTGTGAAAGAAATAAAGAATGTAATAATAATAATAATAAGCCAGTTTTAGAATCCGAGTCCAACAAATTACACTGCGACTGATCCATTGTTACAGATAGGAAAATCCATAATAACCCTCCAGATATAAAAATACAGGATAAATAAGCAAGAACAACTTACATAATAGATATAGCCATTCCAAACACACATAACTCATAGAAATCAATAAATGAAAAACACCAAAAATATGCTGAATTAAAAGAGGAAATTGAAAGACTTATAAATACGAATGGAGTATACATTGTCCCGGTAGTAATATCTACAACTGGTGCTATTCCAAGGTCATCACACAATAGCACTAAACAATTAGGGCTACACAGCAATATCTATGTAAATCTTCAGAAAGCCACAATACTAAACACCACTAAAACAGTCTGAAGGTTCCTAGCAATTGAGAAATGAGTGTGGTTGGCTATGCTGAGAAAAAAAACAACATAATAATAACAATAAAGAAGTAAGCAATAAATACCGAGAACACAAGATGAAGAGTCTTTGAAAGTGAGTCTGTAGGTTGTGAGAACTGTTTTAAGGATAGATCAGTTGGAAGTATGGGTAGAGAAATGGTAGACGCAGTTTAAAATAGTAAAGTCTGAGTGTGAGGTGCTACATTTTAGGAGGTCATATGCAGTACAAGATGAAAGAGAATGGCAGGACTCTTAGAAGCATTGATGTCCAGAGGGATCTTGAGGTGCAAGTCCCTTACTCCCTAAAAATGTTTACTTATTGAGACACAGCACGGAGTATGCCCGCCCAACGCTTCAAGCCGCACCACACAGCAACACCCGATTTAACCCATGGGACAATTTACAGTGACCAATTAATCTACTGGGACGAAACAGGTGCACCCAGAGGAAATCCACACGGTCACAGGGAGAACATATGATCTCCTTACAGACAGCAGCGAACATTGAACCCCAGTCGCTGGCACGGCAACGCATTGTGCTGATCACTACAGTATTGGTCGGTTGTGTTGTGCATAGTGTAAAAGGTTATTGACAGTTATAGCAGGGCTTATATAGGATAGAGAGGCTTGTCAAATGGAGTGAGAGTCTTAATATGGACAAGAGAAGAGAGGAGACTGTGGGCTTCAGGAAGGCGCAGGTGGAACACTCTAGTAGTGGCAGATGGAGTTCAATCTGGAAAAGTATGAAGTGATTTATGTTGGAAGGTTAAACTTGAAGGCAGAATACAAGGCTAATGGCAGGGTCCTTATCAGTGTGCAGGAACAGAGGGACCTTGGGGTCCACGTCTGTAGATCCATCAGAGTTGCCACGCCAGTTGATAGGGTGGTTAAGGAGGTGTTGACCTTCATTGTTTGGGGAATCAAGTTCAAGAACAGCGATGTAATGTTGCAGCTCCATAAAACCTGAGTTAGACCACGTTTGGAGTCTTGCGTTCAGTTCCGGTCGCCACATTACTGGAAGCTTTAAAGAGGGTGCAGAAGAGATTTGCCAGGACACTACTTGGGTTATAAAGAATGTCTTATGAGGATGGGTTGAGTGAGCTTGGGGTTTTCTCTTTGAACAGAAGGTGGAAGAGAGGTGACTTGATAGAGGGGTAAAATATGATAGGAGACATAGATAGAATAGACATCCAGAAACTTTTCTCCAAGGCAGGAATGGCTAATAAAAGGGAGCATAACTTTAAGGTGTTGGGAGGAAAGCATAAGGGGAATGTCAGAGTGGTGGGTGTATGAAATGCCCTGTCAGGGGTGGTAATAGAGGCAGATACATTAAGGACATGTAAGAGACTCTTCGATAGGCAGACAGATGAAGGTGGGGTTGAAAATGGTATGGATACAGCAGGATACAAGAAGCAATCTATGTGGGAACGAAGGGTTAGGTTAATCTTGAGTAGGTTAAAGGGTCGTCACAACATTGTAATTTTTGGGATGTGCGTGGAAAAATCGGATCATCCAGAGGAAACCCAAGATGTCACAGGGAGGACGTACAAACTCCTTACAGACAGCAGCAAGAATTGAACCCTGGTCACACATCTGGCACTTTAATAGTTATGCTGGCCACTATGCTAACATGCCACCTTATAACAAAAGGCATCTGTTAGTCTTGCGAGACTATGGATCTGCACCTGGAAAGTCTTCACTCTCCAGGACGCAGGCCTGGGCAAGGTTGTATGGAAGACCAGCAGTTGCCCATGCTGCAAGTCTCCCCTCTCCATGATGCCAATGTTGTCCAAGGGAAGGGCATTAGGACCCATACAGCTTTTCACCAGTGTCGCCGCAGAGCAATGTGTGATTAAGTGCCTTGCTCAAGGACACAACACATTCCCTCGGCTGGGGCTCGAACTCACGACCTTCAGGTCGCTAGTCCAATGCCTTAACCACTTGGCCACGTGCCCACACTATTTGTAACAATAATAAACCATTTCCAATTCCAAATCTCAGGCCACATAAAGGATGAGCCTTTCTTAAACAACACAAGTGTACAGATTTGAAATTCTGATATCTTACAAAGGCCTAGAGAGTGAACTTTTTCTTATAGTTTATTTGAGTAGTACAGAGCTTCACACAGTAGAGGGAGATTTCAGATTGTGTTAAGGGGGAACATGGGCTCATGAGGTAACTCCTATACCTAATAAAGTGGCCACTGAATGGAGTTCTGCTGCTGCAGCCCGTCCACTCCATGGTCCGATGTGTTGTGCATTCAGAGATGCCCTTCTGCACACCACTGTTGTAATGTGTGATTATGTGAATTGGCAGCTTGAACCAGTCTGGCCCTTCTCCTCTGTCCTCTCTCATCAACAAGGTGTTTTCACCCACAGAACTACCTCTCACGGGATGTTTTTTCTTGTTCCTCGCACCATTCCCTGTAAGCTCTAGAGACAGTGGTGCGTGAAAATCCCAGTAGATCAGCATTTTCTGAGGTATCCAAACCACCTCATCGAGCATCAACAGTCATTCCACGGTCAAAGTCACTTAGATCAAATTTCTTCCCCATTCTGATGTTTGGTTTGAATAAACGCCGAACCACTTGACCATGTCTGCAGGCATTTAAGTATTAAGTTGCTGCCACATGATTAGCTGATTAGCTATTTGCATCAACGAACAGGTGTACAGGTGTACCTAATAAAGTGGCCACTGAGTGCAGAAGAGGGAAGCTTAGTAAGGGAATTATGGAACGCAGAAGCTGAGCTGTTTCCAACTAAATCCAATGCATTCAGCCGAAATTGGCCAGTTCAATTGCTTCAGGCTGAACAATTGCAACATTTGTGACTGCTAAGCAGCAGAATTGTGGCCGTGTCTATTTGCATATGTCAGGACATTAGCAAGCAGTCGTTCCTGTTGCAATTGCATATATATGGGACTGAATATGTGCAGAATGAAAGAGCAGGTTCAAGGGTGAGCAGCAGACATGAATCGCAAATGTGAGAGCCATCCACAGCTCGTTTCGAGCCTACCGCTCAAAGCAAAAAGATTCAATCTCACCCTGTCCATCATCCCCACCAGCCAGTACTCTGTAGTCTACACAAGTCACTTTGCCTTTGAGGATGCTCTGCAATTTCTGCCCCACTGTTATGTAATTCGTGAGTGGGCCTCTTGTATCCCCCCAGCACACCTTCGATCTGTGTCGGTCATTGACGCAAAGGATGCGTAGATCTCACTGTACAGCACTGTGCAAAAGTCTCAGGCACATACATATAGCTCAGGTACCTAAGACTTTTGCACAGTACACTAGTAATTTTATTTATTGCACTGAAATGCTGCCACAGAAAAATTCTGATTCTGATATGGATTTCTATTGTGGACTGAGAGCGGGAAGGGGGCAGCGAGAGGGGAATCATGGTTTGGAAAAGGGGAAGGGAGAGGGGAGGGAGCCGGAAGCACCAGATGGATATTTTGTAATGATCAATAAACCAATTATTTGGAATTCATTGACCTTGCCTGTTGCCTCAAGACCAGGTGTGACTGCACCTGCGCCACTCCCCTGCCCTTGGCACCCCTTACCCGCCACCTGTCCCGTACACCCCGAGGTGTTCCACCCTCACCATTTCCAACATCCTTTGTTTCCACCAGATTTACAAACTCGCTGTCTGTTCCATGTTGACAAATACAGTACTGTGCAGGAGTGTTAGGCTAGCTATGAACCTAAGACTTTTGCACAATACTGTGGGCTCTGATGTTTCATGTGACAAATAAAGCTAATCTTTTTCCTTGCGCTAATAGTTTATACCAATAAGTCGCAGTGGGCATGAAATATCAGACAGAGAAAAAACACCATTTGGGTCTTTGGAGAAGGGAATATTATACAAACTAGAAATAAACTCGTTTCATTTACTTTGTCAGTTCTGATGAAGGGTCTTGGCCCGAAACATCGAATCTTTATTCATTTCCATAGATGCTGCCTATCCTGCTGAGTTCCTACAGCTTGTGTGTGTTGCCCTGGATTTCCAGCATCTGCAGAATCTCTTGTGTTCATTATTTATTTGCTGGTCTTTATTACTCCTGGTTAAGAAAATCTCTCTTTCGAAAATTCCAGACCTTGTCATAACATAACATGGGCCTATACTCACTAGAGTTTAGAAGAATGAGGGAGAATCTCATTGAAGCTTACCAAATATTGAAATGCCTAGACGAATGCAATGTTGGCATTCGTTTCTAGAGGAATAGAGTATAGGAGCAGGGACATGACGTTGAGGCTCTATAAGGTGCTGGTGAGACCTCACTTGGAGTACTGTGGGCAGTTTTGGTCTCCTTATTTAAGAAAGGATGTGCTGACGTTGGAGAGGGTTCAGAGAAGATTCACTAGAATGATTCCGGGAATGAGAGGGTTAACATATGAGAAATGTTTGTCCGCTCTTGGACTGTATTCCTTGGAGTTTAGAAGAATGAGGGGGGACCGCATAGAAACATTTCGAATATTGAAAGGCATGGACAGAGTGGATGTGGCAAAATTGTTTCCCATGGTGTGGGAATCTAGTATGAGAGGGCATGACTTAAGGATTGAAGGGCGCCCATTCAGAACAGAGATGTAAAGAAATTTTTTAGCCAGAGGGTTGTGAATCTATGGAATTTGTTGCCACGGGCAGCAGTGGAGGCCAAGTCTTTGGGTGTATTTAAGGCAGAGATTGATAGGTATCTGAGTAGCCAGGGCATCAAAGGTTATGGTGAGCAGGCGGGGGAGTGGGACTAAATGGGAGAATGGATCAGCTCATGATAAAATGGCGGAGCAGACTCGATGGGCCGAATGGCCGACTTCTGCTCCTTTGTCTTAGGGTCTTTGTCTTATGAAGTGGACATGGAGAGGATGTTTTCCACAGTGGGTGAGTTTAGACACAAAGGGCACAACCTCAGAATAGAGAATACCTTGGACAAAAATTAAGAGAAATTTATTTAGCCAGAGGATAAGGACCTGTGAAATTCATTGCCACAGACAGATGTGGAGACCAGATCTTTGAGTATATTTGAAGTCAATAGGTTCTTGATTGGTCAGGGCTTCAAAGGTTATGGGGCAAAGGCAGGAGAATAGGCTTGAGAGGGATAATAAATCAGCCATGATGGAATGGCGGATTAGACTCGATGGGCCAAATGGCCTAATTCTTCTTCTGTATCTTTTGATCTTATGGACTAACATAGAACATTACACACAGTGCAAGCCATTCAGCTCACAATGTTGTGCTGAACATTTAACCTACTCAAAGATCAGCCTAACCCTTCCCTCTCACATAGCCCTCCATTTTTCTATCATCAATGTGCTTATCTAAGTCTCTTAAATGCCCCTAATGTATCTGCCTCTACCACCACCCCAGGCTGGTCATTCCATGCACCCGCCACTCTCAGTGTAAGAAACCCCACCTCTGACATCCCCCTATGCCTTGCCTTGTGCCTTTAGCTCCTGGTGGAGTCGTCGGGGCTCCATCATGACAAACTTTGCACCAATCTGTTCCATCTGTCGCGGTTGTGTGCCAGAGCCTGGCTCACCACAAATGTTTTCCCTGTCCATTCGTTAATGTTGTCCATCCATCTTTTCCACTGTCTACCTCTCCTTCTTTTCCCCTCCACAGTTCCTTGTAGGACGGTCTTTGCCAGCCCACTGGATCTTGTTACGTAGCTGTACTATCTCAGCTTTCTTTTCTTCACCATTGTGAGAAGGTCTTCATGGGGGCCAATGTGGTGCAGGATGGTCTTGCGGACCTGCTCGTTTGTGATGTGGTCCAAGTATGAGATGCCCGAGATGTTGCGATAGCATCTCATGTATCTTCCTCTGTAGCTCTGCTGTGAGGGTCCATGTCTCATGTGTGTACAGGAAGATGGAGAATACCAATGCACGCAGGAGTCTGATCTTGTACTTCATGGTGATGTTGCTGTCCCTCCATATTGTCTTGAGTTTGGATAGTGCAGTCATTGTCTGTGCAGTTCTTGCCAGGACTTCTGGTCTTGATCCTTCATCACCGATGATTGCCTCCAGGTATTTGAACTGCTGCACTGTCTCAAGTTTCTGACCACAGACTGAGATGTCTGTTGTGATGGCACCATTGGCATTTGCCATGAGCTTGGTTTTCTCGGCACTTATTTCCATTCCAAACTTTGTGGATGCTCTGTCAAGACAGCTGACCAGGTTGGCCAATTCGTCCTCTTTTCCTGCAAGTCCATCAATGTCGCCAGCAAATCTTAGGTTTGTGATGTTCCTCCCTCCGATGCTGACTGTGCCCACATGATCTTCAAGGGTAACAGTCATGATTCGTTCCAGGAAGACGTTGAAGAGAGTGGGGGAGAGGAGGCAGCCCTGACAGACTCCTACAGAGGTACAGAACCACTCCCTGATGGTGCCCTGAGCGAGCACTGCACTGGTTGCCTTGGCGTAAAACTGATGGATTGTATGAATCAGCTTCTGCCCATGTTGAATTTCTTCAAGGTGGCCATAAGGCATCATGCCAGACTCTGTCAAATGCCTTCTTGATGTCTATGAAGACGTGATAGAACTCTCTCTGGTGCTGAAGGTGTTTCTCACAGAGGGTGCAGAGGTTGAAAATCTGCTCAATGGTGCTTCTGCTCTTACGGAAGCCTGCTTGTTCCTCAGCAATGATGTCTTCTGCCTGAGATCTCAGTCTGTTCAAGCTGATTCTGAGCATTACCTTGCTTACATGGCTGATCAAACTGATGGTACTGTAATTCTGGCAAAGTTGGAGATTGCCTTTCTTGGGAAGCACAATGATCAGCGACTGAGTCCAAGGTGTCAGCCCTTCATTCACCTGTCTGCCAGATCTTATTGCAGATGGTGGTAAGCATGTCTATCATGGCCTCTCCTCCATGCTTCAGCAGTTCAGCAGGGATGTTGTCAACTCCTGCTGACTTCCCGCATTTCAGTGATCATATTGCAGCTTCAACTTCTTCACGCATGATTGGATAGTCATCCTCATTGGAAGATTCATTCATCCCCCTATACTTCCCTCCAGTCACCTTAAATTATACCCTCTTCTATCAGCAATTGCCAGCCTGGGACAAATGCACTGGCTGTCCACTCTACCTATTTGTGTAATGCCTGCAAGAAACTGAATCTCAGCATCGTGTATAGTCACACAAATGTAGTTTGATAATGTTGACTTTGTGAACATTGTGGACCATCGGTGCTGTACTCTTCCTGTGCTGGAGTGGTCTATCTTCTCTGTTCTAACTGACATTGACATTCAAGGCCATTGCAGGGTCAACCACGCTGTTGTGAGCCTAGGCTGACCACTAGGTTAGTAAGGAAGGCAGATTTCCTCACTGAAGGATATTGGCAAATCGACTGGGTTTTATGACAATGCTGAAATGTGGTGTCATTATTCCCAATCTTCCTTTGGAAAACCTAGAATATAAAATTCCACAGCTGCTGAGGTGGGACCTGAACCCAAGTCTCCAGATCGTTAATCCAGGCATCTGGGTTGCTAATTGGTAACATAACTGCTGCATTCTCACGTGGTTGTGAACAGGAATGCAAATTCTTCTTAATGCAGAACCAAGGAATTTAGCATAATGCTCAGTCTCCTTCCCACCTCCCCCAAGCCACATTCTTCTATAGAAAATATAGTTCAAAAGTTCAAATTTATTATTAAACTACATATACACCACTATATGCTACCCTGAGATTCATTTTTTCACAGGCGTTAATAGTAAATACAAAAGAAACGCAATAGAATCAGTGGAAAACCATACACAAGATGGACAAACAACCCATGTGCAAAAGACAACAAACTATACAAATACAAAAAAGAAAAAAGATAATAAGAAATAAATAACCAATATATATCAGAACACGAGTTGGAGAGTCCTTGGAAGTGAGTCCATCGGTTATGGAATCAGTTCAGTGTTGAGGTGAGTGAAATTGAGGGAGGTTCAGAATCAGCTTTTAAGAGCCCAACAGCTGAGGAATAATAACTGTCCCTGAACCTGGTGGTGCGAGTCCTGAGGCTCCTGTACCTCCTTCCTGATGGCAGCAGTGAGAAGAGATCATGGCCTGGACAGTGGGGTTCTTGATGATGGACGCTGCTTTCCTGCAACCGTGCTGTTTATAATGTGCCTAATGGTGGGTGGGGAGGGCATTATGTGTGACGGACTGGGCCATATCCACTACTTTTTGTAGGCTTTCTGCGGAAGGGCACTGGTGCTTCCAATGACTGTTCTAACCGCTCCGATACCATGCACGATACTTGATACTCCAGATATGGACTCACCTAGACCATAATCATTCTGGCATTTAGGGCCACAATGAAGGTCCTCCATCTCTGTTAACGTTCACAGCTTCCTTCATCATGTTAGTAGCTTCCTCTCGGTTTTCACTACTGTCAGTCACGTAAGTCCTGGGTGGAGACTCAGGAATACCGTCGCACTCAGATGTAAAAGGATTCTTCACTGCTGTTTCCATAACAATTTTGTTTTACCAGTCAGGGTTGTTAGCCCTGAGCTGAATCCCCAAACCTGGAGGACCGGTGGACCACTCTTAGTCTGGCCTCTACCCTTTGACCTGTTTGGGATGGGTGACCCTACCAAAAGCCAAAGCATTAAGCCCTGACTCCAGCCAGCATAGCTCTCTGGGTCACTGAGGCACGCAGACCTCCAAAACCCAATGACAAGGTTATGATTATGATTAGATTAGATTAGATTATGAGGACACTCAGTCCTCGTTTATTGTCATTTAGAAATGCATGCATTAAAAAATGATACAATGTTCCTCCAGAAAGATATCACAGAAACACAAGACAAACCAAGACTAAAACTGACAAAACCACATAATTATAACATATAGTTACAACAGTGCAAAGCAATACTGTAATTTGATAAAGAGCAGACCATGGGCACGGTAAAAAAAAAGTCTCAAGTCCCGATAGCCCATCATCTCACACAGACGGTAGAAGGGAGAAACTCTTCCTGCCATGAACTCCAAGCGCTGCAAACTTGCCGATGTATTGGAAGCACCCAACCGCAGACGACTCTGAGTCTGTCCGAAAACTTCGAGCCTCCGACCAGCCCTCCGACACCAGGCACCGAGCACCATCCTCTGCCGAGCGCTTCGACCCCGCCCCGGCCGCCAAGCAACAAGCAAAGCCAAAGACTCTGGGCCTTCCCCTCTGGAGATTCTGGATCACACAGTAGCAACGGCAGCATCTCAGAAGTTTCTCCAGATGTTCCTCCATACTCTCACGTCCGTCTCCATCAAATCAGGATTGCGCACAGCACCCTACTCGACAGATAACAGACATCATTCACCGGAGTGGCCATCTTCTCCTCCCGCCAAGGTTGTGCTCCTCTTGGAGACAGACTGTATTTAATCCCTGTATATTAATGCAGATAAAGATACGATAGTGTAGCAGTTAGCACAGCTGGTTTACAGCGCCAGTGATCATAAGATCAGGGTTCGATTCCCACTGCTGTCTGTATGGAATATGTAAATTCTCCCTGTGAGAGCATGGGTTTCCTCTGAGTGCTCTGTTGTCCTCCCACATTCCAAAGGTGAACAGGTTTGGGCTAGTACATGCTTTGTTGTTGCTGAAAGCATGGTGAGACTTGTGGGCTACTCCCACATGAGTTCCTCGACACAAAGGACACTCCTCACTGCACGTTTCAATGTACATGTGACGAATAAAGCTAATCTTTAAGATCTTTATGTTCAGGTGTTAGGGGCAACGCATCCAAATAAATGCTTAAAATTAACTTTCCAAATTTTGGGATTTTCCAGTTACCTGGATGTTGGATGCTAGGCAGCACATCAAGGATAAATGTCATTTTCCAGGTAGTGGTGCTTAATTTATTGTGGGGCACAGGTGCAGGAGTGGGAGAGAATGGTCCCTGAATAGCTTCCTCTCTCATTATGTGTAAGTTATCTCAACGCAAAGAAAAGCCTTCATTTGCAGTCACGCCGGCTGGTTGTCTACAAGCTCTGAAAGGCTGGTTTAATCCCTCTGGACCCAAAAAATGTGCCAATAAACTCTTATCAGCACTAAAGCCTGTTGTGCGCTTTCACATTAAATGAACAGCACAATTGAAAGGTCAACAGGAGAAAAGGCTTGCTGACAGAAGTGTTGAAGGCCTTTACTCAATGCGAGCACAGAGCAGTGAATGTGAAAGTATTATTTAATGCAGTTCAACATTTCTAATAACAACACCTTCCATTCATAGCCTGCTCTACTGTTGTAAAACCTCCCCTGAGAGTTTTATGCCGTAAAATATTAACCTAAATCCTCTTAATGTGATAATAAGGCTGGGGAGGTAAATTTTTGTAGGGTTGTAGGAGGAGCTTATTAAAGACAGATAGAGGGGAAAACAGGAGAAAGACATGGGGGGGACGTTCTAGAGAATGCAGTGTGATCCAGAACAGAAATACAGACAGAGAAAGAGAGAGAGGCAGATAGCTAGAGGGACAGAGACAGAGAGAAGGAGTGTGAGAGTAAAAAAAGTAGGAGGTGATGAAGAGAAAGACGGAGAAAACGAGAGTGAGAGAGAAAGATTGAGACACAAAGAAAGACAGAGGAGAGAGAGTCTGACAGAGGGAGACAGAGCAAGAGTGGAAAAGATAGGGAGTGAGGGAGAGAGAGATAGGGAGGGATGGGCAGAAAGAAAGGGAAAGAAAGAAAGACTGAGGAAGAGAGAGCATGGAAGACAGAGCAGGAGAGAGAGAGAGGGTGAGAGGAAGTTAGAGTGAGAGAGTTGGATACCAAGGGAGAGAGGGAGGGAGAAAGGGGGAGTGAGAGAGAGGAAAAGAAAGAGAGAGAGGGAGATTGAGAAGAAGAGAGAGGGAGAGGCAAGGAAAAAAGGAGGAGAGAGAAATAAAGATGTGGAATGAGAGAGAGAAAGGAGAAAATAAATTTTAAAAACCCATAGGAGGTGGCTGGCTGGTGGAGCAATGACATCGGTGCCGGACCCGGGAGTGGAGGTTCCCGGGTTCGAAACCAGTCGGGTCCGCTCCCGAGTACGCTTTCCATCCGTGCAGGGTTGAGTGTCGAGATCGCAACCCGACCTCGTAAAGTAAAGGGAAAAATACCACGAAAATGTTTGTGTGAGGAGTGGCGTGCCACGCAGTCTCTCTCTTGCTCCGCGCCTTGTAAAAAGCCATGAAAAAGACATCATCACGGACGCACACATGGACTCGCAGACACACACGCACAGACTCGCACACACGCAGGCACACGCAGAAAAAACCATAGAAGTTTGTGAAGGAGAGAGATAAAAAGTTTAGAAAACGTACACCAGACCTCAGGGCCAGATGCTTGATGCATGGTGACTAAAGCAAGGTCAAAGTGCTCAGAGGATGTGAAAGAGATCAGAAAGAGATGAGCAGAAGGTATTTTGGGCTGGAAGGGATTCGGATCTACAAGTTCCACCAACGCTAGAGACCTGAGCAGCTCCACGCTTTTGGTGAAAATAATTTAACTCTTGCCCCACTGCCACCCCTTCCCCATCGTGGCATATTGACCTTCATTATACGTGTCACTGAGAACATGGGGGGAGATTTAGCTCAAACTTTATAAAACTTTGGTTGGACCTCAGCCAGAGTTCCGTGTGCAGTGCTGGTCACCACACTACGTGAAAGATGTGACAGTCTGGAGACAGTGCCTAGAAGATTCACCAGGATGTTGCCTGGGGTGGAGTATTTTGGCTTTGGGGAGAGACCAGAGAGACTGGATCTGTTCTCCTTGCAGCGCAGATTTGTCAGGGTGACTTCTTTGTGATTACATCAATGTGCTGGGCCCAGGAATTAGCTTGGTAAATCTCCTTGGTACAGCCACCAATGCTATTTTCAGCTTTTATAGGTCAGGCCTAAAGCCTACCAAATGTGGATAGTCAACCATGATTTCACTGAATGGCAGAGGAAACTAGAAGGGATGAAAGACTCTGATTTTCTATGTCTCTGTGAGTTTATTGAACCCCAAGGCCTTCGTCCTTCCATAGCCCTCACTGCATTATCAACAGAAAGTCTTTACATTGGGCCTACTATTATGTCAGGATGTCCCACTCACTCTCTGATCTGCCAATGACGACTTGCAGGAAAATGACAGCCAGAATGCACACAATGAGATTCCACAGCCAGTCCTGTGAGAATGGTAACTGCTTTTTTTATTCTCACTTATAGAATTATTATAATTCTGCATTATTATTGTTTTTACCTCTCACTTATAGACTTACAGGGATAATTCTGGTTTAAGATTGCCCTACTGAAGGCAGGTGATAACTTACTGGCAGTTCCCAAAACAAGAAATGCTAAATACTTTATTAATAACAATTTTCCTGTAAAAAAAAATTATGGAAAATGATCACCACAGACAATGAAAAGGCAAGTGAAGGCAAGGCTGAGTCGAAGGGCGAGACTGTTCAAGCAGAAGTGGTCGGGGCGAGGTTGAGGCGTGGTCAAGATGGAGTGGAGAGACGTCGGAGTTTCAGAGCTCATCCACTTAAACTGAGAGCAAAATTTGACCGATCTAAGTGCCGGGCCGATTTGGAAAGTTTGGGGACAGACTGGAACGTGACAGTGGAGTCCAGACCCAGAGCGTATCAATGTGATAGGTCCTGGGTCTTAGACAGAGGAACAACCCAATGTTTGAATGATTTAAAGGCCAGGCCGGGTGTCAGGACCAGAGGTAAGTGTTGGGCTGGTTCTGCTTGTCGTTCTGCGATGTTTACTCTGCTCTTTGCTGCATTTGTTGTCTATATCAATGATCTAGATAATAATGTGGTAAATTGGATCAGCAAGTTTGCTGATAACACTAAGATTGGAGGTGTCGTGGACAGCGAGGAAGCCTTTCGATGCCTGCAGAGGGATCTGGACCAACTGGAAAAAGGGGCCAGAAAATGGCAGATGGAATTTAATGCAGACACGTGTGAGCTGTTGCATTTTGGAAGGACAAATCAAGATAGGACATACACAGTAAATGGTAGGGCACTGAGGAGTGCAGAGGAATAAAGAGATCTGGGAGTTCAGATACATAATTCCCTAAAAGTGGCATCACAGGTAGACAGGGTTATAAAGAAGGCTTTTGGCATCCTGGCATTCATAAATCAAAGTATTGAGTATAGGAGTTGGGATGTTATGGGGAGGTTGTATAAGACATTGGTGAGGCCTAATTTGGAGCATTGTGTACAGTTCTGATCACCTAACTATAGGAAGGATATCAATAAGATTGAAAGAGTGCAGAGAAGATTTACTAGGACATTGCCAGGTCTTCAGGAGTTGAGTTATAGGGAAAGATTGAACAGTTTAGGACTTTATTCCTTGGAGGAGAGATTTGATCGAGGTTTACAAAATTATGAGCAGTATAGATAGAGTAAATGTGAATGGGCTCTTTCCACTTAGATTAGGAGAGATAAATACGAGAGGACATGGCTTTAGGGTGAAAGGGGGTACATTAGGGGGAACTTCTTTGCTCAGAGAGTGGTTGGAGTGTGAAACGAGCTGCCATCTGACGTGGTAAATGGGGGCTCACTTAAGTTTTAAGAATAAATTGAATAGGTACATGGATGGGAGGGGTCTGGAGGGTTATGGACTGGATGCAGGTCAATGGGACCATCAGAATAATGTTTCGGCACAGACTAGAAGGGCTGAATAGCCTGTTTTCTGTGCTGTAGTGTTCTGTGGTTCTATAAAACAAACTGAGGCTCTGGGTCTGCTGTGGCTACTCCAGGCTTCGTGCCTGTGGGCTCCGTGATATGTTGCCCCACTCCGATGTGTGGTGAACTGAGCCTGAGGCTCCGGGCCTGCTGTGGCTGCTCCAGACTTCGTGCCTGTGGACTTGTTTTTGTTCTGAATGTTGATGCTTGCTTCTATTGTTTGCACTATCTGTGTTTTTTTCTCTCTCGCTCACTGCACATTGGCCATCTGACATTCTTTTTTTGATGGTTCTTTTGGGTTTCTTGTTTTGTGGCTGCCTGTAAGGAGACAAATCGCAAAGTTGTACAATGTATACATACTTTGATTATAAATGTACTTTCAACCTTGAGTTATGGAGAAGGATAGGTCTGGTCCTCAGGCTGAGCTTCTAAATTTTTGACGGTATCAGAAAGAATCTGGCAATGTGAGATGGAATAGGTTGATTTCTAGCAAGAACATTTTTAGCAAGTGAGAGGTCTTCTAAAGTGAAAGTTTGAGAGCATAGAGTTTTTATGTTCCTGCTGGTAAGGATAACAGTTTTAGCAAATCCTGCTTTGCAAGGGATATTGAGGCCCTAGTTAAAAAGAAAAAAGAGGTGCATAGCAGGTATTGTTTAGAATAATAACCAAGATCCAGTGAAAAGCTTTTATTTGTGTTTCATCCAAACAGATTATTCCATTCGGATAGTACAGAGAACATTACAGGCCGTTCGGCCCACATTATTGTGCTGACCCTTTAACCTACTCTAAAACCAATCCAACATTACAAAAGAATCTATTAGATTAGATTATGAGGACATGCAGTCCTCTTTTATTGTCATTTAGTAATGCGTGCATTAAGAAATGATGCAATATTTCTCCGGTGTGATATCACAAAAACACAGGACAGACCAAGACTGAAAAACTAACGAAAACCACATAATTATAACATATAGTTACAACAGTGCAACAATACCATAACTTGATGAAGAACAGGCCATGGCACAGTAAAAAAATTCAAAGTCTCTCGAATGTCCCACATCTCACGCAGACGGGAGAAGGAAGAAAACTCTCCCTGCCATGCATGACCGCAGTCCGACTCTGAGTCGTCCGAAAACTTCGAGCTCTGATCAGCTCTGCGACACGACAGAGTACCGAGCACCATCTCTGTTCGAACGATTCGACCTCAGCCTCGGTCGCCAGCAGCAGGCAAAGCCGGGGATTTTGGGGCCTTCCCTCCAGAAGGTTCTCGATCGCCCAGCAACAACAGCAGCGAGCCTGCGTTTCAGAAATTTCTCCAGATGTTCCTCTGTGCTTTCACGCCTGTCTCCATCAAATCAGAATTGTCCACAGCCCCTATTTAACAGATACGATATCATTTCACCTGAGAGTTGCACACGCTGCATCACGCCGCCATCTTCTCCTCCCGCCTCTTCAATCTAAGAGTATCATCTAAGAGTACTAAAGAGAAGAAATAATAACATTATACAGAACAATAACAGTCACAGAGGAAGTGCCGTGTAGGTGGACACATAGGGTGGTAGGGTCTGAACGAGGTTGATTAAGAAATCAAGACTTCATCTATATTTTTTAAGAGGTCCATTCGATAGCCTAGTAGCAGTGGGATAGAAGCTGTCCTTGAGCTGACATAGGGAAGGGTCAGAAGGGTGAATGAGCACGGTTGAAGGGGCCCTTGATTACATTGGTTGTCATACTGAGGCCCCCTGAAGTGTAGATAGAGTCCATGGAGGGGAGTAATGCACAATAACTGCTGGAGGAACTCAGAAAGTCGGGTAGCATCTAAGCAGTTGAGATTTCGAGCCATGACCCTTCATCAGGACTCCCCATGGAGAGGATACTGGCTTTCATGTTGTGCTGAGCTGCATCCACAACCACATAGCTCTGATGTCGTCTGAGGGACTTGTGTGGGGCCAAATATTGGGAAGAAGGGAGATTTTTCATCCACCTGAGAGGAATCAGAAGGCCTCCTCTGTGGGTCTGCCCCTCTGGTCGTGAGACATCAGCCAGAATTATGTGTTCAAGTGTCTGGACTTGGACTTGAAATGATAGCCTGAGTCAGTGTGGATCCACTCATTACACACATGGTTACACACGACACAGAGGAGAACGCTTCGCCAGAGCCTCACAATCAATCCTGTCCCGACAGCCACTTGTTTCTTCAGATGAAGACGATAATGATCTGCCACTGCCTGTTGACATATCCCCAGAGCAACAGAATTATTGGTGATTATCAACGACAACGCTCCCTCTTCCTGATGCGCTGTGCTGACAGTATTCTCCGGGAGTCAGGCAGTTCCATTCCACACAGTCCTGCCTTCTGGTAAAACTGGGGGCTGGGAAGTCTTCACTTTGGTCCATGTGATTCCACGACAACGTACTTCCACAGTCGAGTTACTGACTGGCCATCTCACACTCGCACACATACACACTCACCTTTAACAGATACACACACTCACATTTAATAGATACACACAGCACATTCACAAACACACACACTCACATTCACATAATTAATGGATACACACACTCACACACATACACAGTCACACTCTCATACATATACATACTGACATTCATACACGCACACACAAACACATGCACACGCATTTAACAGATACACATAAACTCCCACGCACAAATAGACAGACACAGATATTAGAAGATATTTACACACAGACACAAAGACAGAAATACACACTTGACAGATGTACCTTCTGCGCACGCATGCGTGTGTAGGAAGAGCCTGTACTGTGATGTAATTTTCTATGTTCTATATTCAATGTTCTAATCTATACTTACTCTCCCTTTAAGTCCTATGGTAAATTTTGTCCAAATTTCCAATGTTTCAGTTGTAACCATCAAGAAGAGCTTTCTTCAGTGGTCTCCCGCCTGTCCTAGAGCAGTATAAAATTTCCTGGCCTTTCAGCCCGACGTCATCTTCATTTTCTACTATTGATCCTTCCCCTTGCCCTCTGTATTAACCTATTCTCCAGAAATTTCTGCTCTTTTCTCACCCATCTTCAGCTTCCTTCTGAGAATCTATGTAGTGAGTTCTGCATACTCACAAACTATCAATGTAGTGATAGGCTTCTTAATGATTCACTTTATTTGTGACCCTGTACCTCAAAAAATCGAACCACACACTGCTGGCATCATCAGTTTTGTTTTGTAACGAGCTGGGCGCAGCCTACAAGTATTGCTATGCTTCCAGCACCAACATAGTTTTCCCACATCTCACCAACCCTAAATGTACATCTTTGGAACATTCTATGGAGTGACAGGTGATAATTAACTAAGCAAATACCAAAAATGCAGAGATTTATGGACAGGAGTCTCCTCCCTTCCGTTCCAGTCTTGATGAAAGGTCTCGGCTTGAAACATCGACTGTTTATTCCTCTCCGTCGATGCTGCGTGACCTGTTCTTTCAGAGTCGCGTATGTGTTTTTTCCCTCTGGATTTCCAGCATCTGCCGAATCTCTTGTGTTTGAGATTCAGAATCAGATTTAATATTACTAGTATATGTCATGGAATTGGTTCTTTTGTGACAGCAGTACATTGCAATGCATAATAAAAAAATCTATAAATCATGGTAAGTATATAAATATATATAAAATAAATTAACCAATTAGTGCAAAGAGAGATATATCCTCTATCCGCTACCCATCTCATTCATGTACCTATCCAAATTTCTTTTAAATGGTGTAATCAAACCAGCATCCACAACTTGCACTTGAAAAAGTTAAGTTAAATTAATACAAAAAGAGAAAAAAATATTGATGCAGTGTTCTTGGGTTCAATGTCCATTCAGAAATCGGATGGCAGAGGGGAAGAAGCTGTTCCTAATTCATTGAATGTGTGCCTTCAGGCTCCTGTACCTCCTCCCTGATGGTAGCAATGAGACGAGGGCACGTCCTGGGTGATGGGGGTCCTTAATTGTGGATGCTGCCATTTAGAAGCATCGTTCCTTGAAGACGTCCTGGATGACTGAGAGGCGAGTGCCCGTGATGGAACTGACTGAGTTCACAGGAGATCTAACAAATCCAGTTGTTGGCTTCAAGAAGTTCTCATCAGACATTCATCTCACAGATGAGCATCGGAGCAAATGAAGCAGCCCCAGCAATGCTGTCTTTAAAATTGAATAGATCTCAAAATAATTTCAGCGATGCCAAAGTTCAAACTTGCAGCATGTTAATCTGCGCAAAAATGACATTTAATTAAGCTCAAAGTGTCGAGAATTGGTGGTGGAAGTCATTGCAGATGGTTGGGGTGGGGAGTGAGGAGTGAATTTAGGGCATTGTTTAATTAGATCCCAGTGCCTGCATTGTCAGCCAGTCAGGGCTATGACCAGCCTTGTCGAAACACTGAAGGAAATAATATCACAAAGGAAACATTGAAATGAAGCGAGGTCCCAGAGGCGGCGGTGTGTAAGGTGGTGCTGCTGGAGGAGATTAGGAGCAGGGATGTAATATTGTGGAGTTTCAAACACTTTCTCAATCCATTCCTCGTTCACCCTCTGCTTCCCCTAGATTCACCAATTACAAAACCGCCTCCCTTGTCTTCCCCACTATGATTTTAAGGGCTTTAACGGACAAAATGCCCATGTCCCATCTCCCACTATGCCCCACTTGCCCACGATTGTTGTCTTGGGCCTTTAAAGTTCCAGACACAAGAAGGAACTGCAGATGCTGGAAATCTCGAGCAATACACACGATGTGCTGGAGGAGCTCAGCAGGTCAGGCAGCATCTATAGATGGGAATAAACAGTCGACATTTTGGGCCGAGGCTCTTCGTCAGGACTGGAAAGGAAGGGGAAGAAGTCAAGATAGGAAGGCAAGGGAGGGGAGGAGGAAATGGCAGGTGATAGGTGAAACTGGAAGGGGGGGAGGGGTGAAGTAAAGAGCTGGAAAGTTGGTCGGTGGAAGAGAAAAAGGGCTGGAGAAAGGGAAATCTTGATAGGAGAGGACAGAAGACCATGGAAGAAAGGGAAGGAGGTGGAGCACCAGAGGGAGGTGACGGCCAGGTTAGGAGAGGAGGTGTGAGAGAGAAACCAGAATAGGGAATGTACTGTTCTATGGTCTATGCTTTGTCTTTTATGTCACTTTTCATGAAGCAGCCGACAGTTATCCGGCCTTCCCCACAGTTGCTTTCCTTCAGAGCAGCCTCGCTGGGACTCCCTCGCCAAACTGTGTTGCAACCACGTTGACTTGAGAGAGATGTAGAAGATTGATCGAGTGGACAACCAGAACACTCTTCCCAGGACTGAAATGGCTGATGTGAGGGGGGGGGGGGCATAATGTCAAGATGATTGGAGGAAAGTATGGGGCAGGAGATGTCAGAGGGGGGTTTTTTACAGAATGGTGGGGGCAAGGACCATGCTGCCAGGGGTGATGGTAGAGGCAGACACATTAGGGACTCTTAGATGGTCACATAGATGATAGAAAAATGGAGGGTCATGGGGAATGGAAGGGTTAGATTGATCTTAGAGTAGTTAAAGGGCCAGTACAACATTGCTGGCCGAAGGGCCTGTGCTGTGCTGTAATGGTCGATGTTCTACAATGCATTTGCAGCCATTTTATAGCCTGGCGGGAAATCCTGAACAGCCCACATGGTAAATCACGTAGCTTCACTTACAGAAAACCCTTTTTGTGAGACAAATTTCACTCTTGCCGTTAGGTGCAGGGATCAAGACAGACCATCCACTTTAAAACTCCATGAACCATCTCTTATCATAAGCTTGTCTAATATTCAATGCATTTTCATGAAGAGACCATGAGAACACGTCCCAACTCCCATCTTCGTCAATTGACTGAACTTCCCTGGAGCGAGAGCAGTGATTGTGGTAAGATTCCGCCTTCAGGGAGAAAACATACTAAATTGGCTATTTGGCAACACCATTTATAATTAAAATCTATTGCATTCCTCGTTGTAATGCTGACTATTGACCACATCAGCCTCTACAGGACATCCGTCTGTTTCATTGTCAATCAGTCTATATAAACTTGCACTATGTCCGTGTTCATATATCTTCCTAATATTGTGCCTGACGTGAATATTGCTACTCTCCCCTTTTCTTGTCGCATAAGTCTCTCAAGCCTAAAAATGATTGTAGGCTTAGCAGTTTGAAAGAGCAAGGAGGGATCCTGATGGGAGAATGCTAAATGGGGAACTAATGGAGGTATTAAACTGATGGGAAAGGACTGCATAACAGGGTGGTTTGTCTGTTGAAGAGGGACAGAGATTCCATCCTGAAATTGGAGGCAGGCTGCTTGGTATGATAAGTACTAAATCTTCATTATCAGTTTCCA
The DNA here is from genome assembly GCF_030028105.1 of Mobula birostris. Lineage (NCBI taxonomy): Eukaryota > Metazoa > Chordata > Chondrichthyes > Myliobatiformes > Myliobatidae > Mobula > Mobula birostris. The sequence goes on along the minus strand of NC_092385.1, from coordinate 7,232,074 downwards.
CAGCCTTGCTTTGCTTCATGCTATTCTTCCAGCGCACATTGCTATATTTCTATATTCTACAGATAAACTCCTCTAGGTGTGCGGCCGGGAGCACTCTGACTGGTTGCATCACCGCCCGGTACTGGGGCTCCAGTGAACAGAATCGAAAGAGGCAGCAGACCCAGGCCTCCCCATCGTAGAGGACATCTTCAAAAGATGATGCCTCAATAAGGCGGCATCCATCGCCAAAGACCCCCCCCCCCACCCAGGGCGTGCCCCCTTCTCATTGCTGCCATCAGGGAGGAGGTACACCAACGCAAGACACCCTGATGAAAAGTCTCAGCCTGAAACGTCGACTGTATACTTCTTTCCACAGATGCTGCCTGGCCTGCTGAGTTCCTCCAGCATTTAGAGTGTGTGTTGCAAAGGAGGGGATACAAGAGCCTGAAGACACACACACAGTGTATTAGGAACAGCCTCTTCCCCTCCACCATCCAGTTTCCGAACAGTCCATGAACCCATGAACACTACCTCACCATGTTGCTGGTGAACGCAGCAGGCCAGGCAGCATCTCTAGGAAGAGGTACAGTTGACGTTTCAGGCCAAGACCCATCGTCAGGACTAACTGAAGGAAAAGTGAGTAAGATATTTGAAAGTGTCTTGGCCTGAAACGTCGACTGTACCTCTTCCTAGAGATGCTGCCTGGCCTGCTGCGTTCACCAGCAACTTTGATGAGTGTTGCTTGAAATTCCAGCATCTGCAGAATTCCTGTTGTTTACCTCACCATGTTGCTGTCTTAGTTTTTAATACTTCTTATCGTAACTCATAGCTTCACTGCACTGCTGCCGCAAAATTACAAATGTTGCGGGGGTCGGGAAGGCTAGCTGGAAGGTGATAGGTGAAGCCAGACGGGTGAGAAAGGTCAAGGGCACAATTTATTCAAATTTTATTGTAACTTACAGTCAATTTTTTTATGTCTTACACTGTACTGCTATCACAAAACAAAACAGTTCATAAAGCAAGGAAATCCTTTTGCATTTGTACAGGGCCCTGGTGAGACCACACCTGGAGTATTGTGTGCAGTTTTGGTCTCCAGGGTTAAGGAAGGACATCCAGGCTGTGGAGGAGGTGCAGCGTAGGTTCACTAGGTTAATTCCTGGGATGTCCGGACTGTCTTACGCAGAGAGGTTAGAGAGACTGGGCTTGTACATGCTGGAATTAAGGAGATTGAGGGGGGATCTGATTCAGACATATAAGATTATTAAGGGATTGGACTAGATAGAGGCAGGAAATATGTTCCAGATGCTGGGAGAGTCCAGTACCAGAGGGCATGGTTTAAGAATAAGGGGTAGGTCATTTAGGACAGAGTTGGGGAGGAACTTCTTCTCCCAGAGAGTTGTGGAGGTGTGGAACGTGCTGCCTCAGAAGGCAGTGGAGGCCAATTCTCTGGATGCTTTCAAGAAGGAGCGAGATAGGTATCTTATGGATAGGGGAATCAAGGGTTATGGGGACAAGGCAGGAACCGGGTATTGATAGTAGATGATCAGCCATGATCTCAGAATGGCGGTGCATGCTCCAAGGGCTGAATGGTCTACTTCTGCACCTATTGTCTGTTGTCTATTGTCTATAACGTACAATCTGTCAGTGATAATAAACCTGACTCTGTATTTATTCTGTTTCCCTTTACCTCATATATTGATGAGTGGTGGGGTGGAGATACATCTCTACCCAAAGAAAGTGTAAAGCACTTCTTCCCTCTGCTAGCCTACAGGTCACCCTTGGGCAAGGTGTAGCACTTATGTGTCCCCCTGATCAGGGTCAAGTGAAGCTGTGCAAGCAGCTGATGCGTATCACAAGTTCTATTTATGCGATCATTGACGCCAGGCAGGCAATCTCGGAAGAGTACTAATAATGGCTTGGGTCACCCACCTTGTAAAGACACTGCCCAGAAGAAGGCACTCCTGTAGAAAAGTTTTCCAAGAAAAATCATGGTCATGATCGCCCATGTCATGCAACATAGCACATAATGATGTTCATGATGTATACTGAAACATTAAAAATAAAGCAGTATAATACAGGATGTCGGGCAGCATCAGTCAGAAACGATGAGTCGACATTTCGGGCCGGAACCCTTCCTCAGTCTGACGAAGGGTTCCGGCCCGAAACATCGACTCATCGTTTCTGACTGATGCTGCCCGACCTGCTGAGTTCACCCAGCGTACTGAAAATGTTGCTTTGATCACAGCATCTGCAGATTATTTTGTGTTTAGTATAATACAGGAACAGATGCTTTGACCTACAATGTTATGCCAAAGTAACTGACGTTATAATGAATAATTCCTTCTGCCTTCCTCCTGTCCATATTTCTCCATTCTCTGAACATTCATGTGCCTAAATAGGAGCCTTGTAAACACCTCATAATGCACCTGCCTCAGCCACCATCCCTGGTACCGCACTCCAAACACCCACCACTCTCTGCCCAAAAACTCGCCCTGCTCATCTCAGAGACCTACGGGTTTGTAGGTTAATTGGTCACGCGGGTGTAACTGGGTGGTGCAGGCCTATCGGGCCAGAAGGGCCTGTTACCATGCCGTATCTCTAAATAAAATGAAATTTCCTTTCAACTTTCCCCGCTCATCATGATCTCCAGCAGCAGGCATTTTGACCCTGGGAAAAAGATACTGACTGCCTGTTCTATCTATGCCTCTCATAACTTTATAGAGTGTTATCAGATCTCTCTTCTCCCTTGGCTACCCCAGAGAAAGTAACTCAAGTTTGTCCTAGAAGTACATGTCCTCTAAAACAAGCAGCTTCCTGGTGAACCTCTTCTGCTCTTTCTCCAAAGCCTCCACATCCCACAGCCTCCACACAATTGAATGCAATCGTCTGGATGCAGCCTAACCAAAGCTGTAACATAAATTCCTGACTCTCGAACTCGATGAATAAAGGTAACCGTGCCATATGCTCTCTTTACCACCCTATCAACTTGTGCAGCTACTTTCAGGAAGTTTACATTGTAATGTGCCTCACGAGAGCAAGGAATGTTGGCGGGAGGAGGCGATAGCAGCGCGTCGTGCACACACGGCTCTCCGGTGAAAATGATATTGTATCCGTTAAATAGGGGCCGTGGACAAGTCTGATTTGATGGAGACAGATGTGAAAGCACAGAGGAACATCTGGAGAAATTTCTGAAACATCAGTTCGCTGCTGTTGTTACTGCACAATCGAGAATCTTCCTGAGGGAGGGCCTCAAAATCCCCGGCTTTGCCTGCTGCTGGCGACCGAGGCTGAGGTCGAAGCGTTCGGCAGAGATGGTGCTCGGTACTCGGTGTCGGAGGGCTGATCAGAGCTCGAAGTTTTCGGACGACTCAGAGTCAGACTGTGGTCGGGCATGGCAGGGAGAGTTTTCTTCCTTCTCCCGTCTGCATGAGATGTGGGACATTCGAGAAACTTTGAACTTTTTTGCTGTGCCATGGACTGTTCTTCATCAAGTTATGGTATTATTGCACTGTTGTAACTATATGTTATAATTTTGTGGTTTTTGTTAGTTTTTTCGGTCTTGGTCTGTCCTGTGTTTTGTGATACCACACCGGAGGAATATTGTATCATTTCTTAATGCATGCATTACTAAATGACAATAAAATAGGAATGCGTGTCCTCATAATCTAATCTAATTCCATCCAGATGTTTATGACATTCAACTAACCTGTATCTAGATTCGGGTCAGAAAGTCTTCCTTGTTCCAGGAAGGATTGGAGACCTAAAATGTCGAATGGTTTTTCTTTCCACTGGTGCTGCTTGACTGACCGAATTCTTCCTCCACTTTCTATCTCCGTTTCAGATTCCAGCATCCTGCAGAAGCTTTTCTTTCCCAAGTCGTCACTATAGAACATAGAACAGTAGAGCACAGTACAGGCCATTCAGCCCGCAATATTGTTCTGACCTTTTAAACTAGTCTAAGATCAATCTAACCCTTCCCTCCCACATAGCCTTCCAGTTTTCAACCAATCATGTGCCTGACTAAGAGACTCTTGTAGAGAGTGGATGTGAAGAAGATATTTCCTATGGTGGGTGAGTCTAGGACCAGAGGACACAGCTTGGAATAGAGGGGTGTCCATTTAGAATGGAGAAGAGGAGGAATTTCTTTCGCCAGAGAGTGGTGAATTTGTGGAATTTCTTGCCACAGGTGTCTGTGGAGGCCACGTCATTTGGGTATATTTAAGGCAGAGATAGATAGATTCTTGATTCATCAGATCATGAAGGAATACAGAGAGAAGACAGGAGATAGGGGCTGAGCAGCTAAGTTGATCTCTCATGATGAAGTGACGGAACAGACGATGGGCCAAATGGACTAATTCTGCTCCTATATCTTATGGTCTTATAGTCTTAAATGGCCCTAATGTATCTGCCACTACCAGCAATCCTGGAAGCATGTTCCACACACCCACTGCTCTCTGTGTTAAAGAAACCTACCTCTGACTTTATTCCAAATACCTTAAAATTATGCCCTCTTATATTAGCCTGGGAAAAAGTCTCTGGCTGTCTACTCAGTCTATGCCTCTTATCATCTTGTACACCTCTTCACCTCTCATCCTCCTTGGCTCCAAAGACAAAAGTCCTAGATCACTCAGCCTATCCTCATAAGATGTGCCCTCTACCCCAGGCAGTATCATGGTAGGTCTCCTCTGCACCCTGTCTAATCTCACCCACTCTATTCACTCTATTCTTAACTGCCGATTTAAGGTCAGTGGCAGTGCGAAATCAGGGCCAGGTACCTTGCTGGGGAGTTGAGGGCCATGAGCTGGGGTGCGGCCAGCGCCAGAGTCTGCACTGGGGGGTGTATCTGCTTCCACCACCACCTGTGTTAACAATCCTACCCTGCACATCTCCTTTGAACTTAACCCCCTCACCCTTAACGTGTGCCCTTTGACATTGGACAAATGGAAAAATTGAACAGAGTAAGACTTTATTCCTTGGAAAGTATAAGATTGAGAGGAGATTTGATTAATTATGAGGGGCATAGATAGGGTAAATGCAAGAAGACTGTACCCGCTGGTGTTGGGTGGGACTACAGCTAGAGGTCATGGGTTAAGGGTGAAAGGTGAAATGTTTGAGGGGAACATGAGGGAAAATGTCTTCACTCAGAGGCAAACATGAGGAAATCTGCAGATGCTGGAAATTCAAGCAACACACATCAAAGTTGCTGGTGAACGCAGCAGGCCAGGCAGCATCTCTAGGAAGAGGTACAGTCGACGTTTCGGGCCGAGACCCTTCGTCAGGACTCTCAGCCCGAAGCGTCGACTTTACCTCTTCCTAGAGATGCCGCCTGGCCTGCTGCATTCACCAGCAACTTTGATGTGTGTTGCTTCACTCAGAGGGTTGTGAGAGTGTGGAATAAACTGCTAGCACAAGTGGTGCATGCAAGCTCGATTTCAAAGTTTAAGAGAAGTTTGGATAAGTACATAGATGGTAGGGGTATGGAGAGCTATGGTCCCGGTGCAGGTCGATGGCAGTAGGAAGTTTTCGTAGTTCAGCCAGGACAAGATTGGGTAAAGGGTCTGTTTCTGCGCTGTGTTTTTCTATGACCCTGTAACTCTATGACTTAACTTCATTCAACTTCACTTGCCCCATTATTGAAATGTTCCGACAAATTATGGACTCACTTTCAAGGACTCTTCATCTCACATTCTCTATATTTATTGCCTATTTATTTATTTTGTCCCTTTTAGATTTACACAGTTTGTTGCCTTTTGCACATTGGCCATTTATTTCTAAATGACAATAAACGAGGACTGAGTGTCCTCATAATCTAATCTAATCTAATCTAATCTAATTCGCCTGTTGGGTGTAGTCTTTCACTGATTGTATCATGGTTCTTGGATTTACTGAGTATGCCCACAGTAAAATGAATCTCAGGGTTGTATATGGTGACATACATGTACTTTGATAATATTTTGAACTTTGGAATCCACAAGCTGCCTTGGTTTGGTTTCGAGCTGAAACAAGGGAGGCATGATTCTGACTGTGGTGTCCAAACGTCGGAGTATGTTTGACAAGAGCAGATTTGTCGTCCAACTTTGGTGTGGGCATGTAAACTGGCTGAGAGCCAAGGAACTACAGAAGTGAATGTACCAGTCGTGTGGAGCTTGTTAATTGTCATAATAAATAAGAAATGTTATTTATAACCACATTGCTCTTTGCCCTTCCTTCTCTTTCAACAGCTGTACTACGGACAGCCTAATAAATTTTCTGTAAAACTAGGCCTTGCTGTCACAGAGAACAAGAGATTTACTACAGCACAGGCCCTGGGCAAAGAGGCACCCCACACAGTAGCGCAGTGGTTAGCCCGATGCTTTACCCGGGTTCATTTCCCGCTGCTGTCTGTAAGGAGTTCGTACATTCTCGCCGTGACTGCGTGGGTTTCCTCCAGGGGCTCTGGTTTCCTCCCAGAGTGCTGACAAACTGTACCTCCATCCGGAATGGGTCCTGCCGAGCGACAGAATGGAAGTCCCCACAAAGGACTTGAGAATGCCAGAGAGGATCATAGGGGTCTCCCCACCATCCATCGGAGACATTTATCAGGAGTGTTATTGAGGATCCCACTCGTCTAACCAGCATCCTCTTTGACTTCCTATCATCAGGCAGGAGACTCTGATGCATAAGAATGAGAACGGTCAGGATGAGAAACAGAAACAACAGGAATTATGCAGATGCTGGAAACTCAAGCAACACACATCAAAGTTGGTGGTGAACGCAGCAGGCCAGGCAGCATCTCTAGGAAGAGGTACAGTCGACGTTTCAAGCCGAGACCCTTTGTCAGGACTAACTGAAGGAAGAGTGAGTAAGAGATTTGAAAGTTGGAGGGGAAGGGGGAGATCCAAAATGATAGGAGAAGACAGGAGGGTGAGGGTTGGAGTCGAGAGCTGGACAGGTGATAGGCAAAAGGGGATACGAGAGGATCATGGGACAGGAGGTCCGGGAAGAAAGACAAGGGGCGGGGGGGAACCCAGAGGATGGGCAAGGGGTATATTCAGAGGAACAGAGGGAGAAAAAGGAGAGTGAGAGAAAGAATGTGTATGGCATGAACATCGACTTCTCTCACTTCCGCTAATGCCCCACCTCCCCCTCGTAGCCCATCCGTTATTTATTTTTATACACACATTCTTTCTCTCACTCTCCTTTTTCTCCCTCTGTCCCTCTGAATATACCCCTTGCCCATCCTCTGGTTCCTCCCCCCCTTGTCTTTCTTCCCAGACCTCCTGTCCCATGATCCTCTCGTATCCCTTTTGCCTATCACCTGTCCATCTCTTGGCTCCATCCCTCCCCCTTCTGTCTTCTCCTATCATTTTGGATCTCCCCCTCCCCTTCCCACTTTCAAATCTCTTACTCACTCTTCTTTCAGTTAGTCCTGACGAAGGGTCTCGGCCTGAAATGTCGACTGCACCTCTTCCTAGAGATGCTGCCTGGCCTGCTGCGTTCACCAGCAACTTTGATGTGTGTTGTAGGATGAGAAACAGTTTGGCCATTAAGCTTCTGAACTCCCTACCGCATCACATTCGAAGTGTCACTGGTTAATCTGTTCCATACCTTACAATATTTAATTTATGCACTTTAGCTCATTATTTATGTGTAGATGTTATCCTACCTTCATAAGTTCCACCCTGGTTCAGAGAAGTGTTGTCTCAGTTGATGGTATACATGTATATAGCTAAATGACAATAAGCTTGACTTAACTTGCCAAAGATGTACTGGTTGGTAGGTTAACTGGTCATAGTAAATTGTCCTGTGATTAGTCTAGGGTTAGATCAGGGGATTGCTGGGCGATGCAGCAAAGAGCCAAAAAGGCCTAGTCTGTGCAGTACCTCAGCAGATAAGGTTATATAAGGTTCGTCCATCGTCATCGATGAAGAACTTGACACCATTAGTACTTTTTTTTACGAGGTCAAGTTGTTAGCTCGACACTCAACCCAGCACGGATGGAAAGCATGCCCGGGAGCTGCTCAACTGGATTCGAACTCGGGAACCTTCGCTCCTGGAGTCAGATGATGTCACTGCGCCACCTGCCGGCTTTGGTGTTGAGACTAGCGCGTGATTTGGATTTAAGTGAGAGGGAGTTGCACAACGTCAGCCTCACTCTCTCTCCCCAATTCCCATCTGGATCCAGTGGCAACATAGAGTCGAGATGGCTGGAGATGGGACTAGGAGCAGTGGATGACCAGGACATCTTCTGTTACCTCAGCAAATAAATTAATGAATAAATGGCTATGTTAAATTGGGCCCTCTTCTGGGCAGTGTCTTTACAAGACGGGTGACCCTAGCCATTATCAGTACCCTTCAGAGATTGTCAGTGGTCACATAACCAGGGCTTGTGATACATACCAGTTGCTCATACAACCATCCACCACCTAATCGGGGGGACTAAGCAGGTGCTGTACCTTGCCCAAGGGTGACCAGCAGGTTAGCGGAGGGAAGGAGCACCTTACGCCCCACCACCCAAATCAACCGATACTCAGAGGGTGCTTGGAACCTGGAACACAGTGCTGAGGGGTTGGTGGAGGTAGAGACACTCACAACATTTCAGCAGTACCCAGCTGAGTATTTGAATTGGCAAAACATGGAAGACTGGTAAGTGGGTCAGCATGAACAAGATGGGCAGAAGATGCCTGTTCCCTGTGCTGTATGGTTCTATAATCCCAGCTGAAAGCAGCTTCGTGCTCCGTTTCGTCGAACACCTACGCTCTGTCCGCCAGAGAAAGCAGGATCTCCCAGTGGTCACACATTTTAATTCCACGTCCCATTCCCATTCTGACATGTCTATCCACGGCCTCCTCTACTGTAAAGATGAAGCCACACTCAAGTTGGAGGAACAACACCTTACATTCCGTCTGAGTAGCCTCCAACCTGATGGCATGAACATTGACTTCTCTAACTTCTGTTAATGCCCCTCCTCCCCTTCGTACCCCATCCTTATTTATTTATTTTCCCCCCTTTTTTCTCTCTGTCTTTTTTCTCCCTTTGTCCCTCTCACTATAACTCCTTGCCTGCTCTCCATCCTCTGGGCTCCCTCCCCCTTTCTTTCTCCCTAGGCCTCCCATCCCATGATCCCCTCCAATCTCCAGCCTTGTATCCCTTTTGCCAATCAACTTTCCAGCTCTTGGCGCCATCCCTCCCCCTCCTGTCTTCTCCTATCATTTTGGATCTCCCACTTTCAAATCTCTTACTATCTCTTCTTTCAGTTAGTCCTGACGAAGGGTCTCGGCCCGAAATGTCGACTGTACCTCTTCCTATAGATGCTGCCTGGCCTGCTGCGTTCACCAGCATTTTTTGTGTGTGTTGCTCGTGCTTTAGAAACTCTCTTCAAGAAACTTTCATTTGGCATTCAGAGGTTTCGGATGTTGAGAAAGGCACTAAGAAAACACACTTATTATTTATTTCCATAGACAGCACGGTAACAGGCCCTTCTGGTCCAAGGAGCTCCGCGCTGCCCAATTACTCCCATGTGACCAATTAACCTACTGACCGGTATGTCTTTGGAATGTGGGAGGAAACCGGAGCACCCGGAGGAAACACACATGGTCACAGGAAGAACATACAGACCACAGCGGGGGTTAAAGCTGGGTCACTGGCACAGTGAGAGCGTTGATGCTAACCACTGTGCTATCGTGCTACCCTGTCTCAGCTCTAAACAGTGTGTATTACTTGTTGGCATTTCAATGGCATATTAGACAGTACAGCTGGCACTGTCATGGCATTACGCTACCGTGCCGCCCAATAGTAGCCCCCCTCCCCTCTCCCCATCCGTGCTCAGTGAACCCTGTAATCCGTTCACCTGAAATGTTTCACTCACCTCTGGTGCCACTCAGGGCTTCTATTTCGCTGTAAAATCAGTTTGGGTTGCAGAGCAGGGTCCTTAAGCTTCTTGTCAGCAAAGCAATCTAGTTCTTAACATCATATTCCCCCTTACTTAAATCTTTGCCTTCTCAACTGAACGACCTGCTATAATCTTAAGCATATTTCGGGCCACCGAAATACCTCAATGTATTAGTAAAATGCCTCAATTTATAATCTGAATACCAGTGCAGACAGCAAAATAAATCTTCTATGTAAATAAAGGAAACCCAGTCGTACTGTAGTTCATCTGTAGACCTCATTATGTCTAGCCTTGGGCCCACTTGCTTTGATTATGATACATCCTCGACGAACAATGCTTGCGTCAATTAGTCTGGGAATGCTTTTAATAATTGTCCCTTCATTTTATCTACAACACTCCCCCGAATAAAAAAAGGCCCATTAATTTCTTCACACTGCCAGCGACATTTGGTTTTGGTGGGCACAGAGTCAGGGTTATTAAGATGCCAATGGCTGATAAGTACTAAAGTTAACAAAAAATAAATAGCAGCATTCCGCTGACATATGCTTTGCCTGGACTATTATTAAATGACATCGCAAATTCACTGGAGGGGCAGTTGAATTAAAATGAGGGCTTGTATTAATGTAATCTGTATTTAAACTGTAATTTATTAATAGCCCGCAGACACAGTGTGAAGATCTTGTGATTGATTTGACCATCTGAAAGGTTTTAGACTGCCTCATACTTGCTTACAAGAGAGAAGAAGCCACCAGACGTGAGAGTCTGCAGACGCCGGGATCTGGGGCAGACGAACAAGCTGCTGGAAGAATTCAGCAGGTTGAGCAGCGTCTGTGGGAACAACACAGGCAAAATTAGGGAAATAATCTCGATAGTGTAGCAGTATGCTCGATGTTGTAACCGCTCAGGGCGTTCCGGAGTTTGGAGTTCTTTCCAAGTGCCGTTCTGTAAGGAGTCATTCCCCATGGAATGCACGGGTGCCATGGTTTCCTTCCACTGTCCAAAGCCATACCAGATAGGTTAACTGATCATTGTAAATTGTCCTGCAATCTGGTTAGGGTTAATTGGGTTTGTTGGGGATTGCCGGGGTGGCCTGGCACAAAGGACCGGAGGGCCAACTCTGCGCTGTATTCCTAAATAAATTTAAAATTTAATAAAATGCTGGGGGACTCAGCCAGTCAGGAAATATTTACCCCTTCGTAGGTGCTGCCTGACCTGCTGAGTTCCTCCAGAATTCTGTGCACGCTCCTCAAGATTTCCAGCATCTGTAGAATCTCTTGTGTCTCAGCATCTTGTGGGAGTTTGCAGTTGTTAGACCCCATTCCCGCACAGAGTCATAGTCACAGAGCACTACAGTGCAGAAACAGGCTCTTTGGCCCATCTAGTCCTTCCTGGCCTGGCTTTCCCATCTACCTGCACCTGAACCATATCCCTCCATAAACCTCTCATCCATGTTCCTATCCCTACTTTGTTTAAATGTAGACAGGCCAACTAGAGCCACCATTCCATCATGGATGATTTATTATTCTTCTCAACCCCGTTCTCCTGCCGTCACCCCATAATCTTTCACACCCTTACTAATCAAGAACCTATCAAACTCCATTTTAAATATACGGAATGACTTCACCTCCACAGCCATCTGTAGCATTGAATTCCACAGACTCGCCATTCTCTGACTAAAGAAATCTCTTCTCATCTCTATGAGACTGTGCCCTCTGATCCTAGACTCCCCACTATAGGAAACATCCTCTCCATGTCCACTCTATCTAGGCCTATCAAAACTTGATGTTTTCAATGTGATATCCCTTCATTCTTCTAAACTCCAGTGAGTACAGGCCCAGAGCCATCAAACGCTCCTCTGACATTAACCCTTTCACACCCAGGATCATTCTTGTGAACTTTCTCTGGAGTCTCTAATGCCAGCACATCATTTCTTAGGTAATGGACCCAAGATATTGCAAGTGAACTCTGGCCAATGCCCTATGAAGCCTCAGCTTTATAACATCAACTTTATAATATGTATGGGTAGTCAACAGTTGGCATTGATGTGATGGGCCGAATGGTTTGTTTCCATGCTCTATGATTCTTCAGCTCTTTTCACCATGAAAATAAAAAAAATCCCAAACTCCGTAGTTTTTATGTAAGAAAAAAAGCCTATGTACACTCTCACTTGACCTACACTCAAACCCAAGATTCAGAGGTAAAATACAAGTGAAGCCATTCAAAACTGAGGAACGAGAGATCCATCTGCCTGAACAGGAAAGAAATCCTGATCCTAGAGGCTAATAAGCCTCTGTTCCGACAGAGAGAAGAGTTTCCACTCCATCTGTCTGGGGCTGGATTGAGACGCACATCCCACGTCAAAGAGAGGAACTTTCATTTCTTCCATCTGGGACTGGATTAGCTGCCAAATCCCATCATTGATGAGAGTCTTGTAGCAATGGTACTTTCCAGTGGATTTTCATGACATAACTTTCGGGGGATTTTAACCAAAATTGAAGAAAAAAAGATCGGTCTATGGAATTGTTAGGTCATCTGCAGACAGACAAAGATGTACAATCCAAACTATCAACACAGAATTAAGACTGCAGCTGCAACAATTTAAAGCTGCTATTCTCGAGTTGGTTTCTTATTTTATTCCATTCTCCTGACAAGTTTTGTTTTAATGCTCTGATTTTTTACCTCAGAAGCGCAGCTTGAAGTTTGGAAGTAGATCCAGTAATAACTTTCAAGAAAGAATTCAATATTTACTTCATAAGAAAGAACTTACAGATCTTTGGTGAGTGGTGTGGGTGAAGCCCAGATTAGATAAAGGGGTGCCAGCAACACGCTGAGGCAAAGACTCTCTCAGTGCCTGCATCAACTTCCTTGATTCCCCAGTAGCTTTAACACGTTTAATATGTTGGTTGCCTCTGCTGGGGGAGTGATCCCAGGAATGAAAGGGTTAATGTCTGAGGAGCTTTACGTGGCTCTAGGCCTGGACTTGTTGGAGTTTAGAAGAATAATGGGGGGGGGTGTTCTCACTGGAATCTATCAAATATTCAAAGGCCTAGGTGAGAGTAAGAGTTCAGCACCGGACTAGAAGGGCCGAGATGGCCTGTTTCCGTGCTGTAATTGTTATATGGTTATGTACGGGGTCTTTCTTTTTTGTATGTTAAATTTAAAATGGCTTCTTTGTTATGTTAAATGCTGAAACAGTCTCTAACTAGACATTTGCTTGGGTTAATACAGACAGCAGGGTGCTATTAGCCAATGGGTGGTCATGTATCGTTTTGTTTTCGGATGGTAATGCTGTCTCATATGATTGGGGTCGGGGTTTTTGGCGGGGAGTCGGGGGAGAGACGGGGAGGATGGTGGACGGGGTTTTGGCGGGGAGTCGGAGGTGAGACGGAGAGGACGGCGGACGTGCGAAAAGACTCCTGTCGATCACTTCGGGTGGTCCCGAGCCGTGAGTCGACAGGATCCAGGTGGTCGTCAGGAATTGATTGAGCTCCAACGGTTGCGCACAAAGAACTCGGACTTTGATAAGCCTTGGCGCCTTTTTTTTTCATGACTTCCTTTTCTGTATTGAATTTATATTAATGTCATAGACTTAGTAATATCTATAAAGTGTACTTGGTAAAACGTACAGGGTGTGCTGGCTGATGATTGATGTTTGGGATTGATTCGGGCGGCAACCGACTCCGTGGGAAATGTTGAGGCAGGTGCTGGGTGGGATTTCCCCTAGACATATACGAGCCAATATAACTGAGCATAACAGTTATATGGTTATATATAGGTAGACTGGATGTGGGGATGATGTTTACTATAGTGGGGGAACCTCAAAAAAAGAGGAAACTGCCTCGGTATAGAGGGACATTCATTTGGAACGGAGATAAGGAGGAATTTCTTTAGCCAGAAAGTTGTGAATCTGTGGACTTCAGTGCCACAGACGGCTGCGGGGTCCAAGTCATTGGGTATACGCTTAAAGTGGAGGTTGACAGCTTCTCCATTAGTAAAGGTGTGAAAGGTTATGGGGAGAAGAAGGAAGAATGGGATTGAGAGGGATAATAAATCAGACTTGATGGGCCGAATGGCCTAATTCTGCTCCTATGTCTTATGGTCTTATGGATATGTTGGCTGCTGGTGCTAGGCCTAGGGTGTGTAAATAGATTTCAAGCGTCACAATGGTGTGAGACAGGATTGGCTGCCCAATATGTCCAAACTCTCTCTGTCTGATTCCATTGGCTATAAAATCAGTGCAGAGTAGTGGTGAATGAAGTTACTCAGGCCAGGTCAGGAGCCTGGTGATTGTAGGGTGATAACTGTTCCAGTCCTGATGAAGGATCTCGTCCTGAAACGTTGACAGTTTATTCCCCTCACTAGATGCTGCCCGACCTGCTGAATTCCTCCAACATTTTGTGTCTGGTGCTCATGATTTTCAGCATCTGCAGAATCTCGTGTGTGTATGATTTATCTGTCCGGTTGGTACTGTGTTCCCTATTGAGGATGGAGCTTGGTGCTCCATTGTAACAATGTGGGTTTGTGCCCTAAGAATTAAAGTAATGAAATGATTTAGTAGGAGTACAAGAGAGGGGATGTTATGTTAAGATATCAGTGAGGCCTAATTTATTATGTGCAGTTTTGGTCACCTACCTACAGGAAAGATGTAAATAAGGCTGCAAGATTACAGAAAAAAATTATGAGAATGTTGCCCGGTCTGGAGGACCTGTCCTGAGTTATAAGGAAAGATTTAAAAGGGTAGGACTTTATTCCTTGGAGCGTAGAAGATTGAGAGGAGATTTGATAGAGGTGTACAGAATTATGAGGGGTATAGATGGGATAAATGCAAGCGGGCTTTTTTCACTGAAGTTGGGTGAGATCACTACTAGATTAAAGATGAAAGGTGAGAAGTTTAAGGGCAACATGAGGGGAAACTTCTTCACTCAGAGGGCCGTGAGAGTGTCGAACGAGTTGCCAGTGCAAGTGGTGCATGCGAGCTTGATTTCAACGTTTAAGAGAAGTTTGGATAGGTACATGGATGGTAGGGGTATGGAGGGATATGGTCCTGATGCAGGTTAATGGAAGTAGGCAGTTTTAATGGCTCAGCATGGACTAGATAGGCCTAAGGCCCTGTTTCTGTGTTTTTCTATGATTCTATAACTCTGTGATTCTCTGTTAGGCCTTTACTTCCCTGGAAAGCCAGAGAATGAGGGGAGATCTTATAGAGGCGTACAAAATTATGTGAGGTAGAAAGAAGGTGAAAGCATGCAGGGTTTTCACCTGAACCTGGGTGAGATAAGAACTAAAGGTCATAGGTTTAGAGTGAAAGGTGAAATATTTAAGGGGAATTTCTTCACTCAGATGGTGGTGTAAGCGTGGAACAAGCTGCCAGCGGAAGTGGTGCATGTGAGTTCCATTGAACGTTCCAGAAAAGTTTGGATAGGTGCATGGAAAGGAGTGCTTTGAATGATGAAGATAGACTAGGCAGAAGATCAGGCTGACATGGACCAGCTTCTGTGCCGTAATACTATATGACTTTTAAACGCAAACAACAGGAATTCTGCAGATGCTGGAAATTCAAGCAACACACATCAAAGTTGCTGGTGAACGCAGCAGGCCAGGCAGCATCTGTAGGAAGAGGTGCAGTCGACGTTTCAGGCCCAGACCCTTCGTCAGGACTAACTGAAGGAAGAGTGAGTAAGGGATTTGAAAGTTGGAGGGGGAGGGGGAGATCCAACATGATAGGAGAAGACAGGAGGGGGAGGGATAGAGCCAAGAGCTGTTGGCTATATCCCTCCTCCTCCTGTCTTCTCCTATCATTTTGGATCTCCCCCTCCCCTTCCAACTTTCAAATCCCTTACTCACTCTTCCTTCAGCTAGTCCTGACGAAGGGTCTCGGCCTGAAACGTCGACTGCACCTCATCCTACAGATGCTGCCTGGCCTGCTGCGTTCACCAGCAACTTTGATGTGTGTTACTATATGACTTTACTGCTTTCTTTAACCTCAGGGAAATTTCTCTGAAGTGTCCGTGCACTGCATCTTTCTGGTCAACTAGGATTCTAATGACTGCAGTGAAACAAAGCTCTGCTTTTCCAGGCATGTCAGTGAGAAAAAAAAACTTATAACAAAGTCAAATATGGCTTATCTCTTACTTTCAGAAAAAAGAGCATATCAAGTTTCCAATGATTCAACTCATTTCATCAGAACCTAGTCTTCTCTTGTTGATCCTGTACTTGAAAACTCAGATTGCCTTTTCCTCTCTTCTTGCTGGGCTGTTGAACTGAAAATGAAACTTTATTGACTGCTAGAACTCTTATCAACGAGAAAACTATTTTCTCAAAGAAAGAACAAAAACACAGTTTCCATATATATTACAGTTTTAACAAAGAAAAATGTTGCCGGGGCACGTTACAGTAGTGGTTGAGATCACGACAAAAGACGTCCAAAAGCTCAAGATAAATAAAAAGTCCCAAGGAAGGGCTTTAACTCCACCATGGATGGTCCCAAGCCTGTCTGCAAAAACAGGAGGGTTGGGCATGGACTAGCTGCCCCATCCTGTAAAAACCCAGGGCTACAGAAACACTAACAGAAGCTCCAAAGAACTCATCCCTGGGAGAGGAAGGATCGTTGATGGGCTACACCTGGGGACAACTTGAAAGATTGGCCCAGGGTCGATTGGGCTTAAGGCCAAGGAAGGGTATCGTCAAGAAATGTTGACTTTTTATTCCTCTCCATAGATGCTGCCTGACATACTGAGTTCCTTCAGCAATTTGCTTGTGTTAGTTGGGGTGGCAAGCTGGAGATAGGTCTCAACCAAAGGAGGTACAAGGCACTCTTTCTCTCCACTACCCCAGAGGCCAACTTTGGGCAAGGTGTAGCACCTGCTTAGCCAACACCCCACTCCGATCAGAGTCACTTGAGCAGCTAGTGCATATCACAGATCCTGGTTATGCGACCACTGACACCAGGCAGACAATCTCTGAAGAGTATTCAGAATGGCTGGGGTCACCCATCTTGTAAAGACACTGCCCAGAAGAAGAGAACAGCAAAACACTTGTGTAGAAAAATTTACCAAGAACAATCATGGTGATGATGGCCAAGTCATACAACATGGTACATAATGATGATGATGACGACTCTGGATTTCCAGCATTTTCAGAATCTCTTGTTTAAAAACTGAAAACATTGGGAACATTCATAGGTCAGGCAACACTTGTGCATGGAGAAACAGTTAACATTTCAGGCTGGTGACTTTTTGTCCAAATGCACTTTGGCAAATTATGCAGGGGAAGGATATCACCAGTGCCCAAGAGCCAATTAGTTCAGCAATAAATCTGGGAAAGGTTAGCAGCCACTTAGAGAAGTTCGAATGAAATTACAAGAAACAGCATTGATTTATAAAATGCAGTTTCTGTTTGACTAACCTCACTTAATTTTCTGAAGAACTCATGGAATACCTTGACTAAAGAAATGTGGTAGACATTGTCTAGAAGATGTTGGGAAACTATCACATAAAAGGTTGGTTGATGAACAAGAGTCTCAGTGTTGGGTTCCTTTAATATTAGAAAATATATCCAATATACAACCTGAAATTCATACTCTTCACAGACATCCACAAAGCAAGAGACCCCATAGAACGTATGACAGGACAATGAAGCCACAAAAACCCCCTCACCCACCCTTCGCAGAAGCAGCAGGAAAAGCATCACCCCCTCCCCTCCTCCCCCCCATTCTTACCCATAGGGACAAGGTCCTGAGGCCCAAGGCCCGAACCCCCATGGCAGCAGGGGCAGAGGCACCCTAGGGTTCTGAAAGAGGTAGCATTAGAGATTGTGGTGGCATTAGAAATGATCTTCCAAAAATCATTGAACTCTGGCATGGTGCCAGAGGACTGGAAAATTACAAACATTATTCCACTCTTTAAGAAAGAAGGAAGGCAGCAGAAAGGAAATTATAGACCAGTTAGCCTGACCTCAGTGGTTGGGAAGACGTTAGATTCAATTGTTAAGGATGAGGTGATGGAGTACT
Source organism: Mobula birostris (assembly GCF_030028105.1). Classification (NCBI taxonomy): domain Eukaryota; kingdom Metazoa; phylum Chordata; class Chondrichthyes; order Myliobatiformes; family Myliobatidae; genus Mobula; species Mobula birostris. The sequence goes on along the minus strand of NC_092385.1, from coordinate 7,214,216 downwards.
TGGTGACACAGGACGAGATAGTACAAAGTCAGCATGGTTTCCTTCAGGGAAAACTCTGCCTGACAAACCTGTTGGAATTCTTTGAGGCGATTACAAGTAGGATAGATAAAGGGGATGCAGTGGATGTTGTATATTTGGACTTTCAGAAGGCCTTTGACAAGGTGCCACACATGAGGATGCTTACCAAGTTAAGAGCCCATGGAAAGTTAGTAACATGATTGGTAGGAGACAGTGAGTAGGAATAAAAGGACCCTTTTCTGGTTGGCTGCCAGTGACTAGCAGTGTTCCGCAGGAGTCGGTGTTGGGACGGCTTCTTTTTATACTGTATATAAATGATTTAGATGATGGAATGGATGTCTTTGTTGCCAAGTTTGCAGATGATATGAAGATTGGTGGAGGGGCAGGTAGTGTTGAGGAAACAAGTAGGATACAGAAGGATTTAGACAGATTAGGAGAATGGGCAAAAAAGTGGCAAATGAAATACAATGTTGAAAAGTGCATGGTCATGCACTTTGGCAGTAGAAATAAATGTACGGACTATTTTCTAAGCCGGGAGAAAATCTAGGAATCTGAGATGCAGAGGGACTTGGGAGTCCTTGTGCAGAACACGCTGAAGGTTAACTTGCAGGTTAAGTCAGTGGTGAGGAAGGCAAATGCCATGTTAGCATTCATTTCAAAAGGTCTAGAATACGAGAGCAAGGATATGATGCTTGTGCTTCATATCTTTATATCAGTGCTTTAGAAAGCACTGGTGAGGCTTCACCTTGAGTATTGTGAACAGTTTTGGGCTCCTCATCTTAGAAAAGATGTGCTGGCATTGGAGAGGGTCCAGAGGAGGTTCACAAGGATGATTCCAGGATTGAAAGGATTATCATACGAGTAAAGTTTGATGGCTCTGGATCTGTACTCACTGGAATTCAGAAGGATGAGGGGGGATCTCATTGAAACTTTTTGAATGTTGAAAGGCCTAGACAATGTAGATGTGGTAAGGATGTTTCCCTTGGTGGGAGAGTCTAGGACAAGAGGGCACGACCTCGGGATAAAAGGACACCCTTTCAAAACAGAGATGTGGAGAAATTTCTTTAGCCAAAGGGTGGTGAATTTGAGGAACTTATTGCCACAGGCAGCTGTGGAAACCAGATCGTTGGCTGTATTTAAGGCAGAGATTGATAGGTCCTTGATTGGACATGGTATCAAACGTTACGGGGGGAAGGAGGAGATATATAAAAAAGGAACACACATAAGAGTTGCTGGTGAAGGCAGCAGACCAGGCAGCATCTCTAGGAAGAGGTATAGTCGACGTTTCGGGCCGAGACCCTTCATCAGGACTAACTGAAAGAAGAGCTAGTAAGAGATTTGAAAGTGGGAGGGGGAGGGGGAGATCCGAAGTGATAGGAGAAGACAGGAGGGGGAGGGATGGATCCAAGAGCTGGGCAGGTGATTGGCAAAAGGGATATGAGAGGATCATGGGACAGGAGGCCTAGGGAGAAAGAAAGGGGGAGAGGGGGAACCCCAGAAGATAGGTAAGGAGTATAGTGAATGGGACAGAGGGAGAAAAAGGAGAGAGACAGAAAGAATATATATATATATATATAAAAATAATGGATGAGGTACAAGGGGGAGGTGGGGCATTAACGGAAGTTAGAGAAGTCAATGTTCATGCCATCAGGTTGGAGGCTACCCAGATGGAATATAAGGTGTTGTTCCTCCAACCTGAGTGTGGCTTCATCTTTACAGTAGAGGAGGCAGTGGATTCTGATATGTTCCATGTCCCATTCCCATTCTGATATGTCACACGTTTTAATTCCACATCCCATTCCCATTCTGTTATGTCCCACGTCCCATTCCCATTCTGATATGTCACACATTTTAATTCCACATCCCATTCCCATTCTGATATGTCTATCCACGATCCGCTCATATCCCTTTTGCCAATCAACTGTCCAGCTCTTGGCTTCATCCCTCCCCCTCCTGTCTTCTATCATTTTGGATCTCCCCCTCCCCCTCCCACTTCCAAATCTCTTACTAGCTCTTCTTTCAGTTAGTCCTGACGAAGGGTCTCGGCCTGAAACATCAACTGTACCTCTTCCTAAAGATGCTGCCTGGCCTGCTGCGTTCACCAGCAACTTTGATAGGTATTGTTTGAAGTTCCAGCATCTGCAGATTTCCTCGTGTGTGCATATAAAAAAAGCATCAGCCACGATTGAATGGCAGAGCAGACTCGATGGGCCAAATGGCCTGATTCTGCTCCTGTGTCTTATGGTCTTCTGACCTTATGGAGGCCTGAGCCAACCGAATGCCCCTTTATGCAGGGACACACACCCCCAGATTGAAAATCCAACCCTACCAAGGTTACTACTCACTTGCTGAGGCAGCCCTGTCTACTGCAGACTTCCAGAAATGTATGGGGACAATTTACCTCACAGGCTAGATGAATCCACTCCAGGTCTTCCAGGTCAATACAGAAGAAATCACTTACCATCCAGTCCAGATGAATCCATCCTGGAACATCCATACTGGAGAAACTCAGCAAGTCAGGCAGCATCTATAGAGGGGAATGAACAGTCGATGTTTAGGGCTGAGACCCTTTATCAGGGCTGGAACAGAATGGAGCAGAAGCCAGAATAAGAAGGTGAGGGAAGAGGAAGGAATGCAAGTTGGTCTTGCATACTGCTTATACAGATCAAATCACTACACAGTGCATTCAGCTAGAATAAGGTAAAGCAATAACCTTTAAACATTTATAAAGCTATCAAAAATGTGCAGTGCAGGTAAATGATAAGGTGCAAGATCCTAACGAAGTAGACTGTGAGGCCAAGAGTTACCAACTTGGTTGAGTTTTTTGATGAGATGGCGAACGTGATTTATGAAGGTTACATGGATTTTCGTAAGGCAATTGTCAAGGTCCCTCATGGGAGGATCATCCAAAAAATTAAAGTGCATGGAACCCATGGTGAATTGACCATTTGGATCCAGAACTGGCTTGCCAATGGAAGACAGAGCTTGGTGGTTGAAGGGGCTTTTCTGGCTGGAGCTCTGTGATGAGTGGTGTTCTGCAGGGAACTGTACTGGGGACCTCTGCTGTTTGTGTGTGTATGAGTGATCTGGATGAAAATGTGGATTGGTGGATTAATAGGATGATATACCCAGATGATATGAAGACTGGTGGTCCTTTGGATAGCATAGAAGACTAGAAGAGAATACAATGGGATATCGATCAGTTGCAGATATGGGCGGAGAAATGGCAAATGGATTTTAACCAAGGAAAATGTGAAGTGTTGCACCTTGGTGTGTCAAATGTACAGAGGCAGTACACCTAACAGTGTTGATGATCAGAGGGATCTCAGGGTCCAAGTTCATAGCTCCCTAAAAGTAGCTACACAGGTTGATAGGATAGTTAAGGGGGCATATCGAATGCTTTTATAAGACAAGCCACCGAATTCAAAAATCAGGAAGTTATGTTGTAGCTTTGTAAAACTCTCTTTAGGTCACATCAAGATTATTGCATACAGTTCTGTTCACCCCATTATAGGAAGGATTTCAGGGCTTTGGAGAGGGTGTAGAAAAGGTTTACCAGGGTGCTGCCTGGATTAGAGGGCATGTGCTACACTGGACAAACTTGAATTGTTTTCTCTGGACCAGCAAAAGCTGAGGGGAGATCCAATGGAGGTTTATAAGATTATGAGGCATAGGTGGAGGAGACAGACAGGATCTTTTCCCCATATCTAATACCAGAGGGTGTGCATGTAAGGCAAAAGGGTGTGATTTTGAAGGAGATATGAGGGGCAAGGTTTCTACACAGAGTGGAGAGCGCCTGGAATGCACTGCCTGTGGTGGTGGAAGGGGCAGAGCCAGAGACATTCAGGACTTTTAAGAGACATTTTGATAGGCACATGGACATGAGGCAAATAGAAGCATATGGGTATGGTGTAAGCAGAAGAGATTATTTGGTTGCCCATTTGATTAAATAAATCAGCACCATATTGTGGGCTGACGGCCTGTTCTTATGCCATACCATTCTATGATCTATGTTCTATATTCCATTCAACCCTACCCTAGAAACTTGGGTCTATAAGTCCCAGCAACGTTCTTGTAAAAATTCTCTTTCAAGCTTATTGATATCTTTCTCGTAGGTACGTGACCAGACTTGCAACAATGCTCTAAAGTCAGCATCACCAACATTTTATACAATTTCAGCATAACATTCTGACTCCTGTACTCCATGGATTGATTTTTGAAGTTCAATGTACCAAAGGCTCTCTTTACCACTCTATCTACTTGTGATGATCTTCTGAATAATCAAGGAGGTGTTACTCTCAGTGGCCACTTTATTGGGTAGAGGAGGTACAGTTTGTTCATGGTCTTCTGCTGTTGTAGCCCATCCACTTCAAGGTTCAACGTGTTGTGCATTTGGAGAAGCTCTTCTGCACACCACTGTTGTAGTGCGTAGTCATTTGAGTTACTGTCACCTTCCTGTCAGTTTGAATCAATCTGTCCATTCTCCTCTAACCTCTCTCATTAACAAAGTGCTTTTGCCCACAGAACTGCCACTCACTGGATGTTTTTCCCAGGACTTCAGCAGTTTCTGAGATACTCAAACCACCCTGTCTGGCACCAACAATCATTCCAATGCCAAAGTCACTTCAATCACATTTCTTCCCCATCTGATGGTTGGTCTGAACAACTGAACCTCTTGACCATGTCTACATGCTTTTATGCAACAAGTTGCTGCCTCATGATTGGCTGATTAGATACTTGCGTTAACGAGCAGGTCTATGGTGTACCTAATAAAGTGGCCACTGTGTAGATCGATCGGGGTGGACAGGAACGTAGACTTGAGATTACGATTAGATCAGCCATGATCTTATTAAATAGCAGGGCTGACTTGTTGGGCTAAGTGGCCCGCCCCTGCTCCCATATCCACATTCTTGTGTAAAACCCAACGAACAACTAAAGCTGAAGGTCAGTAGTTTGTTGTCCAGTATTGCATACTTTTTCAGTATGCCCGAAGTCTCAAGAGCCCCCAGTCAATCAAAGTGATTCACATCCTGACTCCAGTTGGTGTTGACCACGTTTTATAATCTAAGCCAGTGCTCAAATACTTGGCAGTTCCTCAGAATCATGATGAACAGGAAAATGTGTGGAGAATTTCAAATCAGTCATGTATCCCACTGGGAGCACCGATATTTCTTTCTTTATAGAGTTAATAAATAAAGAACACAGTCTCTCTTACTAATACAGCAAATTAAAAGGTAATTTATACAAGCCAGTCTGTCTAATATGCAAGCTGTTGTGCTGTTGTACCCCAGATCTGTGTTGGCATGTTTTAGATTTCACTAATTGAGTGTGATCTGTTAGCCAGCCCCGGTATCTCAATCCACGCGATACATTGATGTGTTAAACTGACATTGTGTACAGTGAGTTATTGCAGAAATGGTGTCTGAGGTTCTGCAGATGACAGTGTATTAGACTCACAAACTCAAGAAAATCTGCAGATGTTGGAAACCCAAAGCAACTCCTTCCCTTTCTTCAATGGCTTTCTGTCCTCTCCTATCAGATTCCCCATTCTCCAGCCCTTTATCTCTTTGACCAATCAACTTCCCAGCTCTTTACTTCACTCCGTCCCCCCTCCCAGTTTCACCTATCACCTGCCACCTTGTACTTCTACCTCCCCTCACCCCACCTTCTTGTACTGACTTCTCCCCTTCCTTTCCAGTCCTGAAGAAGGACCTCGGCCTGAAATGTTGACTGTTTAACCTTTACCTTAGATGCCGCCAGACCTGCTGAGTTCCTCCAGCATTTTCTGTGTGTTGTAGTGTGTAAGGTTACTCTCTCCTTGGCATTATGGGGGTGGCAAAGAAAACAGCCATCAGGCCTGTCTCAGAGATTGCAGAGCGACCCTCCAGATGTCGGTGGATCAAGAGGTGTGACCCTTGGACCAATGCTGCTGGGACCAAGCCAGGTCCTGGTCAACCCTGGCTGGGTCACCAACGAGCCCAGGTTATGTCCCTGAAGATGCGTCCCAGTGCATCCGAGGATTATCTCAGATCATTTGTAAGGAAACCAGGTGAGCACTGAGTTAAAAATATAAACACAAGAGATTCTGCTAATGCTGGACATCTGGACCAACGCATGCAAGTTGCTGGAGGAGCATGTCAACTACAGTACCCAGTGTTCTTGGTGCAGCCTCCTGTATATTGGTGAGACCCAACGTAGACTAGCGACTGCATTGTCAAACGCCTTCACTCCATCCACAAAAGGTAGGATTTACCAGGGGCCAACCATTTTAATTCCAGTCCCTATCGCCATTCCAATATGTTGGTCCATGGCCTCCTCTTCTGAGATGGTGGGATAAATCTCAGGTTGGAGGTGCAACACCTCACATTTCATCGGGGTAGCCTCCAACCTGATGTCATGAACATTGATTTCTCCAACTACCAGCAGCTTATCCCCCTCCCCTCTTCTTCAATTCCCCACTCTGGCCTCCCCTTGCCTCTTTCCTTCTCCTCATCTGCCTATCACCTCATGTAGTGTCCCTCCTCCTCCCCTTTCTTCCATAGTCCACTGTCCTCTTCTGCCAGATTCCTCTCTTCTCCAGCCCTTTACCTTTTCCACCCACCTGGCTTCACCTATCAACGCCAAGCTTGTCATCCTTCCCCTCCCCCCACCTTCTCATTCTGACTTCTTCCTCCTTCCTTTTCAGTCCCGTTGAAGGGTATGAGACTGAAATGTTGACTGTTTATCACGCTCCATAGATGCTGCCTCACCTGCTAAGTTCTTCTGGGTCAGACAGCAAACAACCTTCTTCATATTAAGCCCATCACCCCTACTGGAGCATAGGCCACCGACAGCCCTCTGTCCTGGGCCAATGGGAGGCTGATTCCCTGTGGTTTCTGCTTTCACCACGTGGCTTCATACATCTTCCGGGCAAAGGTCCGTCCTCGCCAAGGGTTGAGATCTTTGCAGCTTGTGTTGGTGTTCTGTAGCTCTGGGCTTTTATGGGATGGCGTTGCTAGGCACTTGCTCAATCCTCCACCCTCCACCTTTCACAGCCAAGCTTGGGACTGTCCATGATGGAGTTGCAGCATCTGTGGTGGGGAATAAACAGCCAACGTTTCAGCCGAGACCTTTCATCAGGAGTGGAAAGGAAGGAGGAAGAAGCAAAATAATAAGGAGGGGATAAAAGAAGGAGTGATGGGGGAGGAGAAGAAATTACTGGAAGTTAGAGAAATTGATGTTCATGCCATCAGGTTTAAGCTCCAAGTGGATACCCATTTGATTTCCACTTCCCATTCCCATTCTGACATGTCAGTCCATGGCCTCCTCTACTGCCATGATGAAGCCAAACTCAGGTTTGAGGAGCAACACCTCATATTCCATCTGGGTAGCCTCCAATTTGGTGGCATAATCTTTGATTTCTCTAACGGTGTAATTTCTCTATAGAACTTTGCAGGAATCATTGGTGACATCCCAAATCTCCTCTGGACTGTCTCCATAAGGAGAGATTTGCAATGTACATGTTGATTCGGTGGGCCAACTGAGGGAGCCCTTGTCAATCTGTGCACAGCAAGATCCCACCAATGGCAATGAGATAATGACACCTCCAATAACATGTATCCTTTATATCTTTCAGGATATGGACTTCTGTTCCTGCCCTTCACTTCCACTCCACCATATATGGTGGCATCACAGAGTTCTTGATTCACACACCAAGCAAACTTGTCCTTCGGCCCGTCAAATCCAGAGGCACCCAGAGCAACCTGAACGGTCACGGCAAGAGCATGTGAACTCCCCACACGGACAGCACCCAAGATCACGATCAAGACAACAGCTCTACCTGCTGTGACACCGTACTGCCCATGGTCACAGCCTTGAGTTTAAGCTCCATTACAGAGACCTGAAAACATCTCTGTGAAAGAAGCGATATAAAGTTAAAACAACCCAGAAAGTGGACATTGATGGAAATTAACTCAGAGAAGTGCAAAGTAATGTGCAGTATTATTACTATTGTTATTCCTCTCTGCGCCTTGTGGCACATCGGGGAGCGGGGCCACCTTATCCATTCTTTAGAACTTTTTGTCTGGTTTTTACAAGGCCAAGTTGCAAGATCGACGCTCAACCCAGCACGGATGGAAAGCGTGCCTGGGGAGCCGGCAGGGTTCAAACCCTGGACCACTTGCCTCGAAGTCCAATGCTGATGGCACTACACTACCGGCTGGCAAGGTGTACTCTATGTTAGGAAGTTAAAAACCAGGGCAGTCAGTGGTGGAGAGCTGCAAAGTGGTGTAGAACAGGGAGACCTTGAAAATGGCAACACAGGTAGACAGAGTAGAGAAGAAGGTGCGTGGTATGCTTATCTTCATTAGCTGAGGTGTCGGGTATTAGGGTTGGGACATCACAATATAGTGTAATGATGGTATACTTGACTATCATCAGAGAGAAGGAAGATGAGCCTGAAGAAGCACATGCAATGATTTAAGGACAGCTTCTTCCCCTCTGCCATCAGATTTCCGAACAATGGAGGGCTGTGGTCCAGGTGCAGGTTGATGGGAGTAGGCAGTTTAAATGTTTTCAGCATGGACTAGATGGGCTGATGTTCAACACTTACTTACTACCCATTACTCCACGAGCGTTTAGGGCATCAATGAAGGTCATCCATCTCTGTCTGTCCTTGGCCGCTCACAGGTGTAGAAAGATTCTTCATTGCTGTTTCCGTGACAGTTTAATTTGACCAGTCAGTTTTTAACTCCGATCTGAACACTGAACCTGGAGGACCAGAAGACCGCCCTACCCGTCAGGCCTCTACCCTTTGACCTGTTTGGCATAGGTGACCCTACCATGAGTCAAAGCATAACAAAGCTCTCTGAGTCATTGAGGCATGCAAGCCTCCAGATCCTATGACGAGGTTGTGGTCTATGGAGAGATCAGAGTGGCTGAGACATCGCTGGGAATCAAAGGAGGTTGAAGGGTGACCTTATGGAGGTTTAGAAAATCAGAAGAGACGTAGGTAAAGTGGAAGATCACAGTCTTTTCCCCAGGATAGGAGTGTCTAAAGCTAGATGGCAATGGTTTAAGGTGAGAGGGAAGAGACTTTGAAAGGTCGGAGTCAAAGTAAATTTCATCCTGATGAAATGTCTCAGCCTGAAGCGCTGGCTGTTTATTCATTTCCATTGATACTGACTGGCCTGCCGAGTTCCTCCAGCGCTTTGTGTGTGTTGCAAAGTAAATTTATTATCAAAGTGCATATATGTCACTGTATACTATCTTGGGATTCATTTTTCTGCAGGTACTTACAAGCAAATAATGAAATACAATAGAATTTATGGAAAACTACACATAAATAAAGACTGACAAGCAACCAATGTGCAAAAGAAGACAAATTGTGCAAGAAGTGTATGTACACATGGGATATATATAATAATGTTTCCCATATATATATAAATAATACAGAGAAAACCTGAGTTATAGAGTCCTTGAAAGTGAGATTGAGGAATCAGTTCTGAGTTGAGGTGAGTGAAGTTAATTCAGGAGCCTGATGGTTGAAGGGTAATAACCGTTCCAGAACTTGGTGGTTTGTGACCTAAGGCTCCTGTAATTCCTCCCTGATGATAGCAGTGAGAAGAGAGCATGGCCTGGATGGTTGGGACGAGGGGCAGCTTCTTCACCCAGTTGCTGGCTTTGTATATGGAACGAGTTGCCAGAGGCACATATACTAAGATCATGAATCAAATTGTAGATGCGGGCACAATTATAGTTATTTAAGGACCTTCTGTTTTCAGACCACGCTCTCTTCTCCCTGCTGCCACCAGGTAGAAGGTACAGGAGCCTCAGGACTCACACCACTGGGTTCGGCAACAGTTACTACCTCTCAGTCATCAGGCTCTTGAACAAAAGGGGATAACTACACTCTCTTGCCCATCCATTAAGATGCTCCCACAACCAATGATCTCACTTTAAGGACTCTCATTATCTCATTATTCCATGTTCTCGTTATTTATTTCTATTTATTTATATTTGCATTTGCACAGTTTGTTGTCTTCTGTACTGTGGCTGATCTTTCATCGATCCTGTTACAGTTACCATTCTATAGATTTGCTGAGTATGCCCACAGGAACGTGTATCTCAGGGTTGTATAGAGTGACATACAGTATATGTACTCTGTTAATAAATTGAATTTAAACTTTGATTTGAAATATCTGGATAGAAAAGGTTTAGAGAGAGGAAAAGATGGTGGTGTGACGCAGCGCGCAGCGGCCACTCCGGTGGTGATGTCTGTTATCTGTCAAGTAGGGTGCCGTGCACAATCCTGATTTGATGGAGACGGATGTGAGAGCACGGAGGAACATCTGGTGAAACTTCTGAAATGCCTGTTTCGCTGCCGCTGTTACTGTGTGATCCAGAATCTCCGGAGGGGAAGGCCCCGAGACCTCGGATTTGCTTGTTGCTCGACGGCCGGGGTGGGGTCGAAGCGCTCAGCAGAGATGGTGCTTGGTGCTCAGTGTCGGAGGGCTGGTCGGAGGCTCAAAGTTTTTGGACGGACTCAGAGTCGGCTGCGGTCGGGTGCTTCCAATGCATCGGCAAATTTACGGCGCTTCCGTCTGTGTGAGATGATGAGACATTTTTTTACAGTGCCCACGGTCTGCTCTTTATCAAATTACGGTATTGCTTTGCACTGTTGTAACTATATGTTATAATTATGTGGTTTTGTCAGTTAGTCTTGGTTTGTCCTGTGTTTCTGTGATATCTTTCTGGGGGAACATTGTATCATTTTTAATGCATGCATTTCTAAATGACAATAAATGAGGACTGAGTGTCCTCAAAATCTAAAAAAAAATCAGTATAGACAGTTTGGGCCAAAAGGCCTGCTTCCATGATAGTTTTCTCCATGAATCAATAAGATGGAGGGTGAGGGGAACAGAACTAGCTGGCTTGTATCTGCATTGGGGTCATTATGAGCTTGACGTGTAGAGTGTCCCACCTCTGTGCTGTAAGGGTTCTTCTCAAGTATTAAAGAATCAGTTCTCCTGCAGCTCCAATAATAGATGAGCTATTGCACATCCCCACAAGTGCTGGATTCCCTCCTGTCTGCAGCAGAGTACAGACACGCTCAGCTGGGATCTAAACCAATACCCTTCTGTCCCATTATAAGATATTTACTGCGAGCTGGTGGACATCAAGTTTTTTAACAAACCACTGTATAAGGCAGGAATTTCCTCAGAAACCCATTAGTAGTCTGAAAAAGCTAACATAAGGTGCAATGTGATCCTCTGAAGCAGCCTCCAGAGGCCGGGGTTTGATTTGCTTGCCTGACTTGTCGTGGAGGTCTGTTCTGAATGCCTTTTTATCCTGTTTATTTTCTTGTACAGAACCCAGTCTTCTGCAGATTACACTCGACCAGTGGGAATCATTTAGCAAAACACCAGAAAGTATCACAGTACATTCTTTGGCAGTTTTGGACTTTCTTTGACTGAGTTCTCTCAGTGTCTTCTGCCAAGTGAAACAGACGGTTAAGGTGGATTTTTGTAGCAATTCGAGCGCACGCTCTGGCCATTCAGCCCATCTGCTCTGTGCATGTTGCTACATCCCTCATGATCTGTTTCATTTCAGATGGCAAAGCCAGCTTCTCCTGAAAGGCATTGGCTGATGCATCGCAGCTTTGGTACGGCCACCGCTCTGTCTGCCCAAGATCGCAAGAAATTGCAGAGCTTTGTGGGCACAGCCCAGTCCATCACACGAACCAGTCTCCCCGCCCGCTGCTCTATGCACTGTATCGAATTGATTGCAAGGATGCGGACGGTGTGCATGCAGCCATTGGATAACACGATAAATTGACTGGGCCCTCCTACAAGTGGAGGATTCTCTCTTTTTCACATAGGCTTCCCAGGACGCATGTTTCCGTCCTGGCGGGCCCAGTTCGTCACTCCCACACTGTAAGTTGTCCAGTGTGTACCGTTACTGATGTTACTCAATAAAAGCATTCAACCTTTCCTCTCCATTGTTTTCCTTGCTCTGCGCAACCATCCATAGCTCCTGCAGCCTCAGTAATGCAGCCAACATAATCAAGGACCCTTCCCACCCGAGTTATTCTAATTTCCCTCCCCTCCCATCAGTCAGAAGGCACAAAAGCTTATGAAAATGTACCAACTGGCTCATGGACAGCCCCTGTGCTGCTGTTACAAGGCTCTTGAGTGGACATTCTCTCAAACTAAAAGATGAAAGTTTTGTAAACACAAAATAATCTGCAGATGCTGGGATCAAAGAAACACTCAATGCGCTGGAGGAACTCAGCAGGTCGGGCAGCATCCATGGAAACAATGAGTTGATGTTTCGGGCCGGAACCCTTCGTCAGGACTGTAGAGGGAAGGGGCAGAGGCCCTGTAAAGAAGGTGGGGGAAGGGTGGGAAGGAGAAAGCTGGTAGGTTCCAGGTGAAAAACCAGTAAGGGGAAAGATAAAGGGGTGGGGAGGGGAAGCAGGGAGGGGAGGCAGGAAAGGTGAAGAAGGAATACGGGAAAACACAATGGGTAGTAGAAGGAGGCGGAACTATGAGAGGTGATAGGCAGCTGGGGGAGGGGGCAGAGTGAAATAGGGATAGAGGAAGGGAGGGGGAGGAAATTACCAGAAGTTGGAGAATTTTATGTTCATATCAAGGGGCTGGAGACTACGGAGACGGTATATGATGTGTTGCTCCTCCAAACTGAGGATCTCCCGGTAGCCACCCACTTCAACTCTGTTTCCCATTCCCATTCAGATATGTCCATACATGGCCTCCTCTGCTGCCATGATGAGGCTAAACTCAGGTTGGAGGAGCAACACCTCATATACCATCTGGATAGTCTCCAGCCCCTTGGTATGAACATAGAATTCTCCAACTTCTGGTAATTCCCTCTCCCTCCCTTCCCCTATCCCTATTTCACTCTGCCCCCTCCCCCAGCTGCCTGTCACCTCCCTCATGGTTCCGCCTCCTTCTACTACCCACTGTGTTTTCCCCTATTCCTTCTTCACCTTTCCTGCTTATCCCCTCCCTGCATGTGGAAGCATTGGAAAGGGTACAGAGGAGATTTACCAGGATGCTGCCTGGTTTAGAAAGTATGCATTATGATCAGAGATTAAGGGAGCTAGGGCTTTACTCTTTGGAGAGAAGGAGGATGAGAGGAGACATGATAGAGGTGTACAAGATATTAAGAGGAATAGACAGAGTGGACAGCCAGCGCCTCTTCCCCAGGGCACCACTGCTCAATACAAGAGGACATGGCTTTAAGGTAAGGGGTGGGAAGTTCAAGGGGGATATTAGAGGAAGGTTTTTTACTCAGAGAGTGGTTGGTGCGTGGAATGCAATGCCTGAGTCAGTGGTGGAAGCAGATACACTAGTGAAGTTTAAGAGACTACTAGACAGGTATATGGAGTTATTTAAGGTGGGGGGTTATATGGGAGGCAGGGTTTGAGGGTCGGCACAACATTGTGGGCCGGAAGGCCTGTACTGTGCTGTACTGTTCTATGTTCTATGCTTCCCTTCCCCCACCCCTTTATCTTTCCTCTTACTGGTTTTTCACCTGGAATCTACCAGCCTTCTCCATCCCACCCTCCCCCCACCTTTTTTATAGGGCCTCTGCCCCTTCCCCCTACAGTCCTGACGAAGGGTTCAGTCCCGAAACGTCGACTCATCGTTTCCACGGATGCTGCCCGACCTGCTGAGTTCCTCCAGCGTGTTGTGAGTGAAGATAAAAGTTTTGCGTCCCTCAATCTACCTCATTGTGGACCTTGTACTTTATATGTCTCACTGCACTGTAATCATAACAGCATGTTCAGTATAGTACCATCGTACACAATTCTAACACCTTGATTTGCTTATGTGAGCAATGAACTGCCCGGATAACACAGAAACAAAAGCTTTGCACTCTACCTTGCTATAAACTCAGTGGGCACTTTATTTGATACCTCCTGCACTTAATAAAGTGGCCGCTGGGTGTTTGGTCGTGTTCTTCTGCTGCTATAGCCCATCCACTTGAAGGTAAATTGGGGGTGGCATGGTGGCGTAGCAGTTCGCGTAGCGCTTTACAACGCAAGTGACCAACAATGGGGGTTCAATTCCCGCTGCTGCCTGTAAGGAGTTTGTACGTTCTCCCCGTGACCACACAGATTTCCTCCGGGTGCTCCTGTTTCCTCCCATAGTCCAGAGAAATACAGGTCAGAGTAGTAAGTTGTGGGCATGCTATGTTAGCACACAGAAGTGTGGTAACACCAGCACGTCCTCAGACTGTGTTAGTCATTAATACAAATTACGTGCTTCACTGCATGCTTCAATGTTTTGATGTACATGTGACAGATAAGGCTGATCTTCATCTTTAAATTGGTTTATTATTGTCTCGCGTACGGAGGTACAGTGAGAAGTTTGTTCATACAGATCATTTCATTCTGACAATGCACTGAGGTAGGACAAAGAAAAACAATAACAGAATGCAGAACAAGGTGTTACGCAGTGCAGGCAGACATTAACATGCAAGGCCGTGACGAGGTAGATTCAGGCTCCTGTTGGATATTGATTCATGTGAACCTGGCTCCTTTGCCTGGTGGCGCAACAGACAACAGGGGAGCTGCATGGCGTCAGTGCTCGGTTGGGGGCTGACCTCTCCCGTCAGTGCTGCCCTCCAGTGTTCAATCGGTGCAATGACAAGCTGGATTGCATGCATCTTCAGAAGATTGAGAGATCTTATAGAAGCATATAAAATTATGAAAGGGATAGGTAAGATAGAGGCAAGAATGTTGTTTCCACTGTTAGGTGAGACTAGAATTAGGAGACATAGCCTCAAGATTCAGGGGAGTAGATTTAGGACAGAGATGAGGAGAGCTACTTTTCCCAGAGAGTGGTGAATCTGTGGAATTCTCTGCCCAATGAAGCAGTGGAGGTTACCTCAGTAAATATATTTAAGACAAAGATGGGTAGATTTTTGCATAGTAGGGGAATTAAGGGTTATGGGGAGAAGGGAGGTGGGGATGAGTCCATGGCCAGATCAGCCATGCTCTTATTAAATGGCAGAGCAGGCTCGACGGGCCAGGTGGCCGATTCCTGCTCCTATTTAGACCATAAGACCATAAGACAAAGAAGCAGAAGTCAGCCATTCGGCCCATTGAGTCTGTTCTGCCATTTTATCATGAGCTGATCCATTCTCCCATTTAGTCCCACTCCCCCGCCTTCTCACCATAACCTTTGATGCCCTGGCTACTCAGATACCTATCAATCTCTGCCTTAAATATACCCAATGACTTGGCCTCCACTGCCGCCCGTGGCAACAAATTCCATAGATTCACCACCCTCTGGCTAAAAAAATTTCTTCGCATCTCTGTTCTGAATGGGCGCCCTTCAATCCTTAAGTCATGCCCTTTCGTACTAGACTCCCCCACCATGGGAAACAACTTTGCCACATCCACTCTGTCCATGCCTTTCAACATTCAAAATGTTTCTATGAGGTCTCCCCTCATTCTTCTAAACTCCAAGGAGTACAGTCCAAGAGCGGACAAATGTTCCTCATGTGTTAACCCTCTTATTTCTTATGTTCTTGTGCCTGCACACTGCTGGGAACTGAGGGTTATCTTCTTCACTCGGAGGGTGATGCAAGTGTGGAACGAGCTGCCAGATGCAGATTAAATTGCAAAATTTAAGGGAAGTTTGGATAGGTACATTGATGGGAGGGGTATGGCAGGGTATGGTTCAGGTGCAGATCGATGGAGCAAGGCAGAATAATAAATAGTTCAGTACAGATGAGAAGGGCTAAAGGGCCTGTGTTGTAGTGCTCAGTGATTCCATTAGACGTTCCATCCTTTCTTCTATCTCAGTCTCTGCCGTCTGCACCAACCACCTCCTCCTTTCTCCTGTCTCCCTTCCTCTTCCCTGTGTCCTTTCACATTAATCCCCAAAATTCCTGCCTGCTTATTCCAGCCACTCCCTGTGGAATTCTGCTCCGCATTCCTGCCCGGCTCAACTACAGAAGCATCTCTTGAACTCCCGGCTGGATTAATTAGTGGCTACATAACGTCCACGCTGGCTAGTTCCGCAAAGCTTCGATGTGCCGCACATCATTTGGAGGTCAGAGAGTGTTTCACAATCGATGAAGGGTATTTGAAGATTTGTTCACCCTTGTAGTTTGCCTGTTTAGAAGATGGTAACAGTACAGTAATTGGCCAGACGATCTGTCCGGGGATGCTCATCGGGTCTGCATTCTGAATGGGTTTTAACAAGACACAGAGAGAGATGCAACATGGAAACAGGCCTTTCAGCCCATCTGCTGCATGCCAACCAGCAACTATTCATTTATATCAGTCCAACATTCATTCCATTTTTTAATTCTCCCCACAGTTCCATTAACTTCCCCTCACCCCGAGATTCTCTGGGAAATTTACAATACAAGATGAAGAGTATAACATGATAAGAGTCACAGAAAAGTGAAATTCAGAAACAGGCCCTTTGGCCCATCGTGTCCTTGCCTACTCCCATCCACCCACATCGGGACCATAGCCTTCCAGACCCCTTCCAGTCATGTAACCTGTCCAAACTTCTCTTAAACATTGAAATCGAGCTCACATGCACCACTTGCACTGGCAGCTCGTTCCACACTCTCACCACCCTCTGAGTGAAGAAGTTTCCCCTCATGTTCCCTAATTGTTTCACCTTTCACCCTTAATCGATGACCTCTAGTTATAATGATAGCTAACCTCAGTAGGAAAAGCCTACTTGCATGTACCCTATCTATACCACTCATAATTTTGTATACCTCTATCAAATCTCCTCTCAATCTTCTGTGATCCAAGGAATGAAGTACTAACCTACTCAATCTTTCATTATACCTCGTCAACCAGAACTGGCAACATTCTTGTAAATTTTCTCTGTACTCTTTCAATCTTTTCTACATTGTTCCTGTAGGTAGGTGGCCGAAATAGCACACAGTACTCCAAAGCAGGCCTCAGCAATGTCTTATAAAATTTCAACATAACATCCCATTTCCTGTATTCAAAGCTTTGATTTATGAAGGCCGATGTGCCAAAAGTTTTCTTTAGGGTCGTAAAGAAATCACAGATCGAGTGGAGAGCCAGACACTTTTTCCCAGGGTGGTAATGGCTGATATGAGAGGACATCATTTTAAGCTGATTAGAGGAAAGTACAGGACAGGGATGTCAGAGGTAGATATTTTTACACACGGAGTGGTGGGTGCCAGGGGCGGTGGTAGATGCAGAGACATTAGGGACATTTAAGAGTTTGAATTGAAGCGAAGATTGGTAGCTCGGGTTGGCTGCTTGTTTGTAGGCTTGTTCACCGAGCCTGGAGGTTAGATCACAAACGTTTCGGCTCCAGTTGAGGTGACATCATCAGTGCACAATTGAGTGTTGCCTCTGCCGAGTGCTCATGTTTGTATTGGTCCGACCCATTGCTCTGATTGGTTGGCTGTCGTGCTGGCCACTAGTCTCCACTGGGTCCCGGCCAACCGGATAACCAAGGATACGGGCCAACGGAGATCACTCAGCTACCCGGTTGGACGGGACCCAGCAGAGACCAGCAACCTGTGTGACAGCCAACCAATCAGAAGAACGGGTTGGACCATATAAACATTACCACTCAGCAGAAACGACACTCAATTGCGCACCGATGATGTCACCTCAACTGGAGACGATACGTTTTGCGACCTAACCTGCAGGCTCGGCAAACAACCCTACAAACAATTTAAGAGTCTCGTAGATAAGCACATGGATGAAAGCAAAATGGAGGCTTAGGGGCTGTGTAGGAGGGAGGGGTTAGATCGGTCATGGAGTAAGTTTATAGAGCCTCTTGGGGCAGCACAGTAGCGTAATGGTTAGCACAATGCTTTACAGTACCAGCAACCCGGGTTCAAGTCCCGACACTGCCTGCAAGGAGTTTGTATGTATGTTCTCCTGGTGACTGCATGGGTTTCCTCTGGGTGCTCCAATTTCCTCCCACATTCCGGTTGGTAAATTTTCCTGTGATTAAGCTAGGGTTAAAATCAGGGAATGCTGGGCAGCGTGACTGGAAGTCTCAGAAAGGCTTCTTCCGCACTGTAACTCGATAAATCTCAATAAATTAATAAACATCAAAGGGCCTCTTCTGTGCAGTACCATTCTATGTTCTATGCTCTGTGTTTAAGAAGCATTTGGACAGAAACATGAACAGGCAGGGATCACATGTGGGCAGATGGAATTAGTGTAGATTGCCATCGTGTTCTGTGTTCTGTTTCCAAAAGGTCAGATTTCCCGAGCTTTGATCTCCATCTGTGGAGACGTCCACACACGGACTAGGAAAAACTGCACTGCGAGTAAAGTTGACACCGTAGCTCTGTAGTCGAGCCGCCATCTCAGCGCACCAGTGACCCGGGTTCGATCCTGACCGGAGGTCTACGCTCTCCCTGTGACCGTGTGTGTTTCCCCCAGTGCTCCAGTATCCTCCCACATCCCAAAGACGCATGGGTTGGTGGCTTCTTCTGCAGCTATTAGTTGTTGTTAGTTATTAGTTGTTGCTAGTGTGTAGGTGAGTGGAGCAATCCAGGAGATTTTGGGTATGTGGGGAGAATAAAAATGAGATTAATAATCACAGCTTCAAGTTGAGAGGGGGAAGTTTAAAGGAGATGTGCAGGAAAAGATGTTTTTTTTTAATACAGAGTGTGATGAGTGAGTGGAATGTTCTGTCAGGGCTGGTGGTGGATATTGGCATGATAGTGGCTTTTACAAGAGTTTCAGACCGACACATGAGTTTACAGGGATTCGATAGGTCTGGATCATGTGCAAGCAGAGGGGTTAGTTTATCATACACACTGTGGGCCAAAGGGCCTGTTTCTGTTATATACTGTTCCGTATCCTCATGTAGGATTAGTGTAAATGTGAGGTTAGTGATCTGTGTAAATTTAATGGGATGAAGTCCCTTTTCCGATCTCTCCCTCTTCCTCCCCTTTTCTCTCTCTTGCTCTGTCGACACTCTCTCACTATCTTCTCTCTCTATTTTCTCTCTCAACCTCCTTCTCTCCCTTTATCCTCTCTCTACCCTCTCTATCTCTTTCTAACCTCTCTCTCTCCTCTCTCTCCCTCTTTCACTCTCTACCCTACCTTTCTCTACCCTCTCTCTCACTACTAACCCTCTCAACCCTCTCTCTCTCTATCCTCTCCCTGTGTCTCTCTCTCTCTCTCTCCTGTCTCTCTATCCTCCCTCTCCCTCTCTATCCCTCACTCGGCCTCTCCCTTGATCCTTTCTCTCTCTACCCTCTTTCACTCCCATCCCTCTGTTTCTCTACCTTCCTCATTCTCTTTCTTCCGCTCTCTACTCTCTCTCCCTCTGTCCTGTCTCTCTACCCTCCCTCTCCCTCTCTCTAGATCTTCTCTCTCTCTCTCTCTCTCTACCCTCTCTTTCTCTACCTTCCTCATTCTCTTTCCTCCTCTCTCTCTACTCTCTCTCCCTGAAACCCCTCTCTCTCCTTCTACCCTCTGTCTCCCCCTCGGCACTCTCTCTCCCCATGTCTTCCTCTACCTTCTATCTTCTCTCACTTTCTACAGTAGAAGCACCAAGACTCACAGAGTGGTGAACCCACCATCTCTGACTCTCTCAGCTAAAGCAGTTGGCCACAGCCATGCTTATCAAGTGTTTTGATGGAAAAGTCCGGTCTCACAGCTGTATTTTCCTCTGACTGGATTTTTCCAGTATGGCAGGTTGCCACAGCTTTGAGCAGCCCGAAGGTCATTTGATCCAACATCAGGAAACGATGGGGGATGTCCAAACTGGCTCGGCTAGTTTGTTCTGAATCACACGCTGCATGGCAGGACACTTAAACAAAGCTTAGGAGACGTGCTCCTGGAATGCAGTCTGGTGTCTGGTATGAGGGTCTACGATTATGAGGGGTATAGATGGGATAAATGCAAGCAGGCTTTTTCCATTGAGGTTGGGTGAGACGACAACTAGGGGCCATAGGTTAAGGGTGAAAGTTGAAATGTTTAAGGGGAACGTGAGGTGGAACTTCTTCACTCAGAGGGTGGTGAGATGTGGGGTCGATATCAATATTTAAGAGAAATTTGGAAAGGTACGTGGATGCGAGGGGAATGGAGGGCTGTGATCCCAGTGCAGGTCAATGAGAGTAGGCAGATTATTGGTTTGGCACTGACTAGATGGGCTGAAGAGCCTTTTTCTGTGTTGTAGTGTTCTAGGACTCTATACTGTACTCACACTGGAGACAAAAGCTGGGGCTTCCAGAGATGGGCAGTGGAATTAGTGATGCTCCTATAGAGACACATACACATGATCTCAAGGGTACCCCAGGTGGACTCTCGACATCAAAATCTACCTTACCAGAATCAGGTTTATTATCACTGACAGGTATCCTGAAATTTTTTTGCCTTAGCAGCAATACAATGCAATACATAATATATTAATTACAGTGTGTATATGTATTAAATAGTGTGGGCACGTGGCCAAGTGGTTAAGGCATTGGACTAGTTACCTGAAGGTCGTGAGTTCGAACCCCAGCTGAGGGAACGTGTTGCGTCCTTGAGCAAGGCACTTAATCACACATTGCTCTGCGACGACACTGGTGCCAAGCTGTATGGGTCCTAATGCCCTTCCCTTGGACAACATCGGTGTCGTGGAGAGGGGAGACTTGCAGCATTGGCAACTGCTGATCTTCCATACAACCTTGTCCAGGCCTGCGCCCTGGAGAGTGAAGACTTTCCAGGCGCAGATCCATGGTCTCGCAAGACTAACGGATGCCTTTATTATGTATTAAATATATATATAAAATAGTTGTATTAAATAAGTAGTGCAAAAACAGAAATAAAAAAGTAATGAGATAGCGTTCATTCAGAAATTGGATGGCAGCGGGGAAGAAGCTGTTCCTGAATCATTGAGTGTGTGTCTTCAGGTTTCTGTACCTCCTTCCTGATTGTAACAATGAGAAGAGGGCATGTCCTGGGTGATGGGGGTCCTTAATGATGGCCACCACTTTTCTGAGGCACTGCTTCTTGAAGGTGGTCCTGGATACTACAGCGGCTCGTACCCATGAAAGAGCAGACTAATTTCACAATGCTCTGCAGCCTACTTTGCCCAGTACAGTAGTCCCCCACCCCCACACCCCCATACCAGACGGTGACACAGCCAGTTAGAATACTCCCCAACGGTACATCTGTAGATACTTGTAAGTGTCTTCAGTGACGTACCACATCTCCTCAGACTCCAAATGAAATACAGCATTGCACCTTACTGGCTGCCCACGTTGCACATTCCCTGTAGCGGTAACGCTTCATTTTCCCTTCTATTAATGCTTTTCTCTTGCATGACCCTGGCGTGCAAATATGTTGAAATGATCTGAATACAAAAGTTTTTCACTGCACCTACGATGTGACAATAACATACCAATTTACCAATTAAAATGCGGCCTCACCAACATCTGGTACAAAACCACCACTGCCTTCTGCGTGCTTGGGGTCCTCGCCAGTCGCTGGCTGCTACTTTGCCTGTGCAAACTGCCACCTTTTAAACAGGCAGCACACCGGCTACCCAATTGCCTTGCGACCATCCAGAGCAGGAGGCAAAGAGCGAATGGTGAAAAACCAGGGACACCCTGAAGGTCACCTACAAGCCCTGTAATCTCCATCTGACAGTTCCTGGGTAATCCCTACTAAGCAGCTCAGTTGTATCTAACCGCTGAGCAGTGGGCAAACAATCACCAACCATGAATAGGAGAGATTAAAACTGGAAAGATTAATAAGCAAGAAGCACTTGGCACAGGGAAGAGTGAACAAGAGCTGAATTCTCCCGAGACGTATTTATAGCATAATTAAAAAGAACGCATTGGTGCCCTATTGCAATAGAGAGGATGGGTGTGATGTGCTTCTCCTGGTAGATGGTAAAATTCAGTCTTCCCCAGAACATACTGGTGCAATTCTGCCCTGCCACCAAAGAGACCATCCTCACATCAGCCATTACTGTCTGCTTTGGTGCAGTACCCTCTCACAATACACAAAAAGAAAATAGTGTACTGTCAGGTCAGCAAGAAAGGTCACTGCCTGCAGTCTACCATCACAGCAGGACTTGTATGTGTCCAGGACACAGAAACGAGCAGGAAAAATCGTTGCGGCCACTACCCACCTGGCAAGCTGCGTTTTCCAAAATCTCCCTTCTGAAAAGAACTTTAGGATTATTAAAACAAAAACTTCTCACCATCTGAACAGTCTTTTGACCCCCAGACAATCTGATCATAGTCATAGTCATACTTCATTGATCCTGGGGGAAATTGGTTTTCATTACAGTTGCACCATAAATTATTAAATAGTAATAAAACCATAAATAGTTAGATAGTAATATGTAAATTATGCCAGGGAATAAGTCCAGGACCAGCCTATTGGCTCAGAGTGTCTGACCCTCCAAGGGAGGAGTTGTAAAGTTTGACGGCCACAGGCAGGTATGATCTCCTATGACGCTCTGTGTTGCATCTCGGTGGAATGAGTCTCTGGTTGAATGTACTCCTGTGCCCAACCAGTACATTATGTAGTGAATGGGAGACATTGTCCAAGATGGCATGCAACTTAGACAGCATCCTCTTTTCAGACACCGCCATGAGAGAGTCCAGTTCCATCCCCACAACATCACTGGCCTTACGAATGAGTTTGTTGATTCTGTTGGTGTCTGCTACCCTCAGCCTGCTGCCCCAGCACACAACAGCAAACATGATAGCACTGACCACCACAGACTCGTAGAACATCCTCAACATCATCCAGCAGATGCTAAAGGAACCTTTCTAGTTAGCGCCTGCCCAACGCCCTCTATCTATTACCCCCATCACACAAACACTTAAACCCCTTTTTATAATGCTTTTTAATTGTAAGTCCATGCTAGTATTTATGTATTTATGCATATTTGCACTTCTAAGTTTATTTTTGTATAGTTCTTTATTCTTTATAATTGTTAAATGGTTTTTGTTGCGTGTCATGTCAAAACACCAGAGCAAATTCCTAATGCATGTAAATGTACAGGGTGAATAAGTCCTGACGAAGGGTTTCAGAATGAAATGTCGACTCTTTATTCCCCTCCATAGACGCTGCCTGACCTGCTGCATGTTGTGTGTGTTGATCTGGATTTTCAGCATCCGTAGACTTTTCCCTGTTTTTGATCTTTCTCCTCCCTCCTCCTGAATGTGCCCCTATAGTTTATTGTCTCACGTGATGGAGAACTGTTTTAAAATCACTTAGCCGATCTATCAATATCGGTCTGTTTCAATCACACTAATCCCCGACTGGAATTTTGGCCGTGCTATTGGTTTCCATGGCAACATTTAGGAATCCAGAAAGGTGGTTCACGTGCAAGATACTCTTTCCCAGCAAGCCACTTTCATCAGCTGCACACAATATATCAAATTTCTTCTCCCCTAAACTACAATTCACACCCAAACTCTGCTGGTTCCTTCACAGTATAATGTTGGCACTGCCTTTACTCATGGAAAAACAACTGTTGTTTACGTTGCAATGTAGTGCGTCGTCTCTAGCCACATTGCATGAGAGCCATTAAAAACACTTTAACGAAAAGCCACTTTGGAAGAATTCAGGTGTGTGATTATCACCATGTATTTGGTGGGCCAAAGGACCTACTCCCATCCTCTGTGACGAATGACAAAAGCTTGGTCAAAGGGTCGGGTTTTAGGGAACACCTTTACAAGAGAGAATTGGAAGCATTTAGTGATGAAATTGCAGAACTCGGGGCCCAGGGAGCTGAAGCCCCCGCCACTAGTGCGTAGGGAGACCGATACTGAGGGTAAGCAAGGGACCCAGCATTGGATGAGCCTTTGAATTATACAACACAGATGTAGGCCCTTCAGCCTAACCCTACTCCAACCAAGATGTCAACCTCACCTCCACACAGGAGCTAAGAATTTCATCACTGAGCTCTACAAAAGATTAGATGTCTTTTTTTTTACAGCTTCCCCAACAATATATCTGCTTAACAAAAAGCAAATATTTCCCCAAACCGTCAAAAAAAGGTTTTTCTAGAATTTAATTTTGGGCACAATTTGATATGCTGCAGAGCTTTAACTTATGAAGCAAATCTGAAATATAATCATTTGACCTGACTGTTTAAGCTCATTAAGCGTTTAAATTCTGGGAGTGAAGCTAAAGCCTTCCTCTTTGAAACTACAATTAATTAATCTCATTTCTCCTTTGTATGGATTAGTGAATGGGACCCAATAGTCTTGTTCTCACTGTAAGGAGCTAGGGTCTATAATCTGTTCATTGAAGAAATTACCGGATGTAGACCACCAGAGATCATCTCCCCTTTTCATATTATTGATTATCTCCTCCCCTATTCATTTGTGAGATTTTAAGACTCCGGACTCTTTGCGAGGAAACTCAATTAAATTAGCTTGGTTATAAAGCGGCCAGTGCTTGTGAATAATTAAAATTCATGAGACATATACCATTACGGCAAGAGCTAATTTAAATCAGTTACATATGGCATTTTTGGAACAAGAATAAAAAGCTGACCTCTGGGATAAATCAGTGCTTTTCTCTTCATGATTGTCTTCCAGGTGATCCCAGGGGCAGACTGTTTATTAAATAATTAATTGTATGAAAGACAGGCGGGTCTTTATAATCACAAAGTAAAAGCATGTAGATATTGGAAGCCCAGGCAAGAAAAAGTGCAGAAGATACTCAGTAAAACAGTCGGCATCTGTGGAGAAGACAGACAGAATTAATCTTTCAGATCAGATGGGACATTGACAGGATGCAGAGCTGAGCTGAGAAATAGCACGTGAAAAGTGTGAAGTGGTTCACTTTGGAAGGTCAAATTTGATGGCAGAATACGGGGTTAATGGCAGGATTTGGAATGTAGAGGAAATGGGGAACATGAGGTTCATGTCCATAGTAGCTCAAGGTTACATCATAAGTTGATAGGATAGTTTTGAAAGCGTACAGTGTGCTGGCCTCCTTGTGTCAGGGGGTTGAGTTCAAGAGCTGTGAGGTAATGTTACAACCCTAATATAAAACCCTGGTTCGACCACACTTGGAATATATGTTCAGTTCTAGTCAACTCATCATAGGAAGGACAGAGTCATAGAACAGTATAGAATGAAAACAGGATCTTACACCCATCTAATCTGTGCCAAACAATTAATTGCATAGACCCATCGACCTGCACTGGGACCATAGCCTCCACACCCCTCCCATCCGTGTACCTATCCAAACTTCCCTCAAACGTTGAAATCAAACCCACATCTACCACTTGCGTTGGCGCTTCATTCCACCATCCTCTGAGTGAAGAAATTTCCCTCATGTTCCCCTTAAACATTTCTCCCTTCACACTTAACTTGTGGCCTCTAGTTGTTTACTCACCCAACCTCAGTGGAAAAAGCCTGTTTGCATTTATCCGATCTATACTTCTCATAATTTTGTATACCTCTATCAAATCTCCCCTCATATCTTCTACACTCCAGGGAATGAAGTCCGAACTCATTCAATCTTTCCCTATAATTCAGGTCTTCAAGTCCCGGCAACAACCTTGTAAGTTTTCACTGTATTCTTTCAATCTTATTTTAATTTTTCCTGTAGGTAGGTGACCAAAACTGCACACTATACTCCAAATTAGGCCTCACTAGCATCTTATACAATTTCAGCATAACATCCCAACTCTTGTACTCAATGTAACACACATAAAAGTTGCTGGTGAACGCAGCAGGCCAGGCAGCATCTATAGAAAAAGGTAGTCGACGTTTCGGGCTGAGACCTTCGTCAGTGTGTTGCTTGAAATTCCAGCATCTGCAGATTTCCTCGTGCTTGTACTCAATGTACTGATTTATGAAGGCCAATGTGTCAAAAGCTTTCTTTATGACCCTATCTACCTGTGACACCACTTTCAAGAAATTATGGACCTGTATTCCCAGATCCCTCTGTTCTACCGCTCTCCTCAGTGTCCTACTGCTCACTGTGTAAGATCTACCCTGGCTGGGGTCTGACCAAAGTGCAAAACCTCGCACTTGTCTGCATTAAGTTCCATCCGCCATTTTTCAGCCCATGTTTCCAGGTGCTCCAGAACATGCTGCAAGCTTTGATTGTTTTCCTCACTGGCTAATCCAATTTACTGCCTCATCTTGAATGCCAGGTGACTGAATCCTCTTGACCAAGCTCCCATGCAGGACCTTGTCAAAGACCTTGCTAAAGTCCATGTAGACAACATCCACTTCACTAGCTTTCCAAGTAACTTCTCAAAAAACTATAAGATTAGTTAGACCATATAGAAAGCCATACTGACTATCCCTAATCAGTCCCCGTCTATCCAAATACTCATATACCTGGTCCTTTAGAATACCTTCCAATAGCTTTCCCACTGATACTAGACTCACTGGCCTATAATTTCATGGCTTTTTCTTAGAAACTTTAGAACATAGAACATGGAATAGTACAGCACAGTACAGGCCCTTCAGCCCACAATGTTGTGCCGACCCTCAAATCCTGCCTCCCATATAACCCCCCACCTTAAGTTTCTCCATATACCTGTCTAGTAGTCTCTTAAACTTCACTAGTGTATCTGCCTCCACCACTGACTCAGGCAGTGCATTCCACGCACCAACCACTCTCTGAGTAAAAAACCTTCCTCTAATACCCCCCTTGAACTTCCCACCCCTTACCTGAAAGCCATGTTCTTTCTGAAGCAACAGAACAAAATTAGCTATCCTCCAATCCTCCGGGACCTCACTCGTGGCTAAGAATGTTTAAATATCTCTGCTAGGGCCCCTGCTGTTTCTTCATTAGATTCCCACAGAGTCTGAGGGAATACCTTGTCAGGCCCCGGGGATCTATCCATTTTAATGTGCCTCAAGACAGGAAACACCTCCTCCTCTGTTAATCTGTGTAGGGTCCATGATCTCACTGCTGTTTTGTCTCACACCTATGGACTTTGTGTCTGTCTTCCCAGTAAATGCAGATGCAAACAATCCATTTAAATCTCCCCCATCTCTCTCAGGTCCATGCATAGATTACCACTCTGATCATGTGGAGGACCAATTTGGTCCCTTGCTATTTTGTTCTGCAGAAGCCCTTGGATTCTCCTTCATCTTGTCTGGTAGAACAACATCATAACTTCTTTTAACCCTCCTGATTTCCTTCTTAACAGCTCTCTTGCATTTCTTATACTCCTCAAGTACCTCATTTGTTCCTGCCTGCCTATACCTGCTATCTCCTTCTTTTTCTTAGGCAGGGTCTCAATATCTCTCAAAAGTTAAGGTTCCCTAAACCTATTATCCTTGCCTTTTATTCTGACAGGAAAATGAACACTCTGTACTCTCATAATTTCACTTTTGAAGGCCTCCCACTTACCAAGTACAACTTTGCCAGAAAACAATCTGCCCCAGTCTTGCCAGATCCTTTCTGGTACCATCAGAACTGGCCTTTCTACAGTTTTGAATCTTGACCTGAGTACCAGACCTATCCTTTTCTATATTTACTGTACCTTGAAACTAATGGCATTATGATCACTAGATGCAAATATTTCCCTACACAAACTGTTGTTTTTTTTAATTAAGCTGTACTGCATGCATTGTAAATATCTGTTTTGCACAGACTGGAGTAGCACAGCAATCTCATTGTCTTGAGCAATGACAATGAAGTTCTATTCCATTCTATTCTATTGACAAACTCTATCCCAGCTAGTTCTTTTATAGTATGAGAGTCCCTGTCAATATGTGGAAAGTTAAAATCACTTACTATCACAACCTTATGCTTCTTGAAACAGTTTGCAACCTGTCTGCAAATTTGCTCCTCAAATTCCCACAGACTGTTGTGTGGTCCATAATATAATTCCAAGAGAGGTGGTCATACCTTTCTTATTCCTCAGTTCTACCTATAAAGCCTCACTCAAGCTCTATCTAACTCTTTTTTGAAAGAATTCAGAGAATTGTTTGAAGCACAGAGAGATGATTGAGAAGTTTGAGTTTAAAAAAAAGTAGTACAGCACATGACTCTTTGGAACGGAAAGAGAAAAGACGGCCGAGTTTAAAAAATGGCAGAAAACTGACAAATTCACAGGTTTATGAACAATGAGTACCAGGTGATAATAATCATAAATTTTAAAAAAGCAGAAATGTCTGGCTACATTGGAAAGTTTGACATGTTCAATTGCACAAGCGATAACTGGGTATTGTACACTGAGCAGACGGAGTAGTATTTTGAAGCAAATAAAATAGCCAATGAGAAGCGAGTATCGACTTTTGCTGAGTGCATTGGAATTAAAGGCATACAGTTTGCTTAGAAGTCTAACTGCTCCAACCAAACCAGCCAAAATAAGTTTTACTGACATCATGAAAGTAATGGCAGAACATTTAGAACCGAAACCATTGTTGACGACAGAACTCTTTTAGATTTCATAAGCAGAATCAAAAGAAAGTGGACACCATTTCAGCATACGTGGCTGAATTGAAGAGATTGTCTAAGCATTGTCAGTTCAGTGATGGGCTTAATGATGCACTAAGAGATCACTTAGTTTGTGGAATCTTACAAGAAAGCATTCAAAAACAGCTCCGAACAGAAGCACAACTTACATTTAAGAGAGCAGTTGAAATTGCATTATCAATAGAAACAGCAGACAGGGGTGCAATTTAGTTGGAGTTCAGAATGAAATTGAGTGCAAACACATGGTATTACTGTTGTGGCAGGGGCTCACACATGCCAGACCAATGCAGGTTAAAGGAAAATCTTGCAGAAAATGCAACAAAGCAGGACACATGCAAAGGGCGTGTCGGGCAAGCAAAAATAAATATAACTGCACAGGGAAGAGAAAAAGATTAAAAGTCAAGTTGCAGTTTCAGAGAAAGCACTAATTTATTGATGAAATATCTAATAATGGTGACACAGGACTGTATAGCCTTAAGACTTACCATGTGAAAACTAACCAGAGACAAGCAATGTGGCTTACACCAGAAGAAAGCAGCAAAATAATTAAAATGGAATTGGACACAGGCTTAGTTGTTTCTATCATTCCATAGATAGATAGACAGATAGGTCAGAATCAGAATCAGGTTTATTATCACCGGCATGTAATGTGAAATTTGT
Organism: Mobula birostris; assembly: GCF_030028105.1. Lineage (NCBI taxonomy): Eukaryota > Metazoa > Chordata > Chondrichthyes > Myliobatiformes > Myliobatidae > Mobula > Mobula birostris. The sequence goes on along the minus strand of NC_092385.1, from coordinate 7,185,142 downwards.
TAACTTAGCAGCAGCAGTTCAATGCAATACATAATCTAACAGAGAAATAATAATAATAATAACAGTAAATAAAATAAAAATAGTAATAATAAATAAACAAGTAAATCAATTACGTATATTGAATAGATTTTTAAAATGTGTAAGAACAGAAATAATACATTTTTTTTAAAAGGTAAGTTAGTGTCCAAAGATTCAATGTCCATTTAGGAATCAGGTGGCAGAGGGGAAGAAGCTGTTCCTGAATCGCTGAGTGCGTGCCTTCAGGCTTCTGTACCTCCTACCTGATGGTAACAGTGAGAAAAGGGCATGCCCTGGGTGCTGGAGGTCCTTAATAATGGACGCTGCCTTTCTGAGACACTGCTCCCTAAAGATGTCCTGAGTACTTTGTAGGCTAGTACCCAAGATGGGGCTGACTAGATTTATAACATTCTGCAGCTTCTTTCGGTCCTGTGCAGTAGCCCCTCCATACCAGACAGTGACGCAGCCTGTCAGAGTGCTCTCCCCGGTACAACTATAAAAGTCTTTGAGTGTATTTGTTGACAAGCCAGATCTCTTCAAACTCCAAATAAAGTATAGCTGCTGTCTTGCCTTCTTTATAGCTACATTGATATGTTGGGACCAGGTTAGATAATCAGAGATCTTGACACCCAGGAACTTGAAGCTGCTCACTCTCTCCACTTCTGATCCCTCTATGAGGATTGGTATGTGTTCCTTCATCTTACCCTTCCTGAAGTCTACAATCAGCTCTTTCATCTTACTGACGTTGAGTGCCAGGTTGTTACTGCGGCTTCACTCCACTAGTTGGCATATCTCACTCCTGTATGCCCTCTCGTCACCACCTGGGATTCTACCAACAATGATTGTATCATCAGCAAATTTATATATGGTATTTGAGCTATGCCTAGCCACACAGTCATGTGTAGATAGAGAGTAAAGCAACGGGCTAAGCACACACCCCTGAGGTGCACCAGTGTTGATCGTCAGCTAGGAGGATATGTTATCACCAATCCGCACAGATTGTGGTCTTCCAGTTAAGAAGTTGAGGATCCAATTGCAGAGGGAGGTACAGAGGCCCAGGTTCTACAACTTCTCAATCAGGATTGTGGGAATTATGGTATTAAATGCTGAGCTATAGTCGATGAGCAGCATCCTGACATCCTGGTGTTTGAGATGCATTCTATATTGAGTTGAAGTTTATAGCTAAGCAGGGAAGAGCGTTGTGTATTTAATATTTCAATCATTTTTGAGTAATATTGTAAATATTGTTTGATTAAGCATTTTTTGTTTGTTTAAATAATTCATTATGGGTTATACGTAAAAGTATGTGAACTGCATAGGTCATTACACTATCACATCATACGTGCGTGCCTCGCTTAAAATAAAAAAGAACGTACAAGAGTTATCTCCCAGCTCCCTTGTTTTCCTTCCAATTAATTTTTATGTTTTGGAGTTACAAAACATAACAATGCTCAGTTTTATTTTGAACGTCTTACATTCATTTTATTGAGAGAAGACAGGGCCACAACAGAGACCTAAAATAACCACCGTCTCTTTGAAGCAAATTTGTAACATCATGAAGTATTTGAAGATTAGAATGCTTCACCAAAGGTAAAGAATTTCCATCTGTGAGAGTTTTGAACTGCAGCCCACACATGGCAAGAAGAACGAACAAACAACTCTCTCTTGGATTCCTGTTTCCAAGGCAACACAAAATGATCCAGCACTTTCATTAGTTGTCACTTAGGAACTTCGAATTCCTAAGATTGAAATAAGCAACCAGAAAAAAAGACAAATAAATAGTATAGATCAACCTTGTTATTTGAACAAATTGATTTCAACAAAATGCGTCCTTGTGCCTGATTTGGTAAGAAAAGGTCTTGGCCTGAAACATCGACTGTTTTTTCCTCTCTATGGATGCTGCCTGGCCTGCTGAGTTCCTCCAGCAATTTGTGTGTGTTATTAGCGATAGGAAAATTTGTTTCGCCACCTGCACCAACTCAAATCCTTCTCCTACTTACTGAATATTGACAGGCCTAGACAGTGTGGATGTGGAGAGGATGTTTCCAATAGTGGGAGAGTCTAGGACCAGAAGACACAGCTTCAGAATACAAGGTTCAGATGGTTCAATTTAATATCAGAGAATGTATACAGTATACATCCTGAAATTCCTACACTTCGCAAACATCTAGGAAACAAGAAGCCAGAAAGAATGAATGATAGAAACACATCTGCACCCCAAAGACCCCCCTTCCTCCCACACTCAAGCAACAGAAGAATTGTCACTCCCCCTCCCCCCATTTGCACCAGCGGAAGCACCGACCCCACCCCTTCCTCCCACCTCCATGCAAACAATAGCAAAATCCACCCCCCAAAGAGACCTTGATCCAGGGTCCAATGAAAAACGCTATCATGTCCCATTAAAACAGAGATAAGGACAACTTCTTTCTGCCAAAGGGTGTTGAATCTGCAGAATTCACTGCCACGAATGGCTTTGGAGGCCAAACATTTGGATATATTTAAACTGGAGGTTGCTAGGTATCTAATTAGCAAGGCCATCAACCAGTTATGCAGTGAAATCAAGAGAATGGAGTTGCAAGGGGAAATTAAATCATCCATGATTGAATGGTGGAGCAAATTTGATGGGTGGAATGGCCCAATTCTACTCTTATGGGCTTCTCTATATAGACTGGGGTCTGGGTTGGATCAAAACAACAAGTCTGGATTACATTAGTGACCTTGATGCACAAGGGCACATTAATCAGATAGATGGTCCAAAGAGGGGGTCCCAAAATGACTATTCAAGATGTGCGTGAGATTCAGCTTCGAGCAAGCAAAGGAGAGGAGATACCGAGTCTAGCACTAAAAGATGCATTAGTCAACGTCCCTGCCCCCCTAGCAGATGGCCGGTGCATCCATTTGCCTGAGAGAGCTGATAATGGATGCACGAAGCTGTAGGTGGCAAGGACACTGATGACTCAGCACAGAATTTCATAATCATTACAGCTTGCTCTGCAGATTCAATCGCAATTCTGCCTTTAATGAGCAGTGCCCGTTGAGATGAGGAGTCATAGTTATTAAGCAATAGAATGCTACAGCACAGAAACAGACCCTTCGGTCCATTTAGTCTATGCTAAACCATTACGCTGTCTCATCCCATTGACCTGCATGCACCTGGATCACAGCCCTCATACCCATCCCATCCATGTACTTATCCATACTTCTCTTTAATGTTGCAATCGAACCAGCATCCACCATGTCCACTGACAGCTCGCTCCACACTCACACCACCCTCAGAGTGAAGTTCCCCCTCATGTTCCCCTTAAACGTTTCATCAAGCCTCAGTGGACAAAGCTAGCTTGCATTTACCTTCTCAATATCCCATTAGGATTGGGGGAAAGCCAGCAGTCGTCTCTTCTTCACAGCTCATCTTCCGAGGAGAAGTCCAAGAGAAGGGTGCTGAGTGTGGTAGTGGGCTGAAGGTCAAGAGGTGTCTGGAGGGGAGTTTATCCCTCCGTGTTACACTGTCACCACACAGTAGACCAAGAGAGCACCAGTAAGCCTATTGAATATTGAAAGGCCAAGTTAGAGTGACCAGGGAGACAATGTTTCCTATAGTGAGGGAGTCACTTAAAAGTCTCTTAAATATTCCTAATGTATCGGTCTCTACCACCAACCCCAGCAGAGCAGTCCACACACCCACCACTCTCTGTTTGAAAAACCTACCTCAGACACGGCCTCTAAACTTTCCTCTCTCGCCTTGTAAGGATGTCCTGTAGTTGTGATCCAAATAAGGTTGACGAGAGAAAGCCAAAAAACATCCTTTGCACTTGTCAACCCAACCAGCGTCCAATCCAAGCTCAAGGAGGGTCATTTGGGTGTCACTTTCTAGATGTTCCATAGCCAAAGGGGTACGCCTGATGTCTGGACAGTTATTAAATGAGGGTTGGGTGACAGCCATTTTGTGCACAAAGCAAGCTCCCACAAACAGCAAAGAAGATAAATGAGGGGATGATATTTTGGTGATATTGGAGGGACTTTAACAACGCTGGAGACACTACATGTGTAGTGCTTATGATGTATGTTCTCAAATGTCTGGAGAGAGGCTTTGATAATACTTTCAGCAGTGGTCACTATCCATTGCAGGGTCTTGCAATCTGATGCAATGAAATTCCCATAGCAGACGGTTCCACATTTGAGTTGATTGGTGTTTAACAAGTCAAAGTTCAAGGTTCAAGGTTCATTTTATTGTCAAAGTACAATATAACTCTGATATTCATCTTCCACAGATAGCCATGAAATACAGAAAAACCATGGATGTTGTTGAAAGGAAAGACATCTACCGCCACCCCCCACATGAAAAAGAAGAAGAGACAGAACTTGCAAACCCCAGTCCACACCCCCCAACCCCTCCCTTGCACAAAAAACTACCAGATCGGCCACTCGTAAAAACGGCAGCTGGAACATCGGACCCCAAACCCTCAATCCCCTCCCTCGCATCTGAAACACAGCGATCCCAACACTACCACATTCCCCTGTCTCTGCAACTGCCCACCTTTTTGTGGTCAAATCTCTGCATGTAGCTCCATCAATAAGTAATCATCTTAGATGGCTAGCTAGTTAAAACAAATCATGGCTTGCTTACAACTTTTGAAACTCCTCGGCGTTTGCAGCCTAGTCAATGATATTGAATTCCCATAGTTCTTGGAAAGGATGACACTGCCATAGAGAGCTGTATATACACAGTACATCACTAATTAAACATTCCTCTTACTAAGGAGAGCTTCTAAATCGCTCCAAATGGTCCTTAATGGCATATTTTCCACACACCAGCACATCATCACCTGCTAAATTTAGTCCTCTGATGCTTCTAATTATTGGCTTCCCTGCTTGAGTGAACATGACAAACATTTAATTTCCTTCACATCGCAAATTTCAAATCAGCAACAATACCTCAAATTCATAAGTAACAACTATTAAACCATTAGAATGGAAGGTTGTTATGAACATTGTGCATAATTTCCAGACTCTGAGAGCCTTAATGATAGAATGGCATTTCTAAATAAGATCTGGTAATGAGATCGTATATTCCCTTCAAATGAAGGCCCATAGTTCAGATGCAACAGCCTTGCAGGCTGGGAAGTAATTGTGGGAACTCTTATCATTGACCAGGGAGAATTTACCTTTGGGGACTGGAATCAGAATTAGAATCAGAATCCAGTTTATTATCACCAGCAGATGTCGTGAAATTTGTTGTTTTGTGGCAACAGTACAAAAATTACTGTAGGTTTCAACAAAAAATATAATGAATAAATAGTCATCGAATCGTAGAAGTAACTGCAGCATAGAAACAGGCCCTTTGGCCCATCTAGTCTGTGCTGAACTGTTATTCTGCCTCGTCCCATCTACCTGCAGTTGAACCACAACCCTCCATATCCCATCAATGTACTTATCCAAACTTCTCTTAAATGTTGCAAACCAAATCTGCATCCGCCTTTTCCGCTGGCAGCTCGTTCCACACTCTCACCACCCTCTGAGTGAAGACGTTCCCCCTCAGGTTGCCCTTAAGTATTTCACCTTTCACCCTTAACCTATGACCTCACAGTGGGATGTGGACCAGCTGTGAAAAAGAGCTGGGAAAAAGTGGGAGATGGAATTTAATGCAGATGCAGACAAGAGTGAGGTGTTGGAGAGGGACAAACCAGTGAACATCAGGGCACTGAGGAGAGAAGTAGAACAAAGGGATCTGGGAATCTGGATTTATAATTCTTCAGTTCTTAAGTAGGTAAGTTCATAAAGAGAGCTTTTGGTACCTTGACCTTCATAAATCAGAGTATTGAGTACAGGATTTAGGATGTTATGTTGAAATTGTACTGGACATTGGTAGGGCCATATTTAGAATACAGTGATCAGTTTCAGACACCCAGCTACAAGAGAGTTATCAATAAGCTTGAAAGAGTACAGAGAATGCTTTCAAGGGTGTTTCTGGGGCTTGAGGATCTGAGTTATAGTGAAAGGTGAAATGGGTTAGAAGTTTATTCCATTGTGCACAGAAGAATAAGACCATAAGACCATAAGACAAAGGAGCAGAAGTCGGCCATTCAGCCCATCAAGTCTGCTCCGCCATTTTATCATGAGCTGATCCATTCTCCCATTTAGTCCCACTCCCCCGCCTTCTCACCATAACCTTTGATGCCCTGGCTACTCAGATACCTATCAATCTCTGCCTTAAATACACCCAGTTACTTGGCCTCCACTGCTGCCCGTGGCAACAAATTCCATAGATTCACCACCCTCTGACTAAAAAAATGTCTTCGCATTTCCGTTCTGAATGGGCGCCCTTCAATCCTTACGTCATGCCCTCTCGTACTAGACTCCCCCATCATGGGAAACAACTTTGTCACATCCACTCTGTCCACGCCTTTCAACATTCGAAATGTTTCTATGAGGTCTCCCCTCATTCTTCTAAACTCCAAGGAATACAGTCCAAGAGCGGACAGACATTCCTCATATGTTAACCCTCTCATTCCCGGAATCATTCTAGTGAATCTTCTCTGTACCCTCTCCAACGTCAGCACATCCTTTCTTAAATAAGGAGACCAAAACTGCCCACGGTACTCCAAGTGAGGTCTTACCAGTGCCTTATAGAGCCTCAACATCACATCCCTGCTCCTATACTCTATTCCTCTAGAAATGAATGCCAAATAAGGTGAGATTTTACAGAGGTATATACGATCATGCAGGGTATGCATAGTATTAATAGAGTGAATACTTGCATCTTTTTTTCTGCTCAGGTTGGGTGAAACAAAAACAAGGTTTAGGGTGTAAGGTGAAATATTTTAGAGGAACTTGAGGGGAAACGTCTTCACTCAGAGGTTGGTGCAAGTGTGGAACGAGCTGCCAGTGGAAAATGGTAGATTTGGGCTCAGTTGTAACATTTAAGAGAAGTTTGGATAGGTACATGGATGGGAGGGGTGTGAAGGTAGATGGTCCAGGAGCAGGTCGATCGGAGTAGGCAGAAGACCAAGCCAGAACAGACTAGATGGGCAATACTCTGTGACTTTAAATATATAGCAGCTGAGCAGTATCTGTGGAGAGGGAAACAGAGTAAATGTTTCAGGCCAATCAGAGCAAACAAAACACTGCAGAAACCAGAAATCAGAAACAGTTCTAGAAATTCTCAGTAATTCAGGCAGCACCTGTGGAGAGAGAAACAGAGTTAACATCCCTTGGTCCTTCATCAAAAAGTAAATGCTGATTTGAATCTTGTTGTGTAGAGATACCCCATAGTGAATCATGATATAGAACAGCAGGATTCTCACCCAGAGACAATGAAAGAACAGCCAATGTCTCTCCAAGTCAGGAGAGTGTGTGGGTTGAAGGGGAACCAACAGCTCTCGTTCTTCTAAGTTCGTTCATGGATTTGGAATCATAGAGCCAAAGAGCCGTGGAACATGCAACAAGGCTCTTCGGCCCTACTGGTATGTGCTGACCAAGTTGCTTCTCTAACCTAGTCCCATTTTGCCTGCCTATCCCTCTAGACCAGGGGTTCCCAACCACTTTTATGCCATGGACCAATACCATTAAGTAAGGGGACGATGAACCCCAGGTTGGGGAGTCCTGCTCTGGCCCTTTCCTATCCATAACTGACCAGATGTCCTTTCACTGTTGTCGTTGTACTCAACTCTATCACTTTCACTGTGTCCATATACCCACTGGGTGGGAAAGCTGCCCCTTTTAAATCTCTGCCCTCTTGCCCTCTGGATTTGGACTAGTCGTATAGTCATAGAGTCATACAGGACAGAATCAGGTCTTTTGATCCACCTAGTCCATGCCAAAACCATTTAAACTGCCTACTCCCAATGACCTGTTACAGGACCATAGCCCTCCATATCCCTATCCATATACCTATCCAAGCTTCTCTTAAACGTTGAAATCGAGCTCACATGCACCACTTGTGCTGGCAGCTCGACCCACACTCTCACAACCCTCTGAGTGAAGAAGTTTCCCCTCATGTTCCCCTTAAGTTTCACTTTTCACCCTTAACCCATAACCTCTTGTAGTCCATCCAACCTCAGTGGAAAAACCCTGCTTGCGTTTACCCTATCTATACCCCTCATAATTTTGTATACCTCTATCGAATTCCCTCTCAATTTTCTATGTTCTAAAGAATTAAGTCTTTATTTAATCTTTCCTTATAACTCAGATCCTCCAGAACCAGCAACATCCTTGTAAATTTTCCCTGTGCTCTTTCAACCTTGTTTAAATCTTTCCTCTAGGTCTGTGACCAAAACTGCACACACAATACTCCAAGTTAGACCTCACCAACGTCTTGTGCAACTTCAGCATGACAGCCCATCTTCTGTACTCAATACTTTGATTTGCAAAGGCTACCCTACTCTTCGGGCAGGTTGGGTTCGTCAGCCTTGGATAGCGGCCTGCCTAGGAGAAGGAAAACTCTGATTTTAAACTTCCGCTGCCTTGCAGCCATACCCACCCATGGGAAAGGCTTCAGGAGTAAATCCTGAGGAGGAAATCTGGAGCCGGGTTCCCTAAGGCAGTTTGATGTCGTTTACAACCTCACTCTGGCAACCTCTGCGATGACACTGGTGCCAAGCTGTATCAGCTCTTGCCCTTGCCTTGGACTACATCAGTAACGTGGAGAGGGGGAACCCACTGCATGGGCAACAGCCAGTTCTTCAAATCTTCCCGTCCAGGCTTGCGCCCTAAAGAGGACACAGTCCACCAGAGGCGTAAACCCATGATCCCCTGGGATCGACAGTTGCCTACTATTACCCTACCCTGGGGAAAATAATTTGGTTATTCAAATTGTCTATGGCCCTGATGAGTTTATATATCTCTACAAGCTCACTACACTATAGGGAAAAAAGTCCTAGCATACCTATCCTTCCTTTTTCACCCAAAACCTCCAGTCCTGGTAGTTAGTTAGTTAGTCACTGCCTGTCAATATCCTCCAAAACCCTTTTTGCATCCACTTCAGCTTAATGACATTTGGGAGCACCTGTTGGCGACCAATCCCTAAGATGCCATAGTCTGTCCTGACTATCTAAGTGTCTTTTAAATATTGTTCAATTATGATTATGAAGACACGTAGTCCTCTTTTATTGTTCATTTAGTAATGCATGCATTAAGAAATGATACATTATTTCCTCCGGTGTGATATCACAAAACACAGGACAAACCAAGACTGAAAAAACTGACAAAACCACATAATTGTAACATAAAGTTACAATCAGTGTAACAATACCATAACTTGATGAAGAAGTCCATGAGCACAGTAAAGTTCAAAGCTTCTCAAATGTCCCACATCTCACGCAGACGGGAGAAGGAAGAAAAACTCTCCCTGCCATGCCGACCACAATCCGTCTCTGAGCTCTTTGAGCTCTGATCAGCTCTCCGACACAGAGTACTGAGTCCCATCTCTGTCCAAACGATTTGACCTCCTTCTCGGTCGCCAAAAACAGGCAAGGCCGGGGATTTTGAGGCCTACCCTCCAAAAGATTCCCGACCACACGGTAACGACAGCAGAGAACGGGCGTTTCAGAAATTTCTCCAGATGTTCCTCTGTGCTTTCACGTCCATTCTCCATCAAATCAGAATTGTCCACGGCCCCTATTTAATGGATGCGATATCATTTTCACCGGAGAGCTGCGCACTGCCATCTTCTCCTCCCGCCGACCACCTGCCTCAAACACTTCCTCAGGCAGTTCATTCCACATACCCACCAGCCTCTGGGTGAAAATGTTGTTGCCTCTCGCTTACCCTCCCTTTAAATCTAATCCTCCAGCTCTCGATTCTCCAACTTTAGTGGCGAGCACAGTAGTGCAATTGCTTTACAGCACCAGCGATCACCGATCGGTGTTCGATTCCTGCCACTCTCTGTCGGGAGTTTGTGCGTGCACCCGGTAACCACATGGGTTTCCTCCAGGTGCTCCGGTTTCCTCCCACACTCCAGTGCTGTGTGGGTTAAGGCTGGTAAGTTGTGGCATGCTATATTGGCACATGAAATGTGGTGAAATTTCTGGGCTTCCCCCAGCGCATTCCTCGCTGATCTGATTTAAAGCCACAATGCTTTTCACTGTATCTTTTGATTTACATACGATAAGCTAACCTTTAAAAGATACTTATCTTTTGAAAATACTGCGTGTTTCTACCCTTTCTGTGCCTCTCATGATTTTGTACGCCTCTCCACAACCACCCCTCATTCCCCCATGCACCAAATAATAAAATCTTATCCTCTCTTGTAACTCATTCTCGCAAGACTGGCAACACCTTTGTAAGTCTTTTCTGCACTCTTTCCAACTTAATAGCATCTTTCCCGCAGCATGGTGATCAAACCCGACCGCAATATTCCAAATGCATCCTCATCAATGTCTTGTACAACTACAGGGGTCAGCGGTGGAAAGAGTGAACAGTTTCGACTTCGTCAACATCCCTCAGGATCTATCCAGGGCCCAAAATATCGGTGCAATCACAAAGAAGTTGAAAAGAAGAGAAGAAATAGAGAGAAAACAGAAATAAAGAGAAGAAAGGTGTCCAGGACTGTCAGAACCACTTCCTGCAGACAGAGTCAACTCCAGCAACCACCACGGAGCAGGCCTCAGAACCTGAGATGGTTTCACAGCCACAAGTCCCACCTGCCAAGCAGGGTGATCCCCTTTGTGAGGGAAGACGTTATCCCACAAGAGAAAGAACTCCTCCACAGTGATTAAGCAACACACATCAAAGTTGCTGGTGAACGCAGCAGGTCAGGCAGCATCTCTAGGAAGAGGTACAGTCGACATTTCAGGCCGAGACCCTTCGTCAGGACTAACTGAAAGAAGAGCTAGTAAGAGATTTGAAAGTGGGAGGGGGAGGGGGAGATCCGAAAAGATAGGAGAAGACAGGAGGTGGAGGGATGGAGCCAAGAGCTGGACAGGTGATTGGCAAAAGGGATATGAGAGGATCATGGGACGGGAGGCCTAGGGAGAAAGAAGAAGGGGAGGGGGGAAAAAGCCCAGAGGATGGGCAAGGGGTATAGTCAGAGGGACAGAGGGAGAAAAAAAGAGAGAGAGAGAAAGAATGTGTGTATATAAATAAATAACGGATGGGGTACGAGGGGGAGGTGGGGCATTAGCGGAAGTTAGAGAAGTCGATGTTCATGCTATCAGGTTGGAGGCTACCCAGACGGAATATAAGGTGTTGTTCCTCCAACCTGAGTGTGGCTTCATCTTTACAGCAGAGGAGGCCGTGGATAGACATGTCAGAATGGGAATGGGATGTGGAATTAAAATGTGTGGCCACTGGGAGATCCTGCTTTCTCTGGCGGACAGAGCGTAGGTGTTCAGTGAAACGATCTCCCAGTCTGCGTCGGGTCTTGCCAATATATAGAAGGCCACGTCGGGAGCACCGGACGCAGTATATCACCCCAGCCGACTCACAGGTGAAGTGTCACCTCCCCTGGAAGAACTGTCTGGGTGCCCTTACACTTCCTCCCTCACTACCATTCAGGGCCCCAGACAGTGAATGTTGATTTCTCAGACTTCTGCTAATGTCCCACCTCCCCCTCGTACCCCATCCGTTATTTATTTATATACACATATTCTTTTTCTCTCTCTCCTTTTTCTCCCTCTGTCCCTCTCACTATACCCCTTGCCCATCTTCTGGGCTTTTTCTCCCTCCCCCACTTCTTTCTCCCTAGGCCTCCTGTCCCATGATCCTCTCATATCCCTTTTGCCAATCACCTGCCCAGCTCTTGGCTCCATCCCTCCCCCTCCTGTCTTCCCTTATCATTTTGGATCTCCCCCTCCCCCTCCCACTTTCAAATCTCTTACTAGCTCTTCTTTCAGTTAGTCCTGACGAAGGGTCTCGGCCTGAAACGTCAACTGCACCTCTTCCTAGAGATGCTGCCTGGCCTGCTGCGTTCACCAGCAACTTTTATGTGTGTTGCTTGAAATTCCAACATCTGCAGATTTCCTCGTGTCTCCACAGTGATTAAATCTTTTGGCCTGAGTGGAACGATTTAACATTGACTACGCTGAGATGTGTTTAAGATGGCGCTCCCGAAGGTAGTTGGGTGTCTCTAGAGACATGGCTGATTAGCCCATACTAACAAGCCAGTGGACTCAGCAATGAGAAAACCACCTTTCTTGAATTCTGTTTGTCCAGGGTCAATATGACTTGGGTTCCACCAGACCACCAGAGCCAGGATGTTTCGACCACCTGCACCCGAATCTGAGTGAATACTGTGTAAAAGATGCCCACTTGCAATTACCCATCAGCAAGAAGTAATAGATTGCGTACTGCGCACAATTATAAAGAAAGTATATTTACAAATTTCAACTTTATCAAACAGTTATTAGGAAAAGCTCCCGGCTGGTGGCGCAATGGCATCAGCGCCGGACTCCAGAGCGAAGGCTCCCAAGTTCAAATCCAAGTCGGGCCGCCCCCCCGAGCACATTTTCCATCCATGCCGGGTTGAGCGTCGAGCTAGCCACTCAGCCTCGTAAAAACAAAAAGGGTCGAGTCAGGAACGTTCATATCGTGACCCGGTTAATCCAAAAGGAGACCAATCCTGACACCATGCGTCAGACAAGAATGGCTGACTGTCTGGTGCGACATACTAAACAAAAATAGTAGGAAAGGGAAAAGGCCCATTACAATTAACCCAGTCCACATGTGCCTCATAAATTGGGGCTCATCTTCTTTAACTCGTGTGCTGGATTCACAGTCTGTGTGAAAGCACGCACTAACTTCCGAACCTTGCTCAAAATCCACCTTGAACAAACAGGCTTCCCCACGGGAGTATTGGTCCTTCCTCCTTGAAGCCATTCATCTACACGTAGCACCTGCGTCCTCAGCCATCTTCCCTCCTGTCTTCTCCCAACCCCATCAAAGAGATCTCGACCCACACCAGTGTCCATCACAAAAATCTCTCTGTCCAGCATTCTCTGGGACCTTTTCCCAATTCCACCATCCTGATTGAATGACACAACATTCCTAAGCATAAGCATCACAACCCCTTATCTTTAGCTCAAACCCAAACATGCTGAAAGCAGACTGCTCTTTCAGAACTGCTAAAATGGTACACCTACAGCATAGCAGTAAAACTATTAACCAGGGCATTACCTATATATAGTATATATACTGTATGTATATAAGTTGAGATGCATTTTATATTGCAAACACGAGGAAATCTACAGATGCTGGAGTTTCAAGCAAAACACATAAAAGTTGCTGGTGAACGCAGCAGGCCAGGCAGCATCTCTAGGAAGAGGTACAGTCGATGTTTCGGACCGAGACCCTTCATGCATTTTATATTGAGTTGGATTTTATAGCTAAGCAGGGAGGAGTGCTGTGTATTTAATAGTTCAGTAATATTTGAGTAATAATGTTTCATTAAGCTTTCTTTGTTGTTTACGTAATACATTGTAGGTTATACATAAAAGTATGTAAATGCATATATAATCAAGCCATCACGTGATAAATATGCGTCTCACCAAAGTAAAAATGAAGTACAGTACACACGTTCATCTCCCATCTCCTTGTTTTTATTACAATTAATTTTAATGTTCTGGAGTTACAAAATATAACAACTACTTCACTATATTTGCTCTCTTTTTGCACTCATTCATTTGCAAAGTGCCACATCATATGATGTGGGCAATCAATGCCTTGAAGGGTCTCGTCCCGAAACGTCGACCCTACTCTTTCACAGATCATGCCTGGCCTGCTGAGTTCCTCCAGCATTTCGTGTGTGTTGCTTTCCATGATTACTCTTGGCAAATTTTTCTGCAGAAGCGGTTTACCTTTACCTTCTTCTGGGCAGTGTCTTTACAATATAGGTGACTCCGGCTATTATCAATACTTTTCAGAGATTGTCTGCCTGGCAAGAGTGGTCGCATAACCAAGGTTTGTGATCTGCACCAGCTGCTCGTACGACCATCCACCACCTGCTCCCATGGCTTCTCATGCTCCCTGATCCACGTGTGCGCGACGCGCTGCTATCGCCTCCTCCCGCCAACATTCCTTGCTCACGTGAGGCACATCCACCACCTGCTCCCATGGCTTCACATGACCCTGATCGGGTGCTAAATCCTGACCAAGGAGGGAAGGAGCACCTCCCTTGATAGACATGTATATCCATCCTGCTATTCTATTTTGCATTACTCTTTTTATATATGTAAGGGGTTTCTTCTTTTATGTTACTGCGTAGGCTAATTAAAATGGCTTCTTTGTTATGTTAACTGCTGAGAAAGTTCTCTCGCTAGCAGCTTGTTTGGGTTATATTATTGATAAGAGAGCGAACGAACCAATTGGGATGGATGTTATTCTTTCTAGTGTGTCTGTAAGTTATTGTGATGCGCGGGTTTTTGGGGAAGAAGGCTCGATGGGGAGAGAGAAAATGGATGAGTTGCTGTGAGCCGGCTAACAGGGTCAGACCCTGAGCAGGAGTCCGAGGTCCAGGGTCTTCAGCGAGGAGAGGAGACGAAGACAGACTCGTGTGGAGCGTCTGGTCGACCACCGTGGTTGGTCCCAGGCGACGGGTCGAAGTGGTCAGAGGGGATCAAATGGTGAAGAGAGGATCGTTACTAGAGCTCCAACTGTTTGTGCACAAAGAGGTTGAACTTTGGTAAGTTTGGCACCTTTTATTTTCCTTTTATATTTTATCTCTATTAATTATATAGTTCCAGTAATATCTATAAATTGTAATCAATTAATCATATATGGTGTTTTGTCTGTTATTTGGCGTGGTGGGGTACATCACACAGCATCCACACAAACTTAATTACCCAGTTTGGCGGGGCCGAGGGCTGTTTCCCCTAGACAACAGCGAGTTGAGCGACCCTGAGGCTTGCCAGGGGGGCTACATATACATTTCTGATTGTAACTTATAGTATATTTTATGCATTGCACTATACTGCTGCAGCAGAACAACAAATTCCATGACAAACAAGATAAAATCTTCAGATTCTGGACGTCCAAAGGAACGCACACAAAATGCTGGAGGAACTCAGCAGGCCAGGCAGCATCTCAGGACGTTTGACGACATGTCGGTGATGTTAAACCTGATTCTGCACTGCAGCAGAACGACTACACTGAAGGTGGTTTGGAAGAGACTGCCTATGGGAGGGCTGGGTGAGGGACTGGGGTAAGCTTTACTGCCTCTCTCGTTACACATTCCAGGCACAGGAAGCTGATATTGCCCTCTGTACTTCTGGCATCAGCGATATGACAAGTTCCCTACAAAGAGAATCTTGCATGAGACCGACTTTGCATGGGCAGTGGAGTCCATGTATAACAATTAGCACGGATCCTTGGTTCCTAAAGGGCGGGTGTCCTGTCAAAACACAACCCAAATCACGGAGCAAGATCGCGAAGGCTTCTGACTTATTTATGAATATAATCAAACGCAGAAAACAAGAAAGACATGAGCAAGCAATGGACCATAAAATATTCATAAGAGAATGTTTGTAATCTCTTTGTTATCCAGTGTGATAGCTTCAATTCTATCTCTCGGATGGAAGAAGTTTGCTATACTAGAGCACCTTTCATGACATTGGCACCAACCCCCACTGGTACCATTCGCTGCCAAATATCAGGTCACTGAAATGTCATTACCGTTGACAACGAGGAAGACGGTGCATGCACAGTGTGATCCAACAGTCAGTAATGCTGTAGGGTCACGGGACTCGACAACCACGGAAACAGGCCTTTTGGCCCAGCTTGTCCAGCCCCACTGACATGTCTGAACAGAAGAGACTCTGCTGGTGCCAGAGATCCAGAGAAATGCGCATAAAACGGTGGAGGAACTCAGCCGATTAGGCAGCATCTGTGAAGGGGAACAGTCTATGTTTCAGGCTAAGACCTTTCATCAGGACTAGAATGGAAAAGGGTAGAAGCCAGAATAAGAACATGGGGGGAGTGGAAGGAGAACTAGCTGGAAGGTGATAGGTAAAGACAAGGGGGTGGGAAAGGTAAAAGTATTGCTTTGGAGCTGGCATAAGTTCTGCGGCCTACCACAGAACATCAATCTTCTAGATTTCTTGAGCACTTGTATCTACTAACTCATATCTTAACTAGAGCTGTTAAGCCCTTGTGCTCTTGATTTAATCTTGACTAGTTTATTGTGACTAGTGCCTGTTTCCCACATTCTATGATTATTTAAGGGGGTCTCCAGTTAGCGCTTTAGCGGAGCCCTACTGTGCTACAGAGAATGACTTGTCTCCCAGTATTGCTCAGTCATGCCTCCTGGGCTCTGTAAGTATTCCTGTGCCTCACCTCTTGCTTCCGTCTCCTCATGGGAATTCGGCCACTCCTCCGCTCCTGGATCGAGTCACGAGCCTGCCATCTGCCGCTCCTGGGGTGAGCCAGTACCAGCAACCACCGTGACGGAGAGAGTCTGCCGTCCCTCCCTCCACACTTGGGTCCAGTCCACCGTGACAGGAGCCGCACTTCGCCACACAATCATCAGTAGACGACATCTGGCACGCTGACCTTCGTCACTGAGTATAGGGTTTGGGACATGGTGTTACTACTCTACAGGTCGCTGGTGAGACCACACATGGGGTATTGAGTGTAGCCCCATTTTCCCAGCTACAGGAAGGATGTTATTCAACCAGGCAGGGTGCAGTAAAGAATCGTAAAGACGTTCCTCGGACTGGGCAGCTTGAGTTATAAGGAGAGACTGGATAGGCTGGGAATTGAGTTATGAGGAGAGACTGGATAGGCTGGGATGTGAGTTATGAGGAGAGACTGGATAGGCTGGGACTTGAGTTATGAGGAGAGACTGGATAGGCTGGGAATTGAGTTATGAGGAGAGACTGGATAGGCTGGGATGTGAGTTATGAGGAGAGACTGGATAGTCTGGGATGTGAGTTATGAGGAGAGACTGGAAAGGTTGAGACTGCTTTCTCTGGAATGTAGGAGGCTTATGGAGTGCCCTTATAGAGGTTTACAAAATCATGAAGGATATTTTGTGTGTGTTCCAATGCCATATTTAAAAGACGCTGATGACACTATTGCCATTGGCCGAATCAAAGGTGATGACGGCTCAGCATATGGAAGGGAGATTGAAAATCTGGTGGAAGAGTGCCACCACAGCGAGACCAAAAAGATGATTATTGACTTCAGCAGGTGGAAGCAGGAGATCCATTAGCCAGTCTTCACTGGGGAACTGGAAGTAGTGAGGTAGTGTTCATGGGTTCAATGTCCTTTCAGAAATCAGATGGCAGAGGGGAAGAAGCTGTTCCTGAATCGGTGAATGTGTGCCTTCAGGCTCCTGTATCGCCTTCTTGATGGTAGCAATGAGAAGAGGGCACGTCCTTGTGTGAGGTGGGGTGTCCTTAATGATGGGTGCCGCTTTTTTGAGGCATCACTTCTTGACAATGTCCTGGATACTACAGCTAATGCCTGTGATGGAGCTGACTACAACTCTGCAACTTACTTCAATCCTCTGCAGTGGATGACCCCCCCCCCATACCAGATGGTGATGCAGCCAGTTAGAATGCTTTCCATGGTACATTTGTGGAAAGTTTCAAATGCTTTTGTTGACATACCACATCTTCTCAAGCTCCTAATGAAATATAGCTGCTGTTGTGCCTTCTTTGCAACTGCATCGATATGTGGGGTTCAGGTTATCTCCTCAGAGATATTGACACCCAGGAACTTGAAATTGCTGACTCGCTCCACTTCTGATCCCTCTATGAGGACCAGTGTGTGTTCCTTTAACTTACCCTTCCTGAAGTCCACAATCAGTACTTTGGTCTTGTTGACGTTGAGCGTGAGGTTGTTGTTGCGACACCACTCAACTAGCTGATCTATCTCACTCCAGTACGCCCTCTCATCACCATCTACAATTCTGCCAACATGGTTGTATCATCATAGCATTTGAGCTGGGCCTAGCCACACAGTCATGGATGTAGAGAGAGTAGAGCAGTGGGCTAAGCACGCATCTCTGAGGTGCGCCAGTGTTGATTGTCAGTGAGGTGGGGATGTTGTTTCCGACCCGCACAGATTGTTGTCTTCCGGTTAAGAAGTCAAGGCCCCAGTTGCAGAGGGAGGTACAGAGGACCAGGTTCTGGAGCTTTTCAATCAGAAATGTAGGAATGATTGTGTTACATGCTGAGCTATAGTCAATAAATAACATCCTGACCAGGATTGTCCAGGTGATCCAAGGCTGCCCGAAGAGCCAATGAGATCACGTTTCCTGTAGACCTATTGCAGCAAATTGCTGTGGGTCCAGGTCCTTGCTGAGACAGGAGTCAGCTCTAGCCATGACCAACCTCTCAAAGCACTTCATCATTGTAGATGTAAGTACTACTGGGCAATAGTCATTAAGGCAGCTCACCCTGCTCTGCTTGGGTACAGGTATGATTGTTGCATGGTGGGTACAGGTATGATTGTTGCACACAACAGGAATTCTGCAGATGCTGGAAATTCAAGCAACACACATCAAAGTTGCTGGCGAACGCAGCAGGCCAGGCAGCATCTCTAGGAAGAGGTACAGTCGACGTTTCAGGCCCAGACCCTTCGTCAGGACTAACTGAAGGAAGAGTGAGTAAGAGATTTGAAAGTGGGAGGGGGAGGGGGAGATCCAAAATGATAGGAGAAGACAGGAGGGGGAGGGATGGAGCCAAGAGCTGGACAGGTGATAGGCAAAGGGGATATGAGAGGATCATGGGACAGGAGGTCCGGGGAGAAAGACAAGGGGGGGCAGGGAACCAGAGGATGGGCAAGGGGTATATTCAGAGGGACAGAGGGAGAAAAAGGAGAGTGAGAGAAAGAATGTGTGCATAAAAATAAGTAACAGATGGGGTACGAGGGGGAGGTGGGGCATTAGCGGAAGTTAGAGAAGTTGATGTTCATGCCATCAGGTTGGAGGCTACCCAGACGGAATATAAGGTGTTGTTCCTCCAACCTGAGTGTGGCTTCATCTTTACAGTAGAGGAGGCCGTGGATAGACATGTCAGAATGGGAATGGGATGTGAAATTAAAATGTGTGGCCACTGGGAGATCCTGCTTTCTCTGGCGGACAGAGCGTAGATGTTCAGCAAAGCGGTCTCCCAGTCTGCGTCGGGTCTCGCCAATATATAAAAGGCCACATCGGGAGCACCGGACGCAGTATATCACCCCAGTCGACTCTCAGGTGAAGTGTTGCCTCACCTGGAAGGACTGTTTGGGGCCCTGAATGGTGGTGAGGGAGGAAGTATAAGGGCATGTGTAGCACTTGTTCCGCTTACACGGATAAGTGCCAGGAGGGAGATCAGCGGGGAGGGATGGGGGGGACGAATGGACAAGGGAGTTGTGTAGGGAGCGATCCCTGCGGAATGCAGAGAGAGAGGGGGAGGGAAAGATGTGCTTAGTGGTGGGATCCCGTTAGAGGTGGCGGAAGTTACGGAGAATAATATGTTGGATCCGGAGGCTGGTGGGGTGGTAGGTGAGGACCAGGGGAACCCTATTCCTAGTGGGGTGGCGGGAGGATGGAGTGAGAGCAGATGTACGTGAAATGGGGGAGATGCATTTAAGAGCAGAGTTGATAGTGGAGGAAGGGAAGCACTTTTCTTTAAAAAATGAAGACATCTCCCTCGTCCTAGAATGAAAAGCCTCATCCTGAGAGCAGATGCGGCGGAGACGGAGGAATTGCGAGAAGGGGATGGCGTTGTTGCAAGAGACAGGGTGAGAAGAGGAATAGTCCAGATAGCTGTGAGAGTCAGTAGGCTTATAGTAGACATCAGTGGATAAGCTGTCTCCAGAGACAGAGACAGAAAGATCTAGAAAGGGGAGGGAGGTGTCGGAAATGGACCAGGTAAACTTGAGGGCAGGGTGAAAGTTGGAGGCAAAGTTAATAAAGTCAACGAGTTCTGCATGCGTGCAGGAAGAAGCGCCAATGCAGTCGTCGATGTAGCAAAGGAAAAGTGGGGGACAGATACCAGAATTGGCACGGAACATAGATTGTTCCACAAACCCAACAAAAAGGCAGGCATAGCTAGGACCCATACGGGTGCCCATAGCTACACCTTTAGTTTGGAGGAAGTGGGAGGAACCAAAGGAGAAGTTATTAAGAGTAAGGACTAATTCTGCTAGACGGAGCAGAGTGGTGGTAGAGGGGAACTGATTAGGTCTGGAATCCAAAAAGAAGCGTAGAGCTTTGAGACCTTCCTGATGGGGGATGGAAGTATATAAGGACTGGTTTGAGACCTTCCTGATGGGGGATGGAAGTATATATATAATGATTGTTGCATGGTGGGTACAGCCCTCACCACATTTACCAGGAGCACTGCCACAAGAAAGCAGCATCCATCATCAATAACCCCTACCACCCAGACCATGCTCTTTTCTCTCTGCCTCCATCAGGCAGGAGGTACAGGAGCTTTAGGTCCTGCACAACTAGGTTTAAGAACAGTTATTACTCCTCAATCACCAGGCTTCCTGAACCAGAGTAGGTAGCTTCACTCACCTCAGTGCTAAACTGATCCCACAACCCACTGATTCACTTTCAATGATTCTACAACTCAGTATTTTTTTCCTTTTTTTTAAAGGATTGTCATTTTAAATTTTCAACCATACGTTGTTGACCTTAAAAGGACCATCAACTTTACAAGGGAGTGGGCTGAGTTTGTACATGCTGGAGTCCAGAAGAGTGAGAAGTGACTTCATAAGGTTCTGAGGGATCTCGAAAGGATGAACGTGCAGAGGATGTTTCCTCTAGGCAGAGAATCTAAGCTAAAAGGGTCACTTTTTTAAGATATGTTTTTTCTCTAGCGGCTGAGAATCTTTGGAACTCTCTTGTTCAAAAGAAGCAGTGTTATTGAATACACTCAGAGGCCACTTTTTTGAGTACCTCCTGCACCTAATAAAGTGGTCACTGAGTGTAAGTCCGTGGTCTTCTGCTGCTGTAGCCCAGTCACTTCAAGGTTTGACGCATTGTGTGTTCAGGGACGCTCTTCTGCACACCAGTGTCGTAACGTGTGGTTATTTGAGTTGCTGCCGCCCTCCTGAAAGCTTGAACCAGTCTGGCCATCCTCCTCTGACCAACATCAGTGTGCAGAAGAGCATCTCTGAACACAGTGTCATTCTACACTATAACCCCCACAGGGAGGAGTTGCACTCCTACGAAAACATCTGTACCACAATTTTCGAGAGCGGAACCCTTGACATGAATTGACAAAATTTGTTTTGCTCACACTCCGTGTTTATTTAGTTATTTTCCTCTCACATTAATTCCACAAGAATAACTTCTATTTAGCAGTGATTTACGAATTTTATTCAGGATTAATATCCAATACATGAACTACTATTAAGCTGTACTTAGTGTAAAGCAACATTTTAAAACTAGTTCTGATGAAGGGTTTCAACCAAAACATCAAATGTCTATTTCCCTCCATAAGACTGGACCCATAAGATTATAAAACACAGGAACCAAATTTGACTATTCAGCCCGTCAAGACTTCTTCGCCAGTCCATTATGGCTGATTTATTATTCCTCTCAACCCCACTCTCCTGCTTTCTCCCTGTAACATTTGATGCCCTGACTAATGAAGAACCTATCAACCTCTAGTTTAAAATTACCCAATGAGTCCACCTTCACAAACATCTGTGACAATAAATTCCACAGATTCAATAAGAAACTCCTTCCCATCTCTGTTCTAAACGGATGTCCCTCTTTCCTGAGGCCATGCTCTCTGGTCTTAGACTCCCCCATTATAGGAGACATCCTCTCCACAACCACTCTTCCAATATTTTCCATAATCAATATTCCATAGGTTTAAATGAGACCTCCCCCCAGCGAGTTCAGGCCCAGAGCCATCAAATGATCACCATATTTTAACCCTTTCATTCCCAGAACCATTGTTGTGAACTTCCTCTGGACCCTCTCCAAGGCCAACATCTTTTCTTAGATAAAAGGCCCAAAACTGCTCACAATACT
This sequence comes from Mobula birostris, assembly GCF_030028105.1. Lineage (NCBI taxonomy): Eukaryota > Metazoa > Chordata > Chondrichthyes > Myliobatiformes > Myliobatidae > Mobula > Mobula birostris. The sequence goes on along the minus strand of NC_092385.1, from coordinate 7,163,217 downwards.
TCAAGTCCAGTCTGTCCTGCTGAGTTCTTCCAGAGAACTGTGTGTTGCTTCACTTAAACCACTGATGTGTAAAATTTGAAAATTAGGTTTCCCTTGTTCAATGGCACCGCACATCGACAAGGCTCTTGCTAAGTCTGATTTCTGAAGAGGCAGGAGCGTGTGTGAGCTGAATATGTAATGACTGGGTCCCCTGGGAGAGAAGATGAACTTGGACAGATGCTACTGTCACAATATCATCCCTTCTTGGCTAATTTAAGCACGGATTATGTAAAGTATTTAGTAAGGCAGAATCTCTCAGCAGCACCACTGTGTGCCTCCACATCAATGTACTATTGAGGGCACGGTGGGCTGTGGGGTGCTATCCCCACTCCAAAGTACAGAGTTCCCCCTGAAGGTAGTGGCACAGTTAGACAGGATGGTGAAGAAAGAGTTTGTCAGCTCCATAGTGGACACAAGCCTCCTTACCATCGTTGGCACCTGCAAGAGGTGGTTTTTCAAGAAGGCGACATCCATCACTAAAAACCCTCATCATCTGGGTTATGTCCTCTTCTCATTACTGCCATCCATGAGGAGATACAAGAGACGGACGACCCATCTGTGCTTGCAAGAAAACGAATCTCAGGTTGTTTCTGGTACTTTGATAATTAATCTACTTTGAACATTGGGACATGACCGCTTCTCGTTACTGACACGGAGGTGAGGCTGCAGGAACCTGAAGCCTCATCCAGGGATAGCTTGAGGTGGGGATAAAGGATTCTGTGATTCAAGGGCTCAGGAACAGCTTCTCATCCTCCACCATCAAATTTCTGAATGGTCCTTGAACCCATGAACACTACCTCATTATTCCTTTTAATTTGCACCATTCATTTATTTTGTAATAATTCCACTGTACTGCTGCCACAAAACAACAAATTTCACGTATTATAGATCAGTGATAGTAAGCTAGGCACCAATGTGATATCACTGACCTGGTTGATATTCTCTTTCCTGACCAGTCGTGGCTTTCCGTACAAGAGTTGGGACATCGTATTACAACTGGACAAGAGTTGTGTGTGAGCGTGTACAGTTCTGGTCGTCCAGCTCTAGGCAGAAGGTCATCAGTCTGGAAAGTGTGTAGGAAAGGTTCACGAGGATTTTACTGCGACTGCAGGGCTTGAGTTAACAGGAAAATCCAACCATTCTTTTTTCCCTGGAGCAAAGGAAATTGAAAGCTCAAGTTATGGAGGTAGCAAAGTAAAATAATAACGGGTACAGATAAGGTGAATGGTCCCAGAATTTTTCCCAGTGCAGGGGAATCTTAAATGAGGGCAGCTCAGTAGCTTAGCAGTTAGCCTAATGCTTTACAACGCCGGCGTTAAGATTTTATTTATTTTATTGAGATACTGCACAGAATAGACCCTCCCGGCCCTTTGGGCCACGTTGCCCGGAATTTCTATTTTTGCTCAGCTTAGTTAGTTTAACTACATATTATTTATATATTAGTCCTGGGTATGACTGTAAACTGCAACCGGTAATGAGGCTCTGATTGGGGACTTGGCAACGTAACTTCATTGGACATGTGATTAGGAAAGAGGAGTTAGAATGCACGGTAATTATGGGAAAGATTGAAGGGAAGAAAGCAAGAGGAAGGCAAAGAGAAATGATGATGGAGACAGCTGCCAGAGAACTGGAAATGAATACCAATGAATTGATCCACTTGACCCGAAACAGGAGTGTGTGGGCCATGGTGGTCAAAGCTCCAACTGGGCACGGCACCTGATGATGGTGATGATTTTATATATATATATTCTTATTGTAATCACCATATACCATATATATATTCTTACCGTGATAATAGAAACAGTTTTGTTTCTATTATTATGTATTGCATTGTACTGCTGCTGCAAAGACAACAAATTTCACGACATATTCTAGTGATATTAGATCTGATTCTCATCCTGCTGGAGGAACTCAACAGGTCCGGCAGCATCTATGGAAATAACTAGACTGACAACATTTCCGGATGAGACCATTCATCAGGACTGGAAAGGAAGGGGACTGGAAAGAGGACAGGATAAAAAGGTGGGGGGAGGGGAAGGAGGATGGTTCGAAGGTGACAGGTGAAGCCAGATGGGTAGGAAAGGTAAAGAGCTGGAGAAAAAGCAATCTAATAGGAGAGAAGAATGGGCCATAGGAGAAAGGGAAGGAGGAGGGGACCCATGGGGAGGTGATAGACAGGTGAGAGGTGGAAAAAGGCCAGAGTGGGGAATAAAAGAAGAGGTGAGGGGGGTAAAGTTCAATTCAGAGCCATGGTTAAAAACTTTGCTTTTTGCATATTTTCCCCTGAGTACAGTATAAGCAGAATGTCTCATTCCAATCATCGACAATGTGAATTGTGTGGATTCCGGGGCTTTAAGCTGCCACAGCAGTAGCAAACTTGCATTTCTGTGGCATCTTTGCCTTGTTACTGTTCTTTTATGTGCACTGCCTGCTTAAATGGAGAAGCCCCAGCCAAAGAGGCAATGGTGTATAGGTTTGGGATGGTCACATGTACCTAGTTACTTGTGCGTGCTGTCTAGAAAAGTAATTCTGTACATAACCTACATCACAACTACACCAAGAAATACCTCACATTCTTTAAGACTGTAAGGCATAGGAGCAGAATTAGACCATTTGGCCCATCGAGTCTTCCCTACCATTCGGTCACGGCTGATCTATTTCCCTCTCAGACATGTTCTCTTGCCTTCTCCCCGTGAGCTTTGAAAGTGCAGTGTTTCTTACTTATTTGTATTTATTTATTGAGATACCACATGGAGCCACGCTGCCCAGTGATCCCCTGATTTAACATTAATCTAATCACGGGACAATTTACAATGACCAATTAACCTACCAACTGGTACGTCTTTGGACTGTGGGAGGAAACTGGAGCACCCGGAGGAAATCCACACGGTCACAGGGAAAATGTACATTCTCCTTACAGGCAGCAGTGGGAACTGAACCAGTTGCCGGGACTGTAAAGTGTTATGCTGACCACTACACTACTGTGCTGCCCAATCTGCCTACACTGCACTTTCTCCGTTACTGTACCACTTTATTCCCTCGAACTACCTCAATGCATTGATGTAAAGATATTATCTGTATGGATGGCATGCAAAATCCAGTTTTTCATTGTAGATTAGATTAGATTATGAGGACACTCAGTCCTCGTTTATTGTCATTTAGAAATGCATGCATTAAAAAAAGATGCAATGTTCCTCCAGAATGATATCACAAGAAAACACAGGGCAAACCAAGACTAAAACTGACAAAACCACATAATTATAACATATAGTTACAACAGTGCAAAGCAATACCATAATTTGATAAAGAGCAGACCATGGGCACGGTAAAAAAAAGTCTCAAAGTCCCGATAGACTCATCATCTCACACAGGCGGCAGAAGGGAGGAACTCTCCCCGCCATGAACCTCCAAGCGCCACCAACTTGCCGATGCAGCACCATTGGAAGCACCCGACCGCAGCGGACTCTGAGTCCGTCCGAAAACTTCGAGCCTCCGACCAGCCCCTCCGACACAGCCTCTCCGAGCACCATCCTCTGCCGAGCACTTCAACCCTGCCCCGGTCGCCAAGCAACAGGCAAAGCCGAGGACTCGGGGCCTTCCCCTCCGGAGATTCTGGATCACACAGTAGCAGCAGCAGCGAAGCAGGCATTTCAGAAGTTTCTCCAGATGTTCCTCCGTGCTCTCATGTCTGTCTCCATCAAATCAGGATTGTGCACGGCACCCTACTTGACAAGTAACAGACATCACCGCCGGGGTGGCCGTGCGAGCTGTGTCGCGCCGCCATCTTCCCCTCCCACTCAGTACATGTGACTATAATAATTTACCAATTTCAAAGATTAGTTTTATTTGTATTGTGTACATTGATACAGCAAGCCTACAGTTCACCAATGACCAACAGAGTCCAAGAATGTGCTGGTGACAGCCTGCAACTGTCACCACATCTCCGACGTCAACATAATCATATCCACAACTCACTAACCACTTAAGGCAGAGGTTGATAGAATCTTGACGAGTCAGGGCATGAAGGGTGTACGGGGAGAAGGCAGGCGTATGGGGAGGCCGTGGACCAACATGTCGGAATGGGACTCAGAATCGGAATTAAATGTTTGGCCATTGCAGTATTCCAAGGTTATAACAAGGTGGATTGTGAGGTCAAAAGTCCATGTTATCATGCAAGGGAACCATTCAACTGTCTTATACTGTAACAGTGGGGTAGCATTTGTCCTTGAGCCTGTTGGTACATGCTTTCAGGTTTTGCATCTTCTGCCCGATGGAAGAGATAAGAAGACGGAATGCCCAGGGATGGTTGGTGTTTTATGCTGGCTGCTTTACTGAGGCAGCGAAAAATATAATTAGGGAGATGAAGAGCTCAACTTTTAATGTTTGAGGAGTCACTTCAAGAATATGATCATTATCATTATGTGTCACGTTGTAAAAACGTAGGTGATCACGGTCTCATGATCATGGTGATTCTTGGCAAATGTTTCTACAGAAGTGGTTTGCCATTGCCTTCTTCTGGGCAGTGTCTTTACAAGACGGATGACCACAGCCATTATCAATACTCTTCAGAGACTGTCTGTCTGGTGTCAGTGGTCGCATAACCAGGACTTGTGATGTGCACCAGCTGCTCGAACGACCATCCACCACCTGATCCCATGGCTTTACATGACCCTGATCGGGGGCTAGACGGGTGCTACACCTTGCCCAAGGGTGACCTGCAGGCTAGTGGAGGGAAGGAGCACCTTACACCTCCTTTGCTAGAGACGTATCTCCACCCTGCCACCTGGGACGAAGGGATAGAAGTTGTCCTTGAGTCTGGTGGTTTGTATACTCAGAATTTTATATCTTCTGCCAGGCCAAAGCAGGAGATCAGAGAACGGCCGGGATTGGCTGATTTCCCAAGGCAGCAGGAAGTGTCAATGGAGACAGCGGAGAGGGGTGGGGGCTGGCTTGTGTGATGAACTCTTTGGGTTCACAACTCTGTGCAATTTACTGTGGCCTTGGGCAGAGCAGTTGCCATACCCATCTGTGACGCAGCTGGATAGAATGTTTTTATCAAAATGCCCAAAGCAAAATCTCACCAAAATTCATGACAGTGTCACTAAAAATAAAATGCCACAGAAGCTGGAAAGCTAAAATCAAAAATAAACAAACTGGATCTACGGGTTGGTGAAACACACTCAGTGGCCACTTTATTAGGTACTCCCATACCCCCGCTTGTTAATGCAAACATTTAATCAGCCAATCACATGGCAGCAACTCAATGCATGAAAACATGCAGACATGGTTGAGAGGGTCAGTTGTTGGTCAGCCCAAACATCAGAATGTGGGAAAATGTAATCGAAGTGACTTTGAGTGTGGAATGATTGTTGGTGCCAGACAGGATGGTTTGAGTATCTCAGAAACTGCGGATCTCCTGGGATTTGCACAAACAACAGCCCCTAGAGTTTACAGAGGATGGCACTGGAAACAAAAAGCATCCAGTGAGCAGCAGTTCTGTGGGCTAAAGTGCTTTGTTAATGAGAGAGATCAGAGGAGAATGACCAGACTGGTTCATGCTGACAGCAACTTAGATAACCCTATGTTTCAACAGTGGTGTGCGGAAGAGCATCTCTGATCACACAACACATCGAACCTTGAAGTGGCTGGACGACAGCAGCAGAAGACCACACCGGGTTCCACCCCTGTACCTAATAAAGTGGCCACTAAGTGTAAGTGTTCACCCAGTTAGGGTTAAAGATGAGGCAACAAGCTTTCTCTCAGTGGGTGATGAACTCTTTTCCCATAAGGCACTGGAAGCAGGATTTGAAATGTTTTGTGCTGTATTCTCCTGCTACTGGACAGGTAGAGTGAGGAAGCCCTTCAATTGGCGTGGTAGTGTACCACGCCAAGAGCAACACAAGTGGTAACAGTCCTCTCGGTTTTACGGGATGTAATAGAACACGACTTAATGCATTGACTGTACTTATAAGAAGGAAAAGACATCGTGTTTGTTGTGCTTTTAATATTTCAGTAATATTTGAGTAATTTTGATTATATATATTTGTTGATTAAGCATTTGTGTTCATTTAAGTAATTCAATATCAGTTACCAGAATGAGAATTAGGTTTAATATCATTGGCATATGTCGTGAAATTTGTTAACCTTGTAGCAGAAGTACAATGCAATACATAAAAATAGAGGAAACAACTGTGAATTACAGAAGTATATATACATTTTTAAAATAGTTAAATAAATAATGCAAAAATAAAGATAAAAAAGTAATGAGGTGGTGTTCATGGGTTCAATGGTCATTCAGAAATCTCTCCCCTTCTGATCCGTCTATGAGGCTTGTCTTACCCTTCCTGAAGTCCACAGTCAACTCCTTGGTCTTACTCACGTGGAGTGCAGGGGTGTTGCTGCGACAGCGCTCAACTAGCCGGTATGTTGTATGTATGAATATGTGAATTACGTACGTCATCAGGCTACCACGTAGTATACGCCTGCCTGGCTTAGCGCCGAGCACTTTCTATATTGGGAGCTTCTTCCCGCGAGGGGACAGACATTGGTGTCACAGTATTACTGAGCTGAGATGTCCCATAGAAGGTGTTTATGTTTGTGTTTTTGGAACTGGCACTCGACACCCGGCATGCGCCAAGTTGTTGCTCTAACAAGGGTAATTTATCACTGCTGAGACCCTGGGCCACCTTTCAGAAAGCAGAATCCATTCTTCAATCTCCGTAGCACAGAACAGGAAAGTACTGGTGCCACATCAGAGACTACAGATGCTGGAAATCTGGAACAACACACGCAAAATACTTCACAGAGTGGAATAAACAGTCAATATATCAGACTGAGACCTTTCATCAGGACTGGAAGTGAAGGGGGCAGAAACTAGAATAAGAAGGTGGGGGAGGGGAGGAATTAAGGAGGAATCGGTTCAGGGAGAAATGACTTGAAGTTAGAAAAATCAATGTTCATGCCATCAGGTTGGAGGCTGCTAGAGGCTACCCATTTCAATTCGATCTCCTGTTCCCATTATGACATGTCTTTCTGTGATCTTCTCTACTGCCATGATGAGGCCAAAGTCAGCTGGGAGAAACATAGCCTCATATTCTGTCTGGTGGGTTGGTAGGACCTCATTGAAACCTATGGAGTGGCGTGGAGAGGATATTTCCAATAGTGGGGAAGTCTCAGACCAGAAGGCACAGCCCCGGAATAGAAGGATGTCCCTTTAGAGATGAAGAGGAATTGATTTTGAGGGTGGTAAATCTGTGGAATTCATTACCACAGATGGCTGTTGAGGCCAAGTCATTGGATATACTTAAAGCAGAGGATCCTAACCATTTTTATGCCATTGACGGAAGTGGAGAACCCCTGTTTAAAAGACAAGGTTGATAGGTTCCTGATTGATACCAATGGTTATGGGGCAAAAGCAGGAGAAGGGAGTTGAGAAGGATAAAAAAATCAGCCATGATTGAATGGCAGAATAGACTCAATGGGCTGAATGGCCTAATTCTGCTCCTCTGTTTTATGGTCTTAAGTAATTCATGTGACATGAATGTAAATTAAATTTCCGAGATGAGTTTGGCAGGTTTTTAAACTTTAAATCATGTTTCACCAGCTCCATAATATCCAACACCTGGTGGCACATGGCTCTTTACTCCTGATATCCCAAACCAGGCACTCAGAGTGTCATCCTTTGTGTCAGCTCAGTGAAGTTCATTAACCTGATGCTGCAACTGCCAGTTTCGACACAGAGCACTTGTCTCAAATTTTTCAGCCATTATAATGGTGATACTGTTTAAGCCAGTATGTTAACAGTGCTGTTAAGGCAGCAGTGAAAGTGATTTTATATGGTTCTATTGCTGTTACATCTCTCAAGAGAACTCTTCCTCATCCAAACCCTTCAAGTGTTCACCATCCGCCGTCTCACAATCACAATCAGGATTATTGTCACAGACATATTAGGCCGTGAAACTCCTCTTCGATGTTCCATCATCAGAGAATGCCACCATCCAGACCGTGCTGTCTTCTCACTACTACCCTCAGGCAGGAAGTTCTTCAGCCGTCAAGCTCCTGAACCAGCTTGGATAACTCCACTCGCCTCAACTCTGAACTGATCCCTGAGCATTCAAAGACGTACGATTGACGTACATTTATTATCAAGATGTGTGAATGCCACGCACAACCCTGGGATTCATCTTCCCCACAGCCAGCCATGAAACAGAGAAAACCCTGGAACCAGTTCAAAAACGTAACATCAAACCTTACTCCGCCATGAGCAAAAAGATAAACAAATTGCGCAAATGGCAAAAAAGGAAAAAAGAAGAGCGAGAAACACAGAATATAAAACATAAAATCAAACGCGTCCAGGCATATTCAGTTCACTTTTGTTCATTATCTGCAGGTCGCCCCAGTCAAAGTCGTCTAAGATAGCAGCAGAAAAAGGAGCAACCAGAATCCAGAAACACATCATAACATGAAGATAAACTTATACTTTATTGTCACCAAACAATTGGTACTAGAATGTACAATTATCACAGCGATATTTGATTCTGCGCTTCCCACTCCCTGAATTACAAATATTAAATACTAAAAATATTAAAAATAGTTAAAATTAGTAAATATTAAAATTTTAAATTATAAATCATAAATAGAAAATAGAAAAATGGGAAGTAAGGTAGTGCAAAAAACCGAGAGGCAGGTCCGGATATTTGGAGGGTACGGCCCGGATCCGGGTCAGGATCCGTTCAGCAGTCTTATCACAGTTGGAAAGAAGCTGTTCCCAAATCTGGCTGTACGAATCTTCAAGCTCCTGAGCCTTCTCCCGGAGGGAAGAGGGACGAAAAGTGTGTTGGCTGGGTGGGTCATGTCCTTGATTATCTTGGCAGCACTGCTCCGACAGCGTGCGGTGTAAAGTGAGTCCACTATGGACTCATTTTAAAGGACTCCACATATCAGTTTATTTATTTATTTATTTATTTATTTATTAATTATTATTTCCTTTTGCACATTTATTGTTTGCCAGTGCTTGTGTGTAATGCTTCATCAATTCCATTGTATTTCTTTGTTCTGCTGTGAATTCAAATCCCACCACTGCCTGCAAGGAGTTTGTACTTTCCCCCCATGACCGTGTGTCTTCCTCCGCTTTAAACATACCAATGACTTGGCCTCCACGGCTGTCTATGGCAATGAATTCCACAGATGCACCATCCCCTGGCTACGCCTCCTCACAATGGAGCTCCTCAAACCAGGACTTGAGCACTGGAGTTATAGGGAAAGGTTGAACAGGTTAGGATTTTATTCCCTGGAGTGCAGGAGAACGAGGAAAAATTTGATAGAGGTACACAAAATTATGAGGGGTATAGATAGGGGAAGTGCAAGCAGGCTTTTACTACAGAGGTGGGGTGACAATAGAACTAGAGGTCATGGGTTAAGTGTGAAAGGTGAACTGTTGAAGGGAAACTTCTTCACCCAGAAGTTGGTGTGAGTGTGGATAGAACTGCCAGTGGAAGTGACGGATGCAGGTTGAACTGCAACATTTAAGAGAAAATTGGATAGGTAGATGGATGGGAAGGGTATGGAGGGTTATGGTCCAGGGGCAGGTCTATGAGACGAGGCAGAATAATAGCTCAGCACAGACCAGATGAGCCAAAGGGCCTATTTCCATGCTGTAGCGCTCTATGGCTCTGACTCAGTCCATCTGGAGAGAGCAAAAGTGATTATTTCAACTTCCTGGAAGGAATGAGCTGTGCCTTCTCAGACACGTCAGTGTGGATTTCAAATAAGACACCAAATTAGCCGTTAACGTTAAAATTGAGTGTGAAGTTCGACACCAGTGTGCATGAAATGAGTTGGTACTTTGAAGAATGGAGAAGGATTATGCATTTTGTTTGCAGATGAAGATAAGTATGTGATGTGGATTTTGATCCAACTGCCTTGAAGGCCTCAGTTCTTCAGGTGAATGCTTGTTGCTACAGTCTTGTTCACACATCTCCTTTCCCTGTGTGAAGAATCAATTACTTATTGATGACTGCTATTAAGAATTTGATTTCACTCTAGGTGACTCATTGTCTACACATTACTTATAGATAGTTATTTTCTGCAAGGGAATTCTACGAAGATTGGATTAACAATTGCTTCATATCCCAAAAGGTTCCCTGTGCAGTTGAAATTAGTTTCCACATGTTTGACGAGAAATTGCTGCCTCTATCAAAGGAAGAATCTCACCCCCAAAAAAATCAAAGGTTTATTAGAGAATGTGTGTAGCATTAATCATTGTAATGCTGATACGTGAAATGTATGTATCGACTATTTGAGGCCAATTTGGTTGTGAATATATCGGATTCTTCTCCATGCTGTGCTGAACTTAATGAGGCCGATATTGAGCATCTATAGAACAACCTGACCTCAGTGGAAGGAAAGTGGGATGATTCATAAAACTCAATGGAATTACAAACCAGCTTTGCGATACTGAAACCTATCAATTAATTTTCCCACTACTCTTTTCTGCAGTTGTGCCCTTTTCTTTAAGTCAAGCCAAGATTTGGAATAAGTCAGAAAGCCCCTTTATGTCGAGTACCTTTGCTCCATCAGTGGCCAGCAAAACTTCCCAGTGGCCAACCATTTTAATTCCATAGCAACACACATAAAATGCTGGAGGAAATTAGAATTAGGCTTAATAACAGTGGCATATTTTGTGAAATTTGTTGTTATGCGGCAGCACTACATTGCAATACATACTATAATAATAAAACCTCTCCGTGGATTGTCACCTTGTCGTGGTGGAGAAGCTTGTGTGGTCCTGTGATCCCGAGAGCTATGCTCCTGGTAGGGTCACCCATGGCGGTAAGGTCGAGGGTGAGGTCCCTGACAAAGAACAATCCAACCAAGACCTCAACGGTGGAACAGGCGGACAAAGTTACTTCGAACTCAGTGGCTGTGAAGGCGGATGAAGGCTGCAACAAATCCATCAGCTCCAATCGTCATGGTTACCATGCCATTGGAATCGGTTGAATTGTGAAGTATCGTGTGCTTCTTGGAGTGCAACATCAAGTACATGTTAAACAAATACACGCACAGGCGTCTTCACTCTGTGAACAGAACGAAGACCATCATCCTCGACCTTGAGGGATAGCTACGATAATAATAAAAACTGTATATTACAGGAATATATATATAAATATATTGTTAAAGTTAAATTAAATAAGCAGTGCAAAATGCAGGAAAAAAGTAGTGAGGTAGTGCTCATGGGTTCAATGTCTATTCAGAAATCTGATATCAGAGGGGAAGAAGCTGTTGCTGAATTCAGCAGATCAGGCAGCGATGGAAATTAATAAATAGTTAACGTTTCGGGCAGAGACCCTCCATCAGGACCAGAAAGGAAGAGAGAAGACACCCGAGTAAAAAGCTGAGGGGAGGAGAAGGAGGATAACTAGAAAGTGATTGGGGAAACCAGATGGGTGGGAAAGGCAAGGGCTGGAGAAGAAGGAATCTGATAGGAGAGGGGAGTGGACCATAGGAGAAAGGGAAGGAGGAGGGGACCCAGGGGGAGGTGTTATTTAGGTGAAAAGAAGTAGAAGACTTCAGTGTGGGGAATAGAAGAACAGAGGGAAGAGGGAAAATATTTTTACTGGAAGGAGAAATCAATATTCATGCCAGCAGGTTGGAGGCTACCCAGATGGAATATAAGGTATTGCTCCTTTGCCCTGAAAGTAGCCTCATCTTGGCACAAGAAGAGGCAATGGACCAACACATCAGAATGGGGATATAGACCAACATGATGAAATCTCATATTCTGTTTGGGATGCCTCCAACCTGATGGCAAAAGCACTGCCTTCTCTAACTTCCAGTAATTTCTCTGCCTCCTCCTTCTCTCTTGTTACATTCCCCATTCTGGCTCTCATTTTACCTCCTCTCCTCAACTGCCTATCTCCTCCCTCCACCTACCCTCTGGCTAAAAAAAAATTGCTCCTCATCTCTGTTCTAAAGGGACGTGCCTTTGGATCCTCCCCACGATAGGAATCATCCTGCCCACATCCACACGATCTAGGCCTGTCAACGTTCTATAAATTTCAATGACGTCCCCCCTCATTCTTCTAAATAAAGTAAGTACAGGCCCAGAGCCTTCAAATGTTCGTCATATGTTAACCCTTTCATTCCCAGAATCACTCTTGTGAACTTCCTCTGAATCCTTTCCAATGCCAGCACATCTTTTCTCAGATAACAGGCCTAAAACTGCTCACAATACTCCAGATGCGGTCTGATCAGTGCCCTTCTTATAGTGCTATCTGTTTTTATTTCAAGTTTCCAACATCTGCAACTGTTTTGATTCTTCTTTGAAAAAAATCCATTTTTTTTTCAAGTTCGCAGGAAGAGGGATTGGAAAAGGGGAAGACCTCAGCGAATAGAAAGAGAAACAGAGACAAGCGTGGAGTGAACAGGGAAAAAGAGACGGATGGGAATTTGTTGCAGCCTAGACCTGTGGAGGCCAAATGATTGGGTAAGCAGCAATTCTTTATTCCTTTCTATAGATGCTGCCTGATCTGCTGAGTTCCTCCATTATTTTGTGTGTGTTGCTCTGGATTTCCAGCACCTGCAGAATCTCATGTGTTTATGGATGACTTGTACTGATTGCATGCTGTGTGTTATTCCATGACTACAACACTGAAAATATTTGGCAGAGTTTGAGGTAATAAGACACAAGACATAGGAGTGGAATTAGACTATTCAGCCCATCAGTTCTCTGCTATTCCAACATAACTGATTGATTATCCCTCTCAACCCCATTCTAATATCTTCTGTCCTTAAACTCTGTTGCCCTTACTGATCAAGAACCTATCAACTTCCACCACAAGCACCAGCCTCCGTAGTATCCAAGACTTCTTCAAGGAGCGATGCCTCAAAAATGTGGCATCCATCATTCAGGACCCTCATCACCCAGGTCACACCCTCTTCTCATTGCTACCATCAGGAAGGAGGTACAGAAGTCCAAAGCCACACACTCAACAATTCTGGGGCATTTTTTGCTTCTGGAACCTGATTTCTGAGTTGACATTGAACCCATCGACATTACCTCACTACTTTTTTTTAAATTTCTATTTTTGCACTACTTATTTAATTTACCTGTTTATATAGTAATTCATGATTTTTAATTATGTATTGCATTGTACTGCTGCTGCAAAGTTCAAATTTCACGACATACGCCGATGATATTAAATCTGATTCTGGCTCACATTCTGAAATATACCCAAAGACTTGCCCTCTACAGCCAATTCCGCAGATTCACCACCCTCTGACCCAGGCATTTTTTCCTCATCTCACCTCTGACTGGATGTCTCTACTCTGAGGCTGTGCCCTGTAGTCGTAGATTTCTCCCACTATAGACAACATCTTATCCACATCCACTTTCAATATTCAATGTGATTCCCCCCAACCCCAATTCTTCTAAACTCCAGCAAGTAGAGGCCCTGAGCCATCAAATGCTCCTCATACATCAACTCTTTCATTCCCAGAATGGCTGGATATGAGGAAGGTGCAGAAAGTGGTGCTGAAATGAAAGATACATTTCATAAACTCATTGAGAGTCAGAGCAAGTTCAAGTGGGCCGAATATCCTGTTCTTCTTTCTATTTCATTCAGTGTTTTGAAGAACTTCTCAGTAAAGTCCAGGACGTTAACAGTTGAAAAAGCACAAGACACTAGAGTCAAATGATCCTTCAAAGTAAGGGAAGGGGTGTTGGACGCTGTGAGAACATTGAGGGGAGGGGAAGGTGGGAAACACACTACAGAGAGACGTGAAGCCGGTCTTGGTATCTGTCAAGCAGTTGCCATGGAAATGTGGATAGTGCTGATAATGAAAGCTAATTTTGTTCAGCTTCTTGAGTGATCACAGGTATAGTTTTCACACAACACCAGGCCTCGCTATCATTTGTGTGATATAACAGGACAAACTTGATCTTATCGAGCCAAAGCCCTGCAGCCACCAGAAACCCACAATTCTGAATTCTGATCCAAGCAGTTCCAATGTCCCTGCACAACCTGCAAACAGCCCAGCCGTATGGTGTGCTGAGCACATCACTGCGGTCCGGGGGAGCACCTTCTCCATCTCCTGAAGCAGTCTCTCCATCAGGAGTTGACAAGAAAACTCCACCTGCCCCCAGGCTCTCTGGTTAGAACAGCGGCTTCAATCCATCACAGAGTCGCGGAACACCACAGCACAGAAACAGGCCCTTCAGCTCAGCTAGCCCATGCCTCGTGCCATCGATCCACACCTGGACCATCGCCCTCCTTATCCCTGCCATCCAAGTACTTGTCCAAACTTCTGTTTGTGGATACAATAGGGTCTTTTAAGAGACCCTTAGACAGGTACATGGAGCCTAGAAAAATAGAGGGCTCTACGGTAGGGAAATTCTAAGCAGCTTCTAGAGTAGGCTAGATGGTCGGCACAACATTGTGGGCTGAAGGGCCTGTAATGTGCTCTAGATTTTCTATGTTTCTAAGTGTTGCAATCGAACCCATGTCCATCACTTCCACTGATAGCTCATTCCACACTCACGCCACCCTCTGTGTAAAGATGTTTCACCTCAAGTTCCACTTAAATTGTTCACCTTTCACCCTTAACCAACGACCTCTAGTCCTAGTCTCACCCAGCCTCAGTGGAATGACCCTCTTTGCTTGTAAACATAGAATGGTACAGCACTGTACAGGTCCTTTGGCCCACGATTTTGTGCCGATTTTTTAACCTACTCTAAGATCAATCTAATCCTTCGCCGCCACAGAACCTTCCATTTCCTGTCATCCATGTGCCTATTAAAGAGTTTCTTAATGTATCTGCCTCTACCACCACCCTGGTAGTGTGTTCCACACACCCACTCTCTATGTGAAAAAGCCTACCTCTTACATCCCACCCTCACACTTTCCTCCAATCACCTTAAGATTACGCCCCCTTGCGTTGGCCATTTCCACCCTGGGGAAACATCTCTGACTGTCCACTCAGTATATGCCTCATCATCTTATCCTCCTGTATCAAGTGACCTCTCATCCTCCTTTGCTTCAAAGAGGGAAGCCCCAGCTCACTCAACTTTTCCTCATAAGATACACCCTCTAGTCCAGGCAGCATCCTGGTAAATTTCCTCTTCACCTTTCTGTAAAGTTCCACATCCTTCCTGTAATTTCGTTATTTCTGGAATTTCTTTAGCCAGAGGGTGGAGAATCTGTGTAATTCACTGTGATAGACAGCTGTGGAGGCCAAGTTATTGGGTATATTTAAAGCAGGGGTTGATAAGATCTTGATTAGTCAGGATGTCAAAGCTTACAGGGAGAAGGCAGGAGAATAGGGTGGCCAGAGATAATAAATTAGCCATGATGGAATGGCAGAGAAGACTAGATGGGCTGAACAGCCTCACTCTATTTCTATAATGAGACATGCATTCACGTTATCTATACCCTTCATAATTTTTTCATGGGTGTGGAGGCTCGAGATTGTCTCTACCAAAGGAGGTGTAAGGTGCTCCTTCTCTCCACTAGCCTGCAGGCCACCCTTGGACAAGGTGTAGCACCTGCTTAGCCCCCCAATTAGGGTCACGTGAAGCCATGGGATCAGGTGGTGGATGGTCGTATGAGCAGCCGGTGCACATCACAAGTCCTGGTTATGCAACCACTGACACCAGGCAGACAAACTCTGAAGAGTATTGATAATGGCCGGGGTCACCCATCTTGTAAAGACACTGCCCAGAAGAAGGCAATGGCAAACCACTTGTGCAGAAAAATTTGCCAAGGACAATCATGGTCATGGAAAGACCATGATCACCCACATCATACAGCATGGCATATAACGAACGAACGAGCGAACATAATGTTGTATAGCATGGACTGAACGTACACAGCAATCAGGTAACACCAGGAGTAGTGTGTATGTCACATCTGTCAGGGATAATGGCATCAGAGGAGGAACGGCTGACATATTATGGGAAATAGTCAACACCTCCCACTGAATCTCTCCCCAAATCATTTAGGGACTCTCCATAACATACGCTCTGTGTGCATGTGTACGTTTGCATGCTTAGACCAATTTTAATCCATACAGACTGTAGCTGGAGCACTTGGAATTATATTGCCTCATTTAGATTAACATCTTGCACTGATACAATATGGCCAAGTTCATGCCTGCCTCCAGTATTTCTCCCAACCAAGCAGAAAATCACTTTCAAATCTATTATTTAGAATTCCTGAACTAAAAATAACTTGTTTTGCTCAAACTGGCGAGAACTGACTCACCATAAGAGATGAGACATAGGATCTGAACTAGGTCATTCAGCACATTGACACTGCTCCACCATCTCATTACTGCTGACACATTGCCCCTCTCCACCCCATTCTCCTGCCTTCCCCATAACCTTTGACACCCTTACCAATCAAGAGCCTATCAACCTCTGCTTTAAATGTACCCAATGACTTGGCCTCCACTACCATCTGTGGCGAATGAAATACAACGTTGGAAAATACATGGTCATGCACTTTGGCAGTAGAAATAAATGTGCAGAATATTTTCTAAATGGGGAGAAAACCCAGGAATCTGAGATGCAGAGGGACTTGGGAGTCCTTGTACAGAACCCCTTGAAGGTTAACTTGCAGGTTGGGTGGGTGGCGAGGAAGGTAAATGCCATGTTAGCATTCATTTCAAGGGGTCTAGAATACAAGAGCAGGGATGTGATGCTGAGGCTTTATAAGGCCCTGGTGAGGCCTCACCTTGAGTATTGTGAACAGTTTAGGGCTCCTCATCTTAGAAAAGATGTGCTGACATTGGAGAGGGTCCAGAGGAGGTTCACAAGGACGATTCCAGGAATGAAAGGATTATCATATGAGGGACGTTTGATGGCTCTGGGTCTGTACTAGCTGGAATTCAGAAGGATGGGTGGGGAGGGTGGGATCTCATTGAAACCTTTCGAATGTTGAAAGGACTAGACAGGGTAGATGTGGAAAGGATGTTGCTCGTGGTGGGAGAGTCTCGGACAAGAGGGCACAGCCTCAGGATAGAGGGGCGCCCTTTCAAAACAGAGATGCAGAGAAATTTCTTTAGCCAAAGGCTGGTGAATTTGTGGAATATGTTACCACAGGCAGCTGTGAAAGCCAGGTCGTTGGGCATACTTAAGGCAGAGATTGACAGGTTCTTGACTGGACATGGCATCAAAGGTTATGGTGAGAAGTCTGGGAACTGGGGTTGAGGAGGAGAGAGAAAAAAAGGATCAGTCATAATTGAATGGTGGAGCAGACTCAATGGGCCAGATGGCCTAATTCTGCTCCCATGTCTTATGGTCTTATCAGTTGTCCATTCTTATGTCTTAGATCAGTATTCACTGCTCCATCAACAGATCTAACAGCAGTATGACATGGTTGTGCAGCTGGTACAGATGCGGCCTCATAGCTCCAGGGATCCAGATTTGATCCCGACTTTTGCCCCTGTCTGCATGGAGTTTGCATGCTCTTCTTGTGAAGAAGAACACAGAACAGTACAGCACAGTATAGGCCCTTCAGCCCACAATCTTTAACCTACTCTTAGATCAATCCAACTCTTCCCTCCTACATGGCCCTCCATTTTTCTTCAATCCATGTGCCTATCTAAGAGTCTCTTAAATGATCCTAATACATCTATCTCTACCACCACCCCTAGCAGCATGTTCCATGCACACACCATCCTCTGTACAAAAAATCTACCTCTGACAGGTAGGTTTTTTATAGAGATATCAAGGGTAAGTTTTTTACGCAGACAGTCGTGAGTGCGTGGAATGGGCTGCCGGCGACAGTGGTGGAGGCAGATACGATAGGGTCTTTAAAGAGACGCCTGGACAGGTATATGGAGCTCAGAAAAATAGAGGGCGATGGGTAACACTAGGTAATTTCTCAGGTAAGGACATGTTTAGCACAGCATTGTGGGCCGAAGGGCCTGTATTGTTCTGTAGGTTTTCTACATTTCTACGTCTATAGTGGAGATAAATAGTGGAGTCCTGATGAAGGGTTTCAGCCCAAAACGTCAACTCCAAAGATGCTGCCTGACCTGATGAGTTCTTCCAGCATTTTGTGTATGTTGTACAGTGCAGGAACGGACCCTTTTGCATACAATGTCAATTTTATTTTGAGAGGCCCAGAACATAAAAGCAAGAATGTACTGCTGAAGGTTCATAAGGAATTGGTCAGACTGTATTTGGATTGTACGGTTTTGGACCTCATATCTAATGGAAGATGTACTTGCCCCGGAGAGAGTCCAGAGGAGGTTCACTGTATGGGGAGCATTTGAAGATTTTTTGGAGTTCCTGTAGCTGCTGGAGTTCAGAAGAATGAAGAGGAATTCATTGGATATATTTAAGGCAGAGTTTGATAGATTCTTGATTAGTCAGGGCTTGAAGGGTTATGGGGAGAAGATTGGAGATGGGGCTGAGAAGGAAATGGATCAGCCATGAACAAATGGCAGAGCAGACTCGATGGGCCAAATGGCCTAATTCTGCTCCAATATCTTATGGTCTTATGGAATTCATGGAAACTTAGAGATCACTGAAAGGCTTGGATTGAGTGTTCATAGAGAAGATGTTTCCTATGGTGGGGGAGTCTAGGACTGGAAGGCACAGACTTAAAATAGAACATCTCTTTGGAACAGGGACGAGGAGGAATTTCTTTGGCCAGAGAGTGGTGGATCTGTGGAATTTATTGCCACAAGCAGATGTGGAGGCCAAGTCATTGGGTATATTTAAGGCAGAGATTGATGAGTTCTTGTTTGATAAAAGCTCAAAGGTTACAGGGAGAAGTCAGGAGAATAAAGTTCAAAAAAAGACAGCCCCGCTTGAATGATTGGGCAGAGTCGATGGATCAACTGACCTCATTCTGTTCCTATATCTTATCACCTTATAATACAATGGTAAATTAACTAAGGACACTATAGAACTATATAAGGGTCCCGTCTGAGTGTAGGGTTGGGGTGGGAATGGGATTTGTTTTGTCGTTGGTACTTGTTCTTTTAAATATTGCGGGCATGATATGTTGCTGCCGGAATGTGTGGCCACGCTTGCGAGCTGCCTCTAGAACACAGAAACAGAGTCAGAGAGCATTAGAAAATAGAACCGGGCCCAACAGCCCATCTAGTCAGTACCGAAATGTTATTCAGCACCCGGATCATAGCCCTCCCATCTATGTTCATTCACTATTCTTCTAATCGAGATAGCACAGAATAGCCCCTTCCGGCCTTTTGAGCCACACTGCCCAGCAACCTCCAATTTAACCCAAGCCTAATCACGGGACAATTTACAATGATAATCAACCTATCAACCGATACGTCTTTGGACTGTGGGAGGAAACCGGAACACCCAGAGGAAACCGACTTGGTCACAGGGAGAACATACAAGCTCCTCATAGACAGCAACGAGAATTGAACGCGGATCATCTGTGCTGTAAGGTGTTGTGCCAATCATGCCATGTCGTATGATGTGGGCAATCATGCTCTTTCCATGACCATGATTGTTCTTGACAATTTTTCTGCAGAAGTGGTTTGCCATTGCCTTCTTCTGGGCAGTGTCTTTACAAGACGGGTGATCCCAACCATTATCAATACTCTGCAGAGACTGTCAGCCTGATGTCAGTGGTCACATAACCACAGACTTGTGATATGCAAAAGTTACTCATACGACCATCTACCACCTGTTCCCATGGCTTCACGTGACCCTAATCGGGGACCTAAGCAGGTGCTACACCTTGCCCAAGGGTGACCTACAGGCTAGCAGAGGGAAGGAGTGCCTTTTGCCTCCTTTGGTAGCGATGTATTTGCACCCCACCACCTATCCCATCCATGTACCTGTCCAAATTTTTCTTAAATGTTGTAATCAAACCAGCATCTGCCACTTCTACTGGCAGACAAACTCTCACCACCCTCTGAGTGAAGAAATTCCACCCCATGTTCCCCTTCAACATTTCACTTTTCACCCTTAACCCTTAACCTCTCTCCCATTCTCAGTAGGAAAAGCCTGCAAGCACTTAGCCGATTTACACACCCCATATCTCCAAGGGGACCACAAACTTGTCGTGGTTTGGAGGCTTGCATACCTCAGTGGCCTGGAGAGCAGTGTTGGCTGGAGTTTGGCTCTTGGTAGGGTTACCTGTGCCTCACAGGTCAAAGGGTAGCGACCAGACTAAGAGTGGTTCTCTGGTCCTCCAGGTTCAGGGGTTCAGCCCAGGGCTAACAACTCTGACTTGTAATACAAAACTGTTCTGGAAACAGCAATGAATGATCCTTCTACATCTGAGTGTGAAGGCATTCCAAAGGTTCAAAGGTTCATTTTATTATCAAGGTATTGCAAGCACAATATAACTCTGAGATTTGTCTTCTCCAGATAGCCATGAAATACAGAAAACAATAGAAGTGGCTGAAAGATAGACATCAATCACTCACCTCCCCACATGAAAAGAGAAAGAAACAAAAACTTGCAAACCCCAAGCCCCCTCAATCCCTCCCTCAAACAAACAAACAGATCACCCACATAGAGAAACAACACCAAGAACATCAAAACCCTAACCCCCAGCCTGCCAATTGGCAACAAGAAAGAATAAGCCAGAACACGAAAAAGACAGAGGCCAATATGAACTACAGTCCAATACATAAATCTAAGAATTTCAACAGCCAAGATCACCGGGACCCAACGGCCCCTCCGAGGGCAAAGACTCGAACCTGCAGCCCCTCCAAGGGCAGCAACTCGAACCAGCGGCCTCAGCGAGAACCGTTCGCTTTCCTCCGCATTTGCTTCAATGTTTCAATCAGCCTGGACACTTCAATCTGCAAGAACTGTAGTCGATCATGGCTCCTTGCCTTGTCTCTGAGCTTCTCCTCGCCACAGCTCATGCTCGCATTCCTCTCCTGGGGACAGCAGAGCGCGAGCTCACTCGATTGAACTACAGACTGTAAGTCATAGGCTCCAATAGTTTCAAAAACAAAATTAAGATAAAAAGAATCAGTAGAAGATGTAGAAAAACTGAAATGATTGACTACCTGGAAGATACTGCCCGAGGAATTGTTCGCTGGCGCCATCTTGACCAGATTTCCACTCAGGACTTGCATGACTGACAGTAGTGAAAACTGAGGAGAAGCTATTGACATGATGAAAGAAGTCCTGAACACTGCCAGAGATTGAGGACTTTCATTGCTGCCCTAAATGCCAGTGGCATAATGGGCAGTGAAAAAAATATGCCTCACAATCCCTTGAAGAAAGTTGGCCTGAAGTGGGAAGGCACCCAGATGGGAGACATCTTTGCACCTGAGCTCGTGCTTGTAAACAAGATGCATGTTCATTAACAAACCAGACCGTTTAGTAGGAGCACCACCTGTGAGCTTTGGATAATTAGACAACAGTTAACGAAGGATGTATCATCAGGGTGTTAATGGAGGGTACCTAACTGCAAGAAGGAGATATGTCTCTATATGAGGTGTAAGATGCTCCTTCCCTACACTAGCCTGCAGGTCACCCTTGGGCAAGGAGTAGCACCCGCCAAGCTCTCCCGATCAGGGTCATGTGAAGCCATGGGAGCAGGTGGTGGATGGTTGTATGAGTAGCTGGTGCATATCACAAATCCTGGTTAGAAGAATACAAGGGGATCTCATTGAAACCTATGGAATGCTGAAAGGACTAGGTAAAGTGGATCCTATGGTGGGGGTATCCTCAACTAGAGGGCACAGAGTAAGGAGGATTTTTTTTTAGCCAGAGAGTAGTGAATCTGTGGAATGCTCTGCCACAGGATAAGGTGGAGGCCAAGTCCGTGGGTATATTTAAGGCAGAAGTTGATCATTTCCTGATCGGTCAGGGCTTCAAAAGATATGGCGAGAAGGCAGGTTTATGGGGCTGAGTGGGATCTGGGATCAGCCTTGATGGAATGGTGGAGCAGACTTGATGGGCTGCATGGCCTAATTCCGCTCCTATGTCTTATAGCCTTACGCAAACACTGACACCAGGCAGACAATCTCTGAAGAGTATTGATAATGGCTGAGGTCACCCGTCTTGTACAGACACTGCCCAGAAGAAGTCAATGGCAAACCACTTCTGTAGAAAAATTTGTCAAAGACAGTCATGGTCATGGACAGACCATGATCATCCACGTCGTACGACACAGCACATGGTGAATGAGCCTAACTGCAACAGCTTCGTACACATAAACACAAGAGAATCTGCAGGTGCTGCTCATCTTGAACAACACACAAAATGCTGGAGGAACTCAGCAGGTCAGGCAGCATCTATGAAGGGGAATAAAAAGACAATAACTTTCATCAGGACTGCAAAGAAAGGGGACAGAAGCCAGAACAAGAAGATTGGGGTAGGAAGGAGAGGAGTGCAAACTGGTAGGTGACAGTTGAAGCCAGATGAGGGGGAGACTGGGTGGCTGGTGAAGGATAAAGTAAGAAGCTGGGAGGTGATAGGTGGAAGAAGTGAAGGGTTGAAGTAGAAGGACTCTGATAGGAGAGAAGGAGGAGAGGAGCCAAAGGGAGTGATGGGCAGGTGAGAAAAGAAGAGGTGAGAGAGGAACCAGAATGAGGAATGGAAAAAAGAGAGATGAGGGAGGAGGTGAATTTATCAGAAGTTAGAGAAATTGATGGTCATGTCATCAGGTTGGAGGCTACCCAGACAGATTTTGAGGTATTGCTCTTCCAATCTGATTTTGGCCTTATTGTGGTAGTAGAGGAGGCCATAGACTGACATGTCAGAACGGCAATGGGAAATTGAATTGAAATGGGACATCCTGCATATTACGGAGCTCAGACTGAAGGTGCTCAAAAAATTGGTGCCCCAGTCTGCATCCGGTCTCCACCAATGTAGAGGAAGCTGCACTGGGAGAACGGGATATAGTAGATGATCCCAGCAGACTCACAGGTGGAGTGTTGCCTCACTTGGAAGGACTGTTTGGGGCCCTGAATGGTAGTGAGGGAGGAGGTGTAGGGACAAGTGCAGCACTTGTTCCACTTGCAGGGATAAGTGTCAGGAGGGAATGGGGAGGGACGAGTGGACAAGAGAGTCAGGTAGAGAATGATCCTTGCTGAAAGGAGGAGATGTCTCGAGGGGAAGTAGGTACAGATGAGGGGATTCCTATCCCGGTTACAAAGGCGGGAGGGTAGATGTGTGGACAATGGAGCAGATACCTCATGGGGTGGTAGATAAGGACCTTGGGGAACCCTATCCCTGTTACAGCAGCAGAAGGGTAGGGAGAGGGCAGATATTCAGGAAATGGAGGAGATGCCTTGTGGGGTGGTAGATAAGGACATTGGGGAGCCCTATCCCTATTATGGTAGCAGAGAGATGGGGTGAGGTCAGATGTGTGGGAAATGGAGAGAATGTGGAAGAGAGCATCAACAATGGTGTTTTCACACACCTCCAGCTAAGCTAAGCCCTTCGTGATTGTCTGGCAATGGCAATTAGCCAGGGTATCAAAGGGTATGGGGTGAAAGCAGGGGAGTGGGAATCAGTCCATGATTGAATGGTGGAGCAGGCTCGATGGGCCGAATGGCCTACTTCTGCTCCTATATCTTATGGTCTTATGGTCTAATCAAATGAAAATCAAGCTACTGCAGATGCTAAAGCATCAAACATAGAACACAGGAACAGGCTTTTCGGCCCACAGTGTCTGTGTTGAACTCAGTGCTGAATTAAACTAATTCTCTTCTGCCTGCACGTGATCCGCAGCACCTCAGTTCCCACCATGTTCTGAGATGGACGTGTGTTCCTCAACCAACAATCCTAAACAGCACTGTCTGTTCATCTTACTGCAGTGAATGGATTACCTGTCACAGCTTATGGAACAGTGGGGCACTGGACAGGCCACTCAGCCCACAATGCTGTGCTGAGCTGGATCACAATTTATACAAAATGTCCTCCTCCTGTGTATCATCCATATCTCTCCATTCCCTTCATATTGTTGTGTCTATCCAAACGCATCTTAAACACCACTGTCATATCTGCTTCCACCAACTCCCCTGGCGAGCTGTTCTTGACACCTAAGACAATCTGTAACGGACCTTCTCCACACATCTTCTTTCAAAGTTCTCCCTCATGTCCTCACGTACTTGACATCTCTACTCCTGGGGGAAAGCGCAGTAGCACCACGGCCAGCGATCACCATTCTGGGTTCAAATCCTGCCGCTCTCTGAAAGGAGGTCGTACACTCTCCCTACTTTCCAAAGATGTACCGTTGTGGTTAGTAAGTTGTGGGCATGCTACGTTGGCACTGGAAGATGTACCGTTGTGGTTAGTAAGTTGTGGGCATGCTACGTTGGCACTGGAAGCTTGGCGATACTTGTGGGCTGCTTTCCCCCCACCACCACCAGCTCCCAGCACATCCTTGGACTGTGCAAGTTGTTGATTCAAAAAAATGCACCTCATCCCATGTTTTAATGTTTTGATATACATGTGATAAATAAGGTTAATTCAATAAATCGATTGGGAGCAGTTAGCCTTTCAGAACAGCTTCTCCATTTGATAAGGGTGAGACTGATCTTCCATGGACCCACCTTCGTCCACTGTTGCCAAATCTCAGACCTGTAATGGACAATTGGCCCCGTAACATCTAACCACTCCAGCCTTCCCCGACTCTATGAAGGAATATCCCAGCTGCACATGGATGTGCCTTGACTCTAATTTTGTTACAAGTACTGAGAACAGCAACTGGGCTGGTCCACCACGCTGACTGAACAACCAGGACTTCAGGCAAGCTATGAACAGATTGGGTGGCAACACTATCATAGGACCACTAGACACAGGAGCAGAATTCAGGCCATTTGGCCCTTTCCATCATGGTTGATTAATTATCCTCTCAACCCCATTCTCCTGCCTTCCTCCCCCCCACCGTAACCTTTGATGGTCTTCTAATCAAGAACCTATCACCTATCAATCTTTGCTTCCACAGCTGCCTGTGGCAATTAATTCCACAGATTCTCTACTCTCTGGCCAAAGAAATTCCTTCTCACCTCTGTTCTAAAGAGCCATACTTCTATTCCGATGCTGTACCCTCTGGTGTAGACTGCCCCACTATAAGAAACATCCTCTCCACATTCACTCTAACTAGGCTTTTCAATATTCATTAAGTTTCATTGAGATCCTCCCCCCCGCCCCCGGCCTTTTTCTAAACTCCAGTGAGCACAGGCCCAGAGGCTTCAAAAGCTCCTCATATGTTGTCTGGATTAGACAGCATGTTTTATGAAGAAAGATTGAACATGCCTCAAATACACCAATGAATTGCTCTCCACAGCCAACTGTGGCAATGAATTCCACAGATCCATCACCCTCTAGCTAAAGAAATTCGTCCTCATCTCTGTTCCAAATGGCAGTTCCTCTATTCTCAGGCTGTGCCCTCTAGTTGTAGACTTGATCAGAAACATGCTTTCCACATCCACCCTGTCTAGTCCTTTCAATATTCAGTAGGTTTCAATGAGATTCCACCAACGCCCCCCATCACTCTTCTAAACTCCAGCGAGTACAGGCCCAGAGTCATCAAACACTCCTCAGACTCTTTCATTCCTGGGATCATTCTCATGAACTTCCTCTGGATCCTCTTTAAACTAGCATATTCTTCTGTAGATAAGGCATCCAAAACTGCTCACTATGCTCCAAGTGTGGTCTGACCAGTGCCTTATAAAGCCTCAGCAATACATCCTTGCTTTTGTACTCTTGTCCCCTCGAAATGGACGCCAACATTGCAGTTGCCTTCCTTAGCTCTGACTTAATCTGCAAGTTAACCTTCAGGGAATGCTGCAAGGGCCAGATGGAGATGACATGTGCTCCTGGTCTCCGAAGCGTCGGAAAAGGATGTTGGAGAGGCCACTTGGTTCTCTGCCAAATCCTTCAGGTGTGTCTAATGGAAGCTGATGCTCATTGGAGGATTCATAATAAATAAATATTTACAAGTTAACACGCGCTTCGCCTAGTGGCTCAATATAGGGAGTGATAACCCCCTGCCCCGCCAAACTTAAGAAATCTCATTTGGGTGGATGCTGCACCATGTGTCCCCTGTTTCAAATCAGTACCCCGAATAACAAACAGTATACAGTATGTGATTAAACGATTAAGCTTTATAACTCTTACTTTGACTATATGGTTAGTAGAGAAAAAAAATATAAAGGAAAAAGG
The DNA here is from genome assembly GCF_030028105.1 of Mobula birostris. Classification (NCBI taxonomy): domain Eukaryota; kingdom Metazoa; phylum Chordata; class Chondrichthyes; order Myliobatiformes; family Myliobatidae; genus Mobula; species Mobula birostris. The sequence goes on along the minus strand of NC_092385.1, from coordinate 7,137,053 downwards.
GCCCAAATCTTATGAAACAGTCTGTGCACACAAAGTTGGGGCTCACGCAGTTCAGTAGTCCTTCATCCACCATCAGTCTCCCCCGAGCATCGCCAACTTTCGGACACCCGCTCAGAGTCCTCCCCGTCCGGCGGTCTACCAGATCTCTCCATTCGCATCATCTCTCTCTCTCCCTCTGGCAAAAGCCCACGAAATCAACTGCTTCCAGAATCACAAGACAGGGCAACAAACTCCTGATTGGTTAACCCCTGCATTCCAAAGCCCCGTTATCTCTAGCCATAACCCAAACATTGCTGCTGCAGAGAAACCGTCACCTAAGCAGTGAACATTACAAAGAAGCCATTACACAAGAATAAACCATTTGATGCCTTTTCATCCTCTACGTTCCTAGTCAATTCTTTCAGTACTGTTCTATTACATTCCTACACATCAATATCACTTGAGGCTACATATGTGGCCCCCTGGGGTGGGGCACTACCACAATAACTGAGGAGCTTCTGCACCCAACCCGGCCCCTTCCCCACCGAGCTCTTATTGCGGCTGCACCGAATGTCAGTGCATCCTTCAGCTCATAACTCCTGCAGTCTGGAATGCGGCAGACAGCAGCGTCCCTCTCCGGACATCTCAGTGTGCTGGCAGAGCGAGTTTCGGGCGGACCAACGGACGCTTTCCACCGAGCTGATGATCTGCCAGCAACACCTGATGTTCATCTGTGCGTGCGTCCCTGCGAAGAGCCCGTAGATCAGAGAATCCTCTGCCATGCATCTGCCAGGGACGAAACATGACACAGGCCCTTCAAAGGACAGGTTAACCACTCGCCCACTCCGGTGGCCGCTTGATCGGTCACATTGTTGCTCCACAGATTGTGCTTGAGCACTGCACAAATTATATATGCACTGAGAATAATTAATTAACAGCAGCGGGAGAATTAAAAGCTTAATCACAGAATACAAATCAATTGAAAAAGTAGTGATGGAGAAGGTTAAAAGCTTTCAGAACGTCATCTGAGCACTTGTTCTGGAAATTCTAAATCAGCCCTCATTAGTAGTTCATTATTATGCGGGAAGCTAAATTTTATTAATGTAATTAAGTTCTACGGTTAAGGAGTTTTGCCGATGGTCTATCACATGGTGTTCAGGTATCGGTAAAAAAACCCTCCTCCTCACAGACCATCAGCATAGGCTCACTTCAAGGATGCATGCTTACCCACTGCTCCACACTGGAGTCTGGAGGTCAAAGCCCAAGGCTGGCAATTCTGGATATCAAAGCCCGACGCTGTCAATTCCAGAGGTCGAAGCCCATGGCTGGCAATTCCAGAGGTCGAAGAATGAAGAAATCGGCAATTCCGGAGGTCGAAGTCTGAAGGTCGAAGCCCCTAGATCAGTAAATCTGGAGGCCATAGGCCTGATGTCTGTAAGTCTGAGGCCACAAAATGGAGGTCGGAGGCCCAGAAGCAGACTGTCCTGTGTTGGGAGGCTTGCCAGTGTGTACAGATGGAGTGGGGATGGGGGGGATTGGAAATGGGTGGAAATGGGTTGTTTGGTTGCTATTGCTTGGACGTGATTTGTTCTGCTGAACAATGTGTGGAGACTCTGTTGACGCCGGACTGTGTGGGCTGCCCTCAAAACTTCCTTCAGTTGTGTTGGTTGTTAATGCAAATAACACATTTCACTGTGTGCTTCAATATACGTGTGATTAATAAATAAATAAAATACAGTCTACTCTCTCTACACCCATGACTGTGTGGCACAAACACCATCTATAAAATTGACAATGATACCACATGGTAAAGTCTCAGATAGTGATGAGGAAATGTACAGGAGAGAGATATATTGGCCAGTTGAATGGTGCAGCAACAATAACCTCACATTTCGTGTGCATTGCCCCAACATTTGCAGAACGTCTTGTGTTTCTGTTAAGCCGAGCCACTCTGATATTAAAATATTCAGGCATTCTCCACTCATGGGAACCAGAGAGGAAGTAAGTCATTCTCAATCCTGGGGGACTGCCTCAGAAGTAAGTATAATTGCAAGTAAAATGTCTCTACTCTTGTACTCAATTTGTCTTCCTGCAAAGGCCAACAGTTTGTTTGCCTTTGTGTATTGACTTTTTAACTGCTTAAATCAAAAATAAATACTTCTTTTAACATCATTTTACTTTTATAAACAGGCCTTTTGTGATATTGTCATTGACATTTATAAAACGTTGGGTTTAAATCATTGTGATTGCTCAGATGTTTACGGTAGTGTAGCTTTACAGTGCCAGTAATCACTGGTCGGGGGCTTGAATCCCACCGCTGTCTGTAAGGAGTTTGTACGTCCTCCTCAAGACCGTGTGGGTGCGCCACTTTCCTCCCACATTCCAAAGATGTACGGTTAGGGTACTGAGTGTGGGCATGTTGTAGAAACATGGTGAGGATTGTGATGTACTGCTGCCTCAAAACGTATTTCATGTCATACTGTATGCCGGTGCTATTAAACCTGATTCTGAAGATGTAGGAGCAGAATCAGGCCATTTGGCCCATTGGGTATCAGTGTAAATATATCATAAATAATTTAGAAATTAAATTAAATAAGTAGTGCAAAAAGAGAGCAAAAAATAGTGAGCAACACACATAAAAAATGCTGGTGAACGCAGCTGGCCAGGCAGCATCTATAGGAAGAGGTACAGTCGATGTTTCGGGCAGAGACCCTTCACATGAGCTCATTTTCCATTCAGAAATCTGATGATAGAGGGGAAGAAGCTGTCCCTGAATCATTGAGTGTGTGTCTTCGGGCTCCTGTGTCTCTTCCCTGATGGTGGCAATGAGAAGAGGGCATCTCCTGGTGATGAGGATGATGAATGCCATCTTTTAGAGGCAATGCCTTTTAAGGGTGTCCTGAATGCAGGGGCAGCTCTGATGGGAATCATCAAAAATTGCTGCATCACCATCTGTCTGTCTAGGTACCATATCCGATGCAGACGTTGGTGACCGTGGATTTCCATATAGATCTATCCTTCGTTTTTTGGATATCTTCCATTTCCTCGATGTGTAGCCACCTGGCTATGCTTTTGATGTACATAAGCCGAGATCTTCCTCTAGGTTTGCTCCCCTCGATCTTTCCAGAGAGTATGAGTTTTTCTAGTTCATCTTTCCGCATGGTGTGTCCGAGGAACCTGAGTTGTCTTTCTCTTATTGTTGGTATGAGTGATCGAACTGCTTGGGCTCTTCTGAGAACTTCTTCATTTGATGTGTGTGTGGTCCGTGATGTTTTTAACATTACACTAAAAACAGAATACTGCAGTGCTACATTTATTCTATCCTGACTTACGGAAGTGAATGCTGGATCATTTCTCCAGCAATGGGAAAGAGACTAGAAGCAGCTGAACTATGGTTCTACGTCACGATATAAAGAACTAAATAGTGTAAATGAATAGGGTCAATTACCAGCAAAACCCATGGCAGGCTTCATGGTCAGCATGAATGAGATGGGCCAAAGAGCTTGTTTCCATGTTCTGTTATTCTATCACTATGATTTCAACTCTTGAAAAAAAAAATTCTGGCTCTCTACCCTGTTTATGCCTCGTAAATTTACAATGGGAAGGGAAATTGAATTTGGGCTTGTATTTCAGAATCAGAATCAAGTTTATTATCACAGACATATGCTGTGAAATGTGGTTGCTTTGCGGAAGCAGTACAGTGCGAGACATAAAAAGATTACTAAACAGTATGTAGCAGCAAGACCAAACCAAAACAAAACAATTGCCGATACCTGCAACCCTGAGGATTTGTTATACTTGCATAATGCACCCCCAGCTCCAACGATTGCTCCTAAAGTCAAATCCTTTATTCGATTCTTTATTAGCAATTGGCAAACATACAATCTTGAAGTGATGAACTTAAACGTACTCCAGTGTAAACTAAGCAATAGTGGGCGTTATTGAACGGTCAGCAAAAGATAGGACATCTGCCAGTCCCAAGCTACAAACTGCCACGAAATAAGCAAGAATGCGTAACTCATTCCCTTCACTTTTGCCACGTCCCCTACCCAAATGACTAGTTACCATAATAGACGTGCAACACAGAATACAAAGCAGATAGAGAACAGATGCATGGCTCCTATGCAGTGAGTTACAATAAATAAAAATAAATAGGAGGAATATTGAGGTAGTGTTGAAGGGTCTCAGCCCAAAACATTGGCTCTTCATCGTTCTCCATCCATAGATGCTATCCCGATGGTAGCAATGAGAAGAGGGCTTGTTCCCAATGGTAAGGGTTTTAAATGCCAATGTTAGAATGAAGTCGAAGCCATAAAAATTTGGGTTAGATTTCTTTTGAAGGCCAGTTAATAAAACGGTGACATTACAAATGCACAGGGGCATTGCAGTTCTACTGAAGGCATGACCCTCTTATTCTCTGCCACAGTGCTGACTTTAGTGAGTGATAAAGCACTGAATTTAAAAGCCATTCCATTAGCTTATCTCTTTTAAACATATTGCTCAGGTAGATTTAATCCTAACATGTCAAGAAGGTTTGGATGTCGGGAGAGGCTGTAAGCACCGCACGCATCCTAACCATCTAGGTTTCATATTTAATTACATTTCAACACTGTCTATGGATAGAATGAAATATACCAGATCAGCTCTGCATCCTGAACCAACGTTACCTGACCAAGACACAAGAGACTGCAGACTCTGGAGTGTGGAACAAAAAACAAAATGCTGGAGAAACTCCGCAGGTCAGGTAGCATCTGTGGAGGGAAATGAACAGTCAACATTTGGGTGGGGGGGGGGGGGCAAGATCCTATATGGCTTACTTACTTATTGCCTGTTACACCACTGACATTTAAGATATTAGGCAATAAGATACAGGAGCAGAATTAGGCCATTTGGCCCATTGAGTCTGCTCCACCATTTCATCATGGCTGATCCAATTTTCCTCTCAGCCTCAATCTCCTACCTTCTCCCCGTATCCCCTCATGTCCTGGCCAATCAAGAATCTATCAACCTCTGTCTCAAGTACACGTAAACACAACCACCTGTAGCAAAGAATTCCACAGATTCGTCACTCTCTGGCTAAAGAAATACCTTGTCATCTTTGTTCTAGAAGGACGCCCCTCTATCTTGAGGTTGTGTCATCTGGTCCTAGACTCTCCCACCACAGGAAAGATCCTCTTCACGTCCACTCTCATCAAGGCCTTTCAACATCCGATAAATTTAAATTAGGTCACCCATCATTCTTCTGAATTCCAGTGAATACAAGCCCATAGCCATCAGACGCTCTTCATATATGACAAGCCAGGCAAATCTGGAATCATTTAGGGCAGCAATAAAGATCCTCCATCTCCAGCAATGTTCAGGGCTTCCTTCATCATACCAGTAGCTTCCTTTCGGTTTTCACTACTGTCAGTCATGCAAGTCCCGGGTGGAGACCCATGTATACTGTCACACACACACGTATAGAAGGATTCTTCATTGGTATTTCCATAACAATTTTACTTGACCGGTCAGTATTGTTATCCCTGAGCTGAACCCCTAATGACCAGTGGACCACTCTTCATCTGACCTCTACCTTTTGACCTGTTGGCATGGGTGACCCTACCAAGGGCCTAAGCATTAAGCCCTGACCCCAGCCAGCATAGCTCTCTGGGTCATTAAGACACACAGGCCTCCAAACCACATGGCAATGTTGTGGTCCTCTTGAAGCAGAGCTAATATCTGGACTGCTTTTATATAATATTCTCCTGGGTTTGGTAAATGATTGTATACAGCAGATAAAGGCTGCAGAAGATGATGGGCCGACTAGTTTATATCTTTGCTGCTGAGTCGTTGGGTAATACAGGCCCTTTTGCCCAGCTCATCCATGTCAACCAAGATGTTAGACTCTATTGCAAACATCTGGTCCGCATCCTTCAAACCCTTCCTATCTATCTACCAGTTCAACTGTCTTTTAAATGTTGTTTAAATGGAGGTCATGATCAATTCCATTTCCTGCTGATCCTGCCAATTAAAGTGTTGAGCAAGCTTGAAATCAACGCGAACGGGAGCAGAAGGCGAGCGGGTGTTCAGCGCCATCTACCTGCGTTTGACCGGCCTCTCTCTCCCTCGCACTCAATCCTGCCAGAGGATGGTGATAGAGTAATGGGTCTTGGGCCAGGTGTGTGGATTGAACTCTGTAGTTCATGTCATGATGTGCTTCTGGTTTCTGGTTTCTGGTTTCTCCTTTTTTTATTGTGTTTTTGTGATTTTAATTAGGATGGACTCACTCCGCAGCCTGCAGTCGAGGAACGCTAACCTGAGCTGAACTGAACCGAACTGAACATTTCTGCTTTGATGTTGTGCATTCTGTGTTTTATTGCTCATTTTTTTGCTGTTTGCATGACTTGTCTTTTTGTTTTTCACGTTGGGTGTCTGATGTTTTCTTTAAATGGTTCCACGGGTTTCTTTGTTTCCTTGCTTCGTGGCTGGCTGCGCGAAGACGTATCTCAGGATTGTATACTACATACATGCCTCGAACTTCAATGTACCTGCCACAGCCACTTGCTGGAGCAGTTCACTCCCTATACTAACCACTCTAGGTGAAAAGGTTGTCCCACAGGGTCCTATTAACTCTTTCCCCTCTCACCCTAATTCCATGCCCTCTCGCCCTTGATTCATCAACCCAGGGAAAAAGACTGCCTGCTTTCACCATATCCAAGCCCCTCGTTATTTCATGCACCTCTCTTTTCCTGCACTCCAATGTACAAAGACCCAGACTGCACAATCTCTCTCTATGTCAAGTCTAGTCACGTTTATTATCATTTAACTATATAATGTTCATGTATACTGCCAAACGAGACAACTTTTCTCCGAACGAGGGAGTAAAGCACAGCGACATATGTAACACTCCTACCGTGGCTCATAACAAGCTCGGCTCGTTAGCTAACTCTGGCTGACAGCCACGTGACTCACCATTACGTGGGTAACAGTGAGAAGGCTGTCGTCAACAAGCAACACACATCTGCGGGGTGTCGGTATGATTCGGGTTCAACCAAACAGGAAAGTTGGAATGTTCCGATGAGGGAGCGGAAATTGTGGTGAAAGCTGCGTAAATGTTGCCCCTTGCAAAGTTACCATTCGCCAGGAAATGATAGACCTTACACTGCATTGAATTAAAGTGGAAGTGTATCTCAACTTCGAAAAGAAAAGGGCCCAGTACAGTTAAGCCAGCCTAAATGCGCACATAAACGTTGGGGCTCACTACCGGAGTGTTCAGGATGCTTCACTTTGATCACTCACGCACTGAAACAAACGTTCTGGTGAAAAACTTCAGCCATAGTTCGAACGCCCCTCGAAGACCATTTCGAACAAGCTGGCTAACTCAGGAGTATTGACACTTCCTCCCCGGAACTATTCATCTGCACAAAGCTCTTCTTACAACGGGGTCTCCCCTTCAGGCGGGATCCTCTGAGAATCTTCCCTTGTGCTCTTCTCCACACCTCCTCACTAAAGACCCAAAACCAGACTACTGTCCTTCAGAAATCTGATGCCACCCAGCTTTCACAAATATTCCGTGGCATCCCACTGGACAGAACATTACAGCACAATCCCAAGAAAACCCAATAGGCTGACACAACAGTCTAAGGCTGAGCAGACACTTCTTATCTCAGCTGAAACCACTAGTCTACGAAGCTTAACTAACGGAACACACTGTGTTGGCAGAAAAACTACTAAAATTTTGCTTTATTCTATGCCCTCTCTTTTGCTTTTACATTAGCTTTGACTTCCCTTGTCAGCCACATTGTACTATTATGCCATTTGAATATATTTTTGTTTTTGGAATACATCTATCCTGCACCTTCCTCTTTTTTCCCAGAAACTGAAGCCATTGCTGCTCTGCTGATATCCCTGCCAGCATCTCTTCAAATTTACTTTGGCCAACTCCTCTCTCATACCACTGTAATTTCTTTTACTCCACTGAAATACTGCTATGTCAGACCTTACTTTCTCCCTATCAAATTTCAAGTTGAACTCAATCATATTGTGATCACTGCCTCCTAAAGGTTCTCCTACCTTAAGCTCCTTAATCACCTCCGGTTCACTATATACACCCAGTCCAGTACAGCTGATCCCCTAGTAGGCTCAACGACAAACTGCTCTAAAAAGCCATCTAGTAGGCATTCAACAAACTCACCCTCTTGAGATCCATTACCAACCTGGTTTTCCCAATCAACCTGCATGTTGAAATCCCCCATAACTATCATAACATTTTCTATTTGACACACCTTTTCTATTTCCTGTTGTAATCCAGCTACAGTTGGGAGGCCTGTGTATCACTGCCATCGGGGTCCTTTTACCCTTGCAGGTTCTTAATTCAACCTACAAGGATTTAACATCACAAACACAAGGAAATCTGTAGATGCTGGAAATTCAAGCAACACACATCAAAGTTGCTGGTGAACGCAGCAGGCCAAGCAGCATCTATTGGAAGAGGTACAATCGACGCTTCGGGCCGAGACCCTTCGTCAGGGATTTAACATCTTCTGATCCTATGGCACATCTTTCTACTGATTTGATGCCATGTTTTACCAGCAGAGCCACACCATCCCCTCTGCCCACCTTCCTATCCCTCTGATACAGTGTGTAACCTTGGGCATTCAGCTCCCAACTACAACTATCCTTCGGTCACGATTCAGTGATGGCCACATCATCATACCTGAGAATCTGTAATAATGCAACAAGATCATCCACCTTATTTCTTATGCTCTGTGCATTGAGATATAACACTTTGAGTGCCGTATTTGCTACCTGTTTTGATTCTGCGTCCCTAATGCACTGATACTCACCCTGCTGGCTGCAGTTTTGTCCTATCACCTGCCTGCCCTATCTGACAGTCTGACTGCACACTATCTTTGCATTTTTACCATCCACCCTATCCTGAGTCCCTTCACTCTGGTTTCCACCCCTCTGCCATGTAAGTTTAAACCCTCCCCAACAGCTCTAACTAACCTGCCCACGAGAATATTGGCTCCCCTCAGGTTCAGGTGCAATCCATTACTTTTGTACAGATTATACCTCCCCCAGAAAAGATCCCAGTGATCCGAGAACCCGAAGCCCTGCCCCCTCCAAAGCTCATTACACTCTGGACTCTCACATGCAGAGACGCACACATGACATCTTTTACACATGCAGCTGGAATTGAAGATCTCCAAAGCGTCCAACTGTTGTTCCCTAATAGATTTAATCGTTTTCCTTTGTGCGGTATGGTGCTTAGTCACACATCGCAGTCTCAATTGTAAAACGATTCTTCCACAAAACAAAACAAAAATTAAGCACAGTAATTTCATCCGCTTTCCACCAGAGCCATAAAGCTCAGTGTGAAAGAATAAATCTCTGTATAATGGACACCAAGGAAAGCAATGAAACAGTAAACAAAACAACCACTCTCTACAGATTCAATTCCAGAAACATTTTATGCTCAGGTTCCAACTTATTAAAGCTATGGATCTTCCTTCCTTGTTGGTCAGAAGGTGCCAGAACTTTCCAAAGTCACAGGCTGATAGCTGGGCCTTTTGGAGTAGGCCATCAGAGATGCAGAAGCTGTTTAAGTCTGCATTCTGATGCTCCTGTACCTCCCCTCTGATGGTAATAATGAGAAGGGGTGTCTTGGATAGGAGTCGTTAACAATGGATGGCACTTTCTTGAGTCACTGCTTTTAGAACATATCTTTTATTGCATGTTGGGTTTTACACATGGAAACATAGAAGACCTACAACACAATACAGGCCCTTTGGCCCACAAAGCTGTGCCGAACATGTCTTTACTTTAGAAATTACCTTGGGTTACCCATAGCCCTCTATTTTCAAAGCTTCATGTACCTATCCAGGAGTCTCTTAAAAGACCCTATCGTATCTGCCTCCACCACCATTGTTGGCAGCCCATTCTACCACTCTCTGAATAAAAAACTCACCCCTGACATCTCCTCTGTATCTACTTCCAAGCACCATAAAACTGTGCCCTCTCATGTTAGCCACTTCAGCCCTGAGAAAGAGCCTCTGACAATCCACACGATCAATGCCTCTCATCACCTTGTACACCTGTATCAGGTCACCTCTCAGCCTCCGTCGCTCCAAGGAGAAAAGGCCAAGTTCACTCATAAGACATGCTCCCCAATCCAGGCAACATCCTTGTAAATCTCCTCTGCACCCTTTCTATGGTTTCCACATCCTTCCTGTAGTGAGGCGACCAGAACTGAGCACAGTACTCCAAGTGGGGTCTAACCAGGGTCCTATATAGCTGCAACATTACCTCTCGGCTCTTAAACTCAATCCCATGATTGATGAAGGCCAATGGACCGTATGCTTTCTCAACCTGAGCAGCAGCTTTGAGTGTCCTATGGACTCGGACCCCACGTAATAGAAGTAGATGAGACAGTAAGGGTTGCAAACCTTTTCTATGCCATGGACCCTTACCACCAACCGAGGGGTCCATGGACCCGGGTTGGGAACCCCCACTCTGCAGCCTCTTGTGATCCCAAATACCAGGCAGAGATACAACCAGTCAGACCAGTTGGGCAGAAGGGCCTGAAATTTTCAAGTCTTTGACGACATGCCAAATCTCCTCAAACTGCTAACAAAGTAGAGCCAACAGTGTGCCTTCTTCATGATTGCATCCGTGTGTCGTCTTGTCCTGTCTCCCTTTCTCTTCACCATTTACACCTCGGACTTCAACTACTGCACAGAGTCTTGTCATCTTCAGAAGTTTTCTGATGACTCTGCCATAGTTGGATGCATCAGCAAGGGAGATGAGGCTGAGAACAGGGCTACGGTAGGAAACTTTGTCACATGGTGTGAGCAGAATTATCTGCATCTTAATGTGAAAAAGAATAAGGAGCTGGTCGTAGACCTGAGGAGAGTTAAGGTACCGGTGACCCCTGCTCCCATCCAGGAGGTCAGTGTGGACATGGTGGAGGATTACAAATACCTGGGGATACGAATTGACAATAAATTGGACTGGTCAAAGAACACTGAGGCTGTCTACAAGAAGGGTCAGAGCCGTCTCTATTTCCTGATGGGACTGAGGTCCTTTAACATCTGCCGGATGATGCTGAGGATGTTCTACGAGTCTGTGGTGGCCAGTGCGATCATGTTTGCTGTTGTGTGCTGGGGCAGCAGGCTGAGGGTAGCAGACACCAAGAGAATCAACAAACTCATTCGTAAGGCCAGTGATGTTGTGGGGATGGAGCTGGACTCTCTGACAGTGGTGGCTGAAAAGAGGATGCTGTCCAAGTTGCATGCCATCTTGGACAATGTCTCCCATCCACTACATAATGTACTGGGTGGGCACAGGAGTACATTCAGCCAGAGACTCATTCCACCAAGATGCAACACAGAGCGTCATAGGAAGTCATTCCTGCTTGTGCCATCAAACTTTACAACTCCTCCCTTGGAGGGTCAGACACCCTGAGCCAATAGGCTGGTCCTGGACTTATTTCCTGGCATAATTTACATATTACTATTTAATTATTTATGGTTTTATTACTATTTAATAATTTATGGTGCAACTGTAACGAAAACTAATTTCCCCCGGGATCAATAAAGTATGACTATGACTATGACTATGTTGGGCCCAGGACAGACCCTCTGAGATATTGATGCACAGGAAATTGGATCTGCTCACTCTTTCCACTGTTAACCATCAATGAGTTCTGGTGCATGTTCCCTTAACTTCTGCTTCGTGACATTTAGAGATGGTTAATATATTACAATTAATACAACACACACAAAGTGTTGGGGGAGCTCAGCAGGTCAGGCAGCATCTATGGAAATGAATAAACAGTTGACGTTTTGGGCCAAGATCCTTCTTCGAGACTGAGAAGGAAAGGGGAAGGTGCCAGAATAAAAAGGTGGTGGGGAGGGAAAGGAGCCTATCTGGAAGGTGCTAGGTGGGTGGGAGGGAAAGGTAAAGGGTTGAAAAAGAAGGAATCAGATGGGAGGGGAGAGTGGACCATAAGAGAAAGAGGAGGAGGAGAGGACCTGGGGAGGTGACAGGCAAGTGAAAAGAGGTAAGAGGTCTGAATGGGGACTAGAGGAAGTGGGGACGGAGGAAGAAATGTTTTTACCAGACGTAGAAATCGACATTCATGCCATCAGGTTGGAGGCTACCCAGATGGAATATAAGATGTTGGCTCCTCCAGCCCGAGGGTGGTCTCGTTTTGGCACAACTGTAACTTCCCTTTGGACTTGAAGGTAATTAATTTGATGTGGCAGCACTAAGGCAAAGTGAGGCGGCAGGCCCATTGCCAAGAACGAGGGAGACCCAAGGCTCAGTCGTTTTAAGCCCCATGCCAAATTGGAGAGTTCGGTTACAGGCCGAATTAAGGTGGCGAGGTCCAGGCACCAGAGCAGATTGGGGTGGCGATTTAAGTGCGCGGCTGAATCGGAAAGGTCAGTTAAAGGCCGAGTCGAGGCAGTGAGGTCCAGGCACCAGAGGGTATTGAGGTCACTGAACCCAGTGTTTAGAAATCAATTTAGGCACTGAACCAGGTTGAAAAGATCCTGGTGTCAGGGCCCAAGGTGAGGGATGCGCTGGCTCAGATCGTTTCTCCACAAGGTTTACTCGGCTCTGCGCTGAACTATGAGACATTCCTTGCAGGTTTCAGTTCAGAACACTATTTGCTTGTGGTTTTGGTTTGCATGATGTGTTTTTATTCTCTGCCCATTGGGTGTTCAATAGTCTTCTTTTTTCAATTTTTTCTTGGTTTCTTTGTTTCCTAGCTGTCTGTTAGGAGACGAACCTCAAGGTTGTATAATGAGTACGTACTTTGATAATAAATTTACTTTGAAATTTGAACTTTGAGTTTTGTGTGTACTGCTTTGGATTTCCAGCATCTGTACAATCTCTTGTGTTTAAGGATTGTTAAAGTTTCAGGTTAAAGTATCAACTGTTCCTGTCTTCACCCAGATGCTCCCAGCCCACTGAGTTCTGCCAGCAGGTTTTATATTATTCCTTCTGAACATTTTCTGCACCCTCTCTAAAGCCTCCACATTTTGAGGTAGAGTGGGAGAGTTACCCTGATGATTTGTGAAGTTCACTCCTAGAGTTCTCAGCCGGCTCAAATTCAGAGTGATTGCTGTACGCAGGAGCATATGCATCTGTCTATTAATTGATTGTCCCCATACTGGCAAACTTGATAGGCTTTCTAGACCCAGTCCAATCCTGTTCTCAGGTGCTACCAGTCTGAAGTTTGACTGGCACTGTAGTGCAGTGTGAAAACCCTCTGCCACGCAGCTCGAGAGGCCTGGGTTCAATCCTGGCCTCTGGTGTTCCCAGCGTAGAATTCACATGTCTCAGCCCCGAAACACTGACTGTTTATTCATTTCCATAGATGCTGCCTGGCCTGCTGACTTCCTCCAGCATTTTGTGTGTGTGTGTTGCTCTGGATTTCCAGCGTCCGCAGTCTTTCTCGTGTTTGCTCTCTGTGACCATGTGGGTTTCCTCATGGTGCTCTGGTTCCCTCCTACATCCCTAGGATATAAAGATTGCTATCTTGATGGACTTCTGTGAGAGAGAGAGAGAGAGCTCGTCGACAAAGTTCTTAAAAGCTTCACACAAATCACACAAAACGCTGGAAGGGGGAGCTGACAGAACAGTGAGAAGACCAGGTCACAGGGAAAGTTAGTGAAGGAATGAGGTGGGCCAACAGAGTATTAATGGGCCGAATGGTAGGGAGCAAATATGAGCTGCGTCATTGTTGTTAGTGGGATTTAGGCTGCTGCAGGGAGGATGTGTTTCTGAAGATTCACTCCATTTGTCACACAGATGGTGGTGAGAGTGTGGAACGAGCTGCCAGTGTAAGTGGTGGATGCAAGTTCGATTTCAGCATTTAAGAGAAGTTTAAGACAGGCGGGCTACGGACAGCTATGGTCCAGGTGCAAATCGATGGGACTAGGCAGAACAACAGTTCGGCATGGATTAGATGGGCAGAGGTTTCAGTGGTGAGTTGCTCATGACTGTGTCCAAAAATATTGAAACACACCGTGAAAAGTGTTTTTTGTTTAAATTGAATAAGTATGGATTGTGCAAGGCATCCTGCAGGTGACACCACGTGTCTGGCACTACCATAGCATGCCCACAACTCAGTGACCTTAACCCGTACGTCTTTGGAACGTGGGAGGGAACTGGAGCACCCACAGGAAACCCACATGATCACGGGCAATAGCGCAGTAGTTAGCACAAAACTTTACAGTGCCACTGACCCGAGTTCAATTCCCGTCACTACCCAAATTTGTAAGTTCTCCTCGTGACCGCATGGGTTTCCTCCAGGTGCTTCGGTTTCCTCCCACAGTCCAAAGACGTACCGGTTGCTAGGTTAATCTGGGTGTCCTTGTTCATCAGTCACTGAAAGTAAGCATGCAGGTACAGCAGGCAGTGAAGAAAGCTAATGGCATGTTGGCCTTCATAACAAGGGGAGTTGAGTATAGGAGCAAAGAGATCCTTCTGCAGCTGTACAGGGCCCTGGTGAAACCACACCTGGAGTACTGTGTGCAGTTTTGGTCTCCAAATTTGAGGAAGGACATTCTTGCTATTGAGGGAGTGCAGCGTAGATTCATGAGGTTAATTCCCGGGATGGCGGGACTGTCGTATGTTGAAAGATTGGAGCAACTGGGGTTGTATACACTGGAATTTAGAAGGATAAGAGGGGATCTGATTGAAACATATCAGATTATTAAGGGATTGGACAGGCTAGAGGCAGGAAACATGTTCCCGATGTTGGGGGAGTCCAGAACCAGAGGCCACAGTTTAAGAATAAGGGGTAGACAATTTAGAACGGAGTTGAGGAAGAACTTTTTCACACAGAGGGTTGTGGTTCTGTGGAATGCTCTGCCTCAGAAGGCAGTGGAGGCCAATTCTCTGGATTCTTTCAAAAAAGAGTTAGATAGAGCTCTTAAAGATAGCGGAGTGAAGGGATATGGGGAGAAGGCAGGAACTGGATACTGATTGTGGATGATCAGCCATGATCACAGTGAATGGCGGTGCTGGCTCAAAGGGCTGAATGGCCTACTCCTGCACCTATTGTCTATTGTCTATCAATTGGACATTGTAAGTTGTCCCATGATTAGGCTAGGATTAAATCAGGGGTTGCTGGGCAGCGAGGCTCGAAGAGCTGGACGGGCCTATTCCATTCTGTATCTCAACAAACAAATAAGCAAACAAACAAATAGATGAATGAATAAATAAATGTACAATCACCTCTCGGGCAGTGGTGGGAATTGAACCACTATCAGTGATCACTGGCACTGCACACCCTCCTGCCACTGTGCCACAGTGTTCTTGGCGGGAGAATGTGTGTAAGGGGGAAGAAGGTGGCAGTGACCGAGGGGACTATCGAGGATGCAATACTTTCCACGCGAAGCGTCACCGCAAAACAGCTGCTGAGCCTTCAGAAACATCACAATCATCCGTCCCATTGGGACATTCAGGAGACCAGATTGCAATTAAAGTCAGCATTAATTACTGGCATTATGAGGTGATTACTTTATGATTAGAAAGTCATTGTTAATGCTCACGAGCTCCTAGATACTCAATTGAAAGAACTCTCACTCAATATTTAAAGCATTAAGAGTGTACAGAGGGATGGGGGAGATCTCATTAATAAAATTCTTAAAAGCTTCATGCAATACACAAACTGCATTGTCTAGTAGCACGCCGCTGAACTGAACTAAACGGAATATTACTGGTTTGATATTCTAAGTGTTGTTCATTCGCTTTGGGCTGTTTGTGCAATTTGTTTCTTTTTCATGCGTTGGGTGTTTGATATTTTGTTGAACGGGTTCCATGGTGTTTCTTTGTTTCGTGGCAGCCTGCGGGAAGACAAATCTCAGGGCTGAATTCTGTACACCTACTTTGATAATAAATGTACTTTGGATCTTGAAGCTTTGAATTAGAATCAGGTTCATTATCACTGACACTTGTCATGAAATTTGTTTTGCTGCAGCAGTGCAGTGCAATACATAAAAACTATAAATTACAAACACAACTGTGTGTAAAAAAATAAAGTTATAATTTATTATTACAATGGGATAAGCGTCCTTTATCTAAGATTAAACAGGATTGGGAAAAGGAACTTAATTTGACTATTATGACGGAGGATTGGATGCGGATTTTGAAGTTGGTTAACTCTTCTTCAATTTGTGCTAGCCATTCATTGATTCAATTTAAAATTGTACATTGTTATCATTTGACGAAGGAGAGACTTTCTAAAATCTTTTCCAATGTTGATAGCCATTGTGATAGATGTAAAACTGAGACAGCTATATTGACACTTATGTTTTGGTCTTGTTCTATTTTGGAACAGTTCTGGAAGTCAGTTTTTTCAACAATTTCTAAAGCACTTAAAATTAATCTACAACCTAATAAATTAACTGTGCTTTTTGGAATAATTACTCAAAATATTCATGGTGTTTCTGTGTCTGACCAACATGTTATTGCATTTGTTACATTTATAGCTAGGAGGCCCATTTTGTTGAAGTGGAAGGATACATCAACTCCCACTTTGTCACAATGGTTCTGTCAAGTGATGTTATGTCTTAGTTTGGAGAAAATTAGAAGTTGAACCTTTGAAACTTTATTTGATCTTGAGAAAAGATGGGGCTCATTTGCTCGTTATTATCATTTGAGCTAATTGATAGAATTTTTCCACGATCTAATTGTAAATTTTTTAGTATATTTTCTTTTCTTGCTGGCGGTTTGATGTTTATTTTTAGAAGCTTTCTGTATGATGCGTGACTCCGGGGTTGTACACCAAACGGGTTCTTTTTTTTTCCTCACTTTTCTGCTTAGTAGGTTTTTTTTGTTATCACAAAATTTTTTTTCAGTCTTTAAGATAATGTCTTTTTTGAGACATTGTAAGTGTTGTTACTTCAATGTACTCGTTTTTTTTGTATAATATAACAATAAAAAGATTTGAAAAAGAAGGAAAAAATGAAATGATGCAGAAAGAGAGCAAAAGTGAGGTAGTGTTCGTGGGTTCATTGAGAGTTGATAAATCTGATGATGGAGGGGAAGAAGCTGTTCCTAGATTGCTGAGTGTGGGTCTTCAGGCTCCGGTACCTCCTCTCTAATGACAACAATGAGAAGAGGGCATTAGCACCCTGGGTGGTGGGGGTCCTAAATGGTGGATGGTCTCTTTTTGAGGCATCACCTTTTGAAGATATCCTCGACACTGGAGAGGCCAGTGCCCGTGATAGTGCTGGCTGAGCTTACAACTTTCTGCAGCTTTTATTGATCCTGTTCGATGACCCCGCCATGGTGATGTAACCAGTCAGAATACTCTCCATGGTACGTCTGTAGAAATTTGTTAAGAGTTTTTGGTGACATACGAAATCTCCTCAAACTCCTAATGAACTAATCCAACTCAGCAGCATCTTCGAAGCTGAATGGACAGTCGACATTTCAGGCTGCAGCCCTTCATCAAGGTTGCTGGGTGAGATGCAGGGAATCACGCACGACCAACGGGGTGAGCAGCATCTGTGGGAGGAAGGGAACAGTTGATGTTTCGTGTCAAAAGCCTACTTCTGGACTGAGAGTGAAAAGGGGAGATGGCCAGGTATGAAGAGGAGAGGGGGAAAAAAGCAGAGACTTTTCCCCACTCAGGTATTAAAAGGAGAAGGTGGAAAGGTGAGATTTGGGTTGGTAGGAGATTGGTGGACTGAGGAGGGATTGAAGAATGATGGGCAGCTGGAGCCAGGAGGGGTGGAATCCGCAGACAGAGGCAGATGGGTGACACTTGGAGAGCATAGATCACAGTAAAGGTTAAAGATTATCTTTCTCTGTCACATGCACATTGAAACATACAGTGAAATGTGTCGTTTGTGTCAAATCAACAAGTATCGTGCAGGGCAAGTGTCACTATACCTCTGGCACCAACATGGTATGTCCACAATTTACGAACCCTAACCCGTATGAGGGAGGAACTGCACAACGGTCACAGGGAGAACGTACGAACTCCTTAAAGACAGAAACACGAGGAATTCTGCAGATGCTGGAAATTCAAGCAACACACATCAAAGTTGCTGGTGAACGCAGCAGATGCTGGAAATTCAAGCAACACACATCAAAGTTGCTGGCGAACGCAGCTGCGTTCACCAGCAACTTTGATGTGTGTTCCTTAAAGACGGAGGCAGGAATTGAACCCCAACCGGCGATCGCTGGTGCTGTAAAACGAAGTGCTAATTCCTATGCCCCAATGAAACAGTGCAAAGCAGGCACCTACAATTCACCCTACAATGTCTGTGCCAAACATGTTGACAAATTAACCTATATCTCTTCTGCCTGCATGTGAACCATCTCCCTCCAGCCCCGGCATATTCATGTCTCTATCTATAAACTTCTTCAACGGCACTATTGCCATCCCCGCTGCCCATTCCAGACACCCACCATTCTCAGTGCAAAAAAAACTTGTCTCACTCAGGATAAGCTTTTCCCTTCTTACCTTAAATGTATGTTCTCTAGGATTTGACACTGCCAATCTTGGGGGGAGGGGGTGGAAAGATTCTGACCATCTACATTATCCAAGCCCCTCGTAACCTCTATCAGATCTCACACCAGCCTCTGATGCTCCAAAGTAAACAACCCAAGTTAGTCCAAGCGTTCCTTACAGCTCATACCCTATCATCCAGACAGCATCCTGATGAACCACAAAGTACAAAAGTACGAAGTGTGAAGTAAATTTATTATCAAAGTACATACAGTAAATGTCACGTGTCACCATATACTACAGTGTAAAAGTTTTAGGCACATATATATAGCTAGGGTGCACAGTACTGTAGTAACTTTATGTATTGCACTGTACTGCTGTTGCAAAAAAAAAACAAATTTCAAAATTTCATGACATTGTGAGTACTGAGAAACCTGGTTCTGATATGGGTCGCTTGTGGACTGAGAGTGGGAAGGGGGCAGGGAGAGGGGAATCATGGTTGGGAAAAGGGGAAGGGAGAGGTAGGAATCAGCGAGACATTCTGCAATGATCAAGAAACCAATTACAAACAAGAGAAAATCTGCAGATGCTGGAAATCTAAGCAACACATACAAAATGCTGGAGGAACTCAGCAGGCCAGGCAGCTTCCATGGAAAAGAGTACAGTTGGTGTTTTGGGCCGATACCCTTCAGCAGGACTGGAGAAAAAAATAGGAGTAGAGTTAAAAGATGGCAGGAGGGGATGGAGAAACAAGGTGATAAGCATGTGGTCAAAGAGTCAGTGGCCTGCAGGGATCACAGAGGGGGAGCAGTGAGAGAGGGTTTCACGGGACTCACGTCAAAGGGAAAATTTAAACTTCATCAGGGTAGGCATCCCTGGAAGAGACTTCGCAGGGCAGTAATCCAACCAAACCAATTGTTTGGAATCAAATGACCTTGCCTGGTGTGTCAGGACTGGGTGTGTCTGCACTTGGGCCACCTCATGGCTCCTGGTACTTCTCTGCCACCTGTCCCACACTCCCACCCTCTACCCCACGCCCAGCCCCCGTGGCTCTCCACCCGCGCCATTCCCAACATCCTTTGCTCCTGACAGATTTACACATAAGGGGTTTCTCCTTTTATGTTACTGCAAAGGCTAACAAAATGGCTTCTTTGTTATGTTATAATTAAAATGGCTTTTCTGCAATAATAACTGCGATGTAAGGAGTTCTCTCTCTCTCTCTGCTTGTTTGGGTTATATTATTGATAAGAGGAAGAACGAACCAACTAAGATAGATGTTATTCATTCCTGCATGTTTGTAAGCTATTATGTTTCGCAGGCTTTGGGGCAGAAAGCGCGATGGGGACAGAGAGAGGAGACGCGGTGCTGTGACCCCGGGCAGTGGGGCCGACCCTGAGTGGGAGTCCGACGCCTAGGGTCTTCAGTGAGGAGAGGAGACAAAGATAGACTCGTGTGGAGCATCTGGTCGACCACTGTGGTTGGTCCTAGGCGACGGGTCGAGGAGGTCGGAGGGGATCGAATGGTGGAAAGAAGACTCCATTAATTGAGCTCCAACAGTTGTGCACAAAGTGGATGAACTTTGATAAGTTTGGCGCCTTTTACTTTCCTTTTATATTTTATCTCTATTAATTACATAGTTCCAGTAAGATCTATAAAGTGAAATCATTTAATCGCATATGGTGTATTGACTGTTATTTGGCAGGGTGAGGTACATCACACAGCGTCCACACAAACTTGATTACCCAGTTTGGCGGGGCTGAAGGCTTCTCCCCCTAAACGAAAGCGAGCTGAGCGAGCCTGAGGCTTACCCGGGGGCTACATACAAACTTGCTCTCCACTCCATGTTGACAAATACAGTACTGTGAAAAAGTCTTATGCATGCTAGCTATACATATGTGCTTAATATATTTGCACAGTACTGTATATTCTAGAAATTCATTTTCTTGTGGGCAAACACAGGAAATCCAAGAAACACATTGAAAGTCTGAACCCTGAAGGACGTACGAACAACCAACGTGCAAAAGACAATGAACTGTGCAAATACAAATAAATAAATAAACAAACAAACAAAAAATATCGAGAACATGAGATGAAAAGTCCTTGAAAGTAAGTCCACAGATTGTGGGTCCAATTCAGTGATGGGGCGTGTGAATTTGTGAGAAGTAATCTCTGCTGGTTCAAGAACCTGATGCTTGGGGGGTAATAACTATCCTGAATCTGGTGGTGTGATTCCTGAGGTTCCTGTATCTTCTTTCTGATGGCAGTAGCGAGAAGAGAGCATGGCCTGGGTGGTGGGGGTCCTCAATGATGGATGCTGCTATCCAGCGATAGCTCTCCATGTAGGTGCACTCATTGGTGGGGAGGACTTTACCTGTGATGGACTGGGCCATATCCACCACTTTTTGTAGACTTGTCTGTTTAAGGGTGCTGCTGTTTCCATAGCAGGCTAAGCTGCAATCAGTCACCACACATCTATAGAAGTTGGTCAAAGTTTTAGACAACATGCTGATTCTTTGCAAACTTTTGAGGAATTAGATGCACTTCGGTACTCTTTCTAAAGTTTCACATCCTTTCTGTAATGGGGCAACCAGAATTGTACGCAACGCTCCAAATACGGCCTAACCAAAGATCTATACCAGGGGTTCTCACCCTGGACCAATACCATTAAGCAAGGAGTTTGTGAACCCCACATGGGGAACCCCTGTTCTATACAGCTGGTACAAGACTTTGTCACTCTTATACTCAATACCCCAACCAATGAAGGTAAGTATGCCACAGGCCTTATTTACCACCTTACCTAGTTCTATGTGACCACTTTCTAGGAGCTGAGGACTTGGACCACGAGATCTCTCTGTACACCAGTGTTGGTAAGGATACTGTGCTCTTTCCCCTTACACTTAACCTCTTACAGTGCAACACCTCACACTTGCCTGGATTAAACTTCACCTGCCATTTCTCTGCCCCTATATGCAATTGATTCATAACCTGTTATTTGTAATGAGCTCTTCTGGCCTGCGTGGGGCGCTGGAGAGCATTGGGCTCCGAGGTTGTTGGAGCATCTGAACTGGTTAATAGCTCTCCAGCAAGAGTCATTAATCATTTAGAGTTCCGTGTGATTTTTCTCGAGTGACTCACTCTTTGTAATGCTGTCTCCCAGTGCCTTCTGTTTAAATTTATTAAGTTTATTCTGATAGGCTCAAGGATTCCGTCTTACTTGTATTATTTAAGTGGATGTCCAATTAGCACTAACCACAGGGTCCTAGTTTTGAGAATGTTGCTTCTCACAGTGTTGCTCGGCTTAGCCACCAGAGTTCCGTTGGAATTCTTATGAATAAACTCTCATCACTGTCTCTACATTAGAGTATGCCTTTCCTCGCACTTGGTTCCAACATTGCCAGCGCACATCGTGATAGTTTTATCCCTCTACACCGACCACAACTCTTTGTATTATCTTCAAACTTACTAAGCTATCCTTCTACATTTTCATTCAAGTCATTGGGTATACAGCTGATTCGATTAATTGGAACACATCGGACCAGTACCTTTTGGCCAAATTAAGCCAAAGTTTCATGGAATTAGTTTTAAATAGACAAACTATCATTTAACTGTGTAAGAAATTATATACTTAAATGAAATACAGAACAAGTTACAACACCACCAATATTACTACAGTACTATAAAACTGTATTATTTCCAAATGGTTATTTTCGGAGGAATTGATGCAGTGTACACAGGCGTGTTCTTCTGATTGAGTGTAAATGAACAAAATCAGTGCAAACACCTAGTGTAAACAACGGACTATTCTCATACAAGGCTTTTGACAATAGCATTCTCCAAGATGATTGTTGATACCTTCAAATTCTTCACTTGTTGAAGTAATGAAATTGTTTCATTGTCACTCCTGGCCATTTCTGGGATCTCCAAGCCTGAATGCTTTAAACTGCAGTGAGCAAAGCAGTTCGGAATTGTCTTACTGCCTATTTCTCACCATCAGTGACAAAAATCACTGCTTTTTGAACACAAACACACACAAGTGATGTTATTTAAAAACTGGTTGCTCTAAGCAGAGTAGTGTCTAACAGCTACACAAATACATGCAACTGACACTAGTTAGAAGCTGCTTGCAACAGTCTCCTGTCCCAATTAAGCAACGTAGTGTCCCAAATAAACGAAGGGAATCCCGGCTAGTTTCTCGATTTGGTTTTGTTTTTTAAGAGTTGTCCCAAATAACTAGCTGCCCCAATTAACTGAAGGCCCAATTAACTGGAACCTACTGTACATCGCAAACAACAGAGGTGTTAACACTGATCCCTGCAGAACATGGCTGGTCACTGTCCTCTATGGGCAAGTCAATACTGAATCCAAACTATGGAAGGCAATAAACATTCAACATTTCAGGCCAAGATCCTTCGTCAGGACTGGAAAGAGAGGGGTCGTAAGCCGAAATTAGCAGGTGGGGGGGGGAAGGAAATAAACAGTCAATATTTTGGGCGGAGACCATTCATCAGGACTGGAAAGAAAGAGGACAGAAGGCCGAATAAGAAGGTGTTGGCAGGTGAATAAGCAGTTGAACTTTCAAGCCGAGACCCTTCAGGTCTGGAAAGAAAGAGGACAGAAGCCAGAATAAGAAGCTGGGGGAAGGGGGACAAACGGTCAATGTTTTGGGCCGAGATCCTTCAGAGTGGGAAAGCAAAGGGGAACGAGGCAGAATAGGAAGATGGGGACAGGAGATGGAGTGCAAGATGGAAGGTGATAGGTAAGACCAGGTAAGGGGGAAGGTGGGTAGCTGAGGGCGGGGGATGATGTGAGAAGCAGAGAGGGTAGAGGTGGAAGGAGTAAAGGGCTGAATAAGAAGGAATCTGATAAGAAATTATAGTGGACTACGGATGAAAGAGAAAGAGGTAGTGCATTAGAGATAAACTGGTCTCTCTCCAGCAAGTAAAAGGTTATTTTGCATCAGCAACTAGACTGCAGTGTCTGGGTGCCATTACAGTATTCAATAAGGGTCTGTGCTCTCCTGTGTAAACAATATCCTGTTCTCTTAAACTTCAGTTCAGTACACCGCTGCTCAGCATGCAGTTTGAACACTCTACGTTTGATTGCACATTGATTGAGGGATGGGTTGAGTCCTCAGGGGACGGTCTCCAGTTGTAAGTATCGATGCTGGCGGTTACTGATGGAAGGTAAAGCAAAGTCAGTGACGGCATCTGGGCTGGCGCTGTCTTATCTGACCATCCTGGGAAGAACGATAATCCTCTGGCCGCACTCCTCCAACTGATCCATCTCAAATCCACAACCAACCGAGACACAGGTGCTGGAAGTAAGGGGTTAAGCATCTGACAGATTAAAAGAAAGAAAGCAACACACATCAAAGTTGCTGGTGAATGCAGCAGGCCAGGCAGCATCTCTAGGAAGAGGTACAGTCGACGTTTCAGGCCGAGACCCTTCGTCAGGACTAACTGAAGGAAGAGTTAGTAAGAGATTTGAAAGTTGGAGGGGGAGGGGGAGATCCAAAATGATAGGAGAAGACAGGAGGGGGAGGGATGGAGCCAAGAGCTGGACAGGTGATTGGCAAAAGGGATACCAGAGGATCATGGGACAGGAGGTCCGGGGAGAAAGACGGGGGGGGGGGGAAACCCAGAGGATGGGCAAGAGGTATAGTCAGAGGGACAGAGGGAGAAAAAGGAGAGAGAGAAAAAGAATGTGTGTATATAAATAAATAACGGATGGGGTATGATGGGGAGGTGGGGCATTAGCAGAAGTTAGAGAAGTCAATGTTCATGCCATCAGGTTGGAGGCTACCCAGACGGAATATAAGGTGTTGTTCCTCCAACCTGAGTGTGGCTTCATCTTTACAGTAGAGGAGGCCGTGGATAGACATGTCAGAATGGGAATGGGATGTGGAATTAAAATGTGTGGCCCCTCCCACTTTCAAATCTCTTACTAGCTCTTCCTTCAGTTAGTCCTGACGAAGGGTCTCAGCCCGAAACGTCAACTGTACCTCTTCCTAGAGATGCTGCCTGGCCTGCTGCGTTCACCAGCAACTTTGATGTGTGTTGCTTGAATTTCCAGCATCTGCAGAATTCCTCGTGTTTGCGAAAAGAAAGAAAGATCAGCTTTCCTTGACTACACAGCTTGTTGGTTGTGTGCCCTAATAAAGAAGACAGCTATCTCCAGTGACGAATATTGGAATGATTAAAATGTTACGGGTTCGAGTCCTGTCACAGTCATTTGCCATTGAATGGACATAACTTTGTTGTATATTCTATGTGCATGGATAGGAGGGGATGAAGGGCTGCGGCCCAGCTTCAGGTCAACGGGACTAGGCAGAATAGCAGTTCAGCATGGACTAGGTTGTCCGAAGGGCCTGTTTCTGTGCTGTAGTGCCCTATGAGGCTATTGTCACATCTACATCAAAACATGCAGTGAAGTGCATCGAGTGCATCGACCACCAGCACAGTCTGAGGATGTGCTGGGGGCAGTCCGAAAGTGTCCACGCACTTCGGGTGCCAACGTAGCACGCCTATAATGTTCTAACCTTACTCCGTTCACCTTTGGAATGCAGGAGGAAACCAGAGCACCTGGAGGAAGCCAACGCAGTCACGGGGAGAGTGTACAAACTCCTTAGAGACAGCAGAAGAAATCGAACCTCGGTTGATGACCACTGGTGCGACACGCACAAGGTGCTGGAGCAGCTCAGCAGGTCAGGCAGCATCGATGGATGGGAATAAACAGTTGATGTTTCGGGCTGAGACGCTTCATAATGACTGGACAGGAAGGGCGATGAGGTCTGAATAAGAAGGCGGGGAGGCGAGAAAGAAGTACGAGGTAGTAGGGTGATAGGTGAAACGGAGAGGCTGAAGGGGTGAAGCAGAGAGCTGGGAGGTTGATTGGTAAGAGATACAGGGCTAGAGATGGGGGAATCTGATAGGAGAGGACGGAAGGCCATGGAAGAAAGGGAAGTGGGAGGAGCACCAAGGAGAGGTGATAAGGTGGTAAGAAGATAAGGTGAGAGAGGGAAACAGGAACGGGGACTGGTGAAGGGGGAGGGGCGTTGGCCTCTGGGTGTACTCAAGCTTCCCTCCCACCCTTGACATTCTTCTCCCCCCCTCCCATCAGGCAGAAGATACAAAAGCCTGAAAGCGTGTACCAACAAGCACATCTTCCATCCCACTGCTATCGAGCTCTTAAACTGATCTCTCATGTGTTAGAAGGACAAACTCCTGATCTCCCATTCTACCTCGTTATGGCCCTTGCACTTTATTTGTCTGCCTGGACTGCACCTTCTTTGTAAATGTAAGACTATATTCTTCATTTATTTTCTTTTTATGACCTCCACCACCCAGGACATCCCATCTTCTTGCTGCTGCCATCAGCAAGGAGGTACAGGAGCCTCAGGACTCACGCCACCAGGTTCAGGAACTGTTATTCCCCCTCTACCATCAGGCTTAACTTCACTTGCCCCATCATTGAAATGTTCCCACAACCCATGCACTCTACTGTTTCTTCCTTTTGTATTTGCACAGTTCGTCATCTTCTGCACTCTGGTTAAACGCCCTAGTTGGGCAGTCTTTCCATATAATCATATAACAACTACAGCACGGAAGCAGGCCATCTCCGCCCTTCTAGTCCGTGCCGAACTCTTACTCTCACCTAGTCCCACCGACCTGCACACGGCCCATAACCCTCCATTCCTTTCCTGTCCATATAGCTGTCCAATTTTACTTTAAACGACAACATCGAACCTGCCTCAACCACTTCTGCTGGAAGCTCGTTCCACACAGCTACCACTCTCTGAGTAAAGAAGTTCCCCCTCATGTTACCCCTAAACTTTTGCCCTTTAACTCTCAACTTATGTCCTCTTGTTTGAATCTCAATGGAAAAAGCCTATCCACGTCAACTCTATCTATCCCCCTCATAATTTTAAATACCTCTATCAAGTCCCCCCTCAACCTTTTACACTCAATTTTTTTTAAAAATTCCTCTGTACTCTCTCAATTTTATTGACATCTTTCCTATAATTCGGTGACCAAAACTGTATACAATACTCCAAATTTGGCCTCACCAATGCCTTATACAATTTCAACTTTACATCCCGACTCCTATACTCAATGCTGTGATTTATAAAGGCCAGCGTACCAAAAGCTTTCTTCACCAACCTATCCACATGAGATTCCACCTTCAGGGAACTATGCACCATTATTCCTAGATCCCTCTGTTCTACAGTATTCTTCAATGCCCTACCATTTACCATGTATGTCCTATTTTGATTAGTCCTACCAAAATGTAGCACCTCACATTTTTCAGCATTAAACTCCATCTGCCGTCTTTCAGCCCACTCTTCTAACAGGCCTAAATCTCTCTGCAAGCTTTGAAAACCTACCTCATTATCCACAACACCACCTATCTTTCACTGATTCTTTTATAGTTATGAGTATGCCCACAAGAAAATGAATCTCAGGATTGTATGCGGTGACATAGATGTACTTTTGATAATAAAATTTACTTTGATGTAAGTTTGTATGGTACAATCTCTCTGGATGAAACCCAAAAGAAGGCTGATCTAATGTTTGTGACAGTGACCATAGATACAGGAGTATCAAAGGTTCTCTGGGCGAGTGCTATAATTTCACTACCACTAGAAGTCATAGGTTAAGGGTTAAAGGGCAACATGAGGGATCATCTTCACTCAGAGGATAGTGAGGATGTAGTACAAGCTGCTAGTGGAGATGGTGAATGCAGGTTCAATTGGAACATTTAAGAACAGTTTGGATGAGTACATGGGTTGGAGGGCTATGAAGAGCTATAGTCAGCATGCAGGTTCATCAGAGTAGGCAGAATGATACCTCAGCACTGACTAGACGGGCCAAAGGGCCTGCTTGTGTGTTATATTTCTCTATGACTCTAACTTCTGTTGGAAACAAGCACAGAATGCAGAATCTGAATCAAGTTTATTATCACTGACATACGTTATGTCATGAAATTTGGTGTCTTATGGCAGCAGTTCAGTGAAAAGACATAAAATTACTATAAATTACAGAAATAACTAAATCATGCAAATAAAAAGAACATTAAGGTAGTGTTGGTGGTCTGACTTGCTGAGCTCCTCCAGCAGTTTTTGTGTGCGGGCAGTGTTCATCGGTTTATGAATCACTCAGAAACTCGACGATGGAGAGGAAAAAATGTTCATGAATCATTGAGAGGGGATCTTCAGAAGCCTGCAGCTCCTCCTTGGTGTTAATAACGAGAAGAGGGTATGTCCAAGATGGTGAGATTGTTTAATGATGGATGCCGCCTTCTTGAGGATCGGCTTCTTGAAGATGTCCTCAATGGCAGCGAGGCCTGTGCCCCGGATGGAGCCTACAGCCCTCTGCAGCCTCTCTCAAGCCTGTGCGTTAGAAACTCCACACCAGACAGTAATGCTCTCCACCGTACAGCTGTAGAAACGTTCAAGTCTTTGGTTAATATAGGCGTGTAACTTCATTGTGATTGTTGGGCCTAGGACAGGTCCGTGAGATGCCGACACCCTGCATCTCATTGGGGAGGGATCTGCTGTTCAAATGGCTCAGGTGATTCAATTTAATATCAGAGAATGTATACAGTATACAACCTGAAATTCTTACTCTTCACAGATGTCCACAAAACAAGAAACACCAAAGAATGAATGACAGCAACATCAGAGCCCCAAAGACCCCTTCCCCTCCTACGCATAAGCAGCCAAAGCATCAACCCTTCCCCCTCCCCCTCCCCCTCCCCTACTTGCACTAACAGAAGCAACACCCCCCCACCATAAAAGCAATAGTAAAACCCCCACCAATGAGATTTTGATCTAGAGTCCATCAAAAACTATAGTCCATAACCCATCACTTCAATGTCTCATCCCTCCAGCAAGCGAGAGGGAGATCACACCTGCAGCAACGAGACCAAGAGACCAGCAGCTCGCTGTTCCGTTGTTACAATAGTCCATGATCCTGCCCACGTTCAGCCTGCTATTACACACAAGCCTTGCCACAACTGTCAAGGGTTCAGGCAAAGACAAGTTACATTCACACCATCAAAATGCCAAACAATGTCCATGTTCACCTACCCTTGACAGCATTATCATCCCTGAAGTCCCCCTTCCATCAAAGTCCTGGGGATCACCACTGACCTAAAGCTCGGCTTGGACTCAATTCAGCGCTTTGGAAACAAGAGCCGGTCAGAGGCTGGGTACCCTGTGGTGAGTGACTCACTCGTCTCACCACCACAGGACACCACATCATCAGGAAATCACAAGGCATGTTCAAGATGGAACACTCTATTTATTTAGAGATGCACCAAAATAACAGGCCCTTTTTGCTCAACAAGCCTGTGCCATCCCATTATACTTAGTTAAATTAATTAAGTAGTGCAAAATCAGAAATAAAAAAGTAGTGAGGTAATGTTCATGGGTTCAATGTCCATTCAGAAATCGGATGGCAGAGGGGAAGAAGCTGTTCTGAATCACTGAGTGTGTGTCTCCAGGCTTCTGTACCTCCTTCCCGATGGTAGCGATGAGAAGAGGGCATGTCCTGGGTGGTGGAGATCCTCAGTGATGAACTCTGCCTTCCTGAGCCTCCGCACCTTGGGGATGTCTTCGATGCTACAAAGGCTCAGGCCCATGATGGAGCTGACAAAGTTAACAACTCTCTGCGACTTACTCCGATCCTGTGCAGTCGCCACCCCTCTCCATACCAGACTGTGATGCAGCCTGTCAGAATGCTCCCCGGGGCACATCTGTAGAAATTTGCAAGTGTTTTAGGTGACAGGCCAAATCTCCTCAAACTCCTCATGAATTGAATTGAGCCGCCGACCCTGTAATTGCGTTCTGCTAACCACCACGCCACCGTGCTGCCTGGGAGGGTGCAGGCCCATCAACCTATAAGAAGCTTATCACTAGCCGGGAAAGGCAGTATGGTTGGTATCACAACAACCACCCTGAACTCTCCTTACCTCCTCTGCCACTCCTTACATTTCTCCAAACTGCTTAATGGATTTCCCTTTGCTCAGGGCTTTTCCTGATTTAAATAATGGTCTAAGTTGTGCCAGAGAAGGTCAGTAACGTGATTGTCACCGTATTATTCTGGTGCACACCATTACTTAGCATCATAAAAACCTAGTGTGGAAGTGGATTATCCTTTACTCTACAAAGGTCCGACAAGCAAATCAGCCGGGCAAGCTGGCCAGTGATCAGTGACCTCATGAACCACTAGTGAGTGAGCTCTTTAATTCCCTATGAGATACGACACATTCACTATATCCTCCCAGTGACTGTGGGCAGTACCGTCCCCAGCTTCCCACCGATTGTCTCATAGTTTGTCTCAGTTCACCGCCACAGTGACGCTGGGGCATTGGAGAAGGCGGCTTGCTCAGCTAAGGTTTAAAGCTGTGCTGTCGGCCTGGTCAAAGGAAGTGAGGTTAAGGACAGGGAATGTGGAATCAGAGACAATTTAGATCTCACACACACATGGACACACACACGGACACACTCATGGACTCACACTCACAGACACACACACTCACTCACGGACACACTCGCGCACACACACACTCACGGACACACTCACTCACGGACACACTCACTCACACACACTCACTCACGGACACACTCACTCACACACACTCACACACACACTCACTCACGGACACACTCACGGACACACACACTCAAGGACACACTCACACACACACACACTCACGGACACACACACTCACTCACGGACACACACACACTCACTCACTCACGGACACATGCTCAGGAACACATATATCCTCAGTTACAAACATGCATACCTTCACAGACATGTAGACGCACAGGTACCTCAAAGACACACACACACACTCAATTACACAAGACACACAAAAAGACATACAGAATATACACAGACACACACCAATGTACACACAGACAAAAACTCACCGTCACAGATGCACACACATGCACGTACACATACAGGTATATGCAACTCTCACTCTCATACATTCACACACACACAATGTTGTACATTCATTCAGATACAATTTCTCTCTCTCTCTCTCTGATGCACAGACACATACATACATGTGCAATACTCTACGTTCCTTCAGATATAATCTCTCTCTCCCCTGCTTTGATGCACACACATATTGTACTGTATGTCCATTCAAATATAATCTCTCTCCGATGCATATGTACACACACACACACACACACACACACACACACATACAGTATACTGTACACTCCTTCGGACACAATTTCTCTTTCCCTCTCTGACGCACACACTCACACACACATGCAAATGCAAACACAAAGGTCAATAAACAGAGATACAAACACATACACAATTTTTCATTGGGGGCACAGGCTCGTGGTGTGATGTGGCATGGTCAACCCACTCTAGGCCACCGATTGATCTGGAAAAGAGCAAGGATTTATTTACAACACCAATATCTCCCTGATCCATGTGTGGTGCAGGTGACCACACACTTAAACAAGTGGCAGGTTTTAGCTAAACCACGCTCAAAGTATCAGTTAAGAACCAATTTGAATTGTATAGATATTTGCAGTCAGAGAATTACTGAGAAAGAGTGATAGATTTATTTAAAAGTTGGTCAGCTCTCTTCCACAGCTGCACAGCAGTCTGGGGTCAAAGGTTTCAGTTACAACCTCTCGATTCACAATCAGGCTTTGATCTAAACCAGGGATTCCCAACATGGCATGCACGGACCACTCATTTAATGATAAGGCTCCATGGCATAAAAAAGTTCGGGATCCCCTGATCTAAACTCTACCAGCAGTGATCAGGGAGATGAAGGTTCCCTGAATGCAAGTATCTCCTCTGTGCCCCTGCTCTTACGACAGGAGAGGTTTAGGGCTTAACCAGGAGATCACATTTTTGACACTAGTGTGGTCCGATCCAATATTCTTTGGAAGAACACTCCCCTCTGTCTCAAAGTGAGACTTTGTCCTGGCCATGACACTTCCCTCCCTTTCCCACTTCCTATCGCAGAGAAATGGCAGATGGAGGTTAACCAAGCTGAATGTGAGCTGTTGCACGTTGGGAGCTCCAGTGTCAAGAGACAATGAAAATAGTGGCGTAGGGGTTAGCAAAACACTTTACAGTACCATCATCCAGTTTTCAATTCCCTCCACTGCTGTAAGGAGTTTGTACTTTCTCACCATGACCACGTGGGTTTCCTCTGGGTGCTCCTGTTTCAGTCCACAGTCCAAAGACCTACTGGTTGGCAGGTTAATTGGTCATTGTAAATTGTCCCATGATTAGACTACGGTAAAGTTGTGAGCTGCTGGACAACGTGGCTCAAAGGGACGAGGGGCTTATTCCACGCTGTATCTCAATAAATAAACAAATAGATAAATAAATAAAAGCACTGTTGATGAACAGAAGGGTCTTGGAGTTCAAGTCTACAGCTCCCTGGACGTGGCTACTCTGGTTGACAGGGTGGTAGAGGAGGTATATGCGTACGCTTGCCTTTATTTGTTGAGGAACGGAGGTCAAGAGTCGGGAAGTACTGTTACAAAACTCTAGTTCGGTCCACCTGGAGTACTGCATTCAGTTCTGGTTGCCCCACTATAGAAGGATGTGAGGCATACATCATTTCCACTGCAGCTCGTTCCACCCTCTCACCACCCCTTGAGTGAAGAAGCTTCCCCTCTCATTCCCTTTTCACCCTTAACTCATGACCTCTACGTCTAGTCTCACCCAACCTCAATGGAAAAAGCTTGCTTGCCTTTATCCTGTCTGTACCTCTCATAATTTTACAAACCTCGATCAAACCTCCCCTCATTCTCCAGGGAATAAAGTCCTAACCTGTTCAGCCTTTCCCTTAAGCTCGACCTCAGATCCTGGCACCATCCTTGTAAACTTTCTCTGCACTCTTTCAATTTTCTTGATATATATCCCTGTTGACCAGAATTGCACCCAATATTCCATATTTGGCTTCACCAATGTCTTGTACAACTTCAACATAACATCACAATCTCTTTATTCAATACTAGTTATGGGGACCATTGTGCCAAAATCAGAATCAGAATCAGGTTTAATATCACTGGCATAGTGCCAGAATCTCTTTATGAGCCTACCTACTGTGGCACTTCTTTCAAGGAATTATGTCCTGATGAAGGGTCTGATCTGGAAAAGTTGACTCTTTATTCCTTTCCTATTGAGTTCCTCCAGCGTTTTGTGAGAGCTACCAATTATGCATCTGTATTCCCAATTGCATAGTAAAGGAGGACTAAGTTTCTTGAGTGCATATGACAGATGATCTCTCTGGTCCCTGAACACCATCTCTTTAGTCGAGAAAGCACAGCAGTGCCTCCACTTCCTGAGGAGAATGAGGTGAGTGAACTCTCCCCCCTCCCGTTCTACCAGAGCACCATCGAGATTGTCCTGACCAGCTGGATCGCCGTCTGGTATGGGAATTGCGAGGCATCCAACTGCAAGACCCTGCAACAGATTGTGAGGACTGTTGAAGTCTCTCAGCCCTATCCAGGATATATACCAGAAGCCCTGTGTTCACAGAGCACTCAGCATTGTCAGGAACCCCTCTCATCCATCCCACAATCTCTTTGACCTCCGTCTGTCAGACAGAAGGTACCACAGTATAAGAACAGGGACTGTCAGGCTGGGTAACAGTTTCTTCTCCCAGGCTGTGAGACCTCTGAACGCCCCGCTACCACCCAGTACAAGTTATTTATGAGAGTGCCAGCAGCATTATATTGTTGCATATTTAACTATATGTTGCATATGCACTTTATATCAACTTGTACGTCTACAGAATACTTTTTTATCTGCAATATTATTCTATGTGCTGTTTGTGATATATGTAATCCTTTTTGCACCTTGATCCCAGAGAAACATTGCCTCGTTTACCTGTACACGTGTGAACAGCTTAATGACAACAAGCTTGAATTTGAACTTGACAAGGGCTGAGTGGCCTTTTCCTGGTCCAGCATCTGAGACTTTGCACACCTCGGAACATCCCGAGGAATCAGACACGTGCAAAGATGTCCCTGTTAACAGATACTGCCTACATTCTCTTTGCAGTATTAAGACGGTTACTACCAAGCCACCCAGATCATTGCTGGAGCTTGACTTCAAGTAAGGAAGAAGGCAATTAACAAGAAAATTATTAACATTTCAAAGATCATCAATCATGAATAATATATGACAGTTTCATAATTACAGCTACAGAAAGCTGCAGGCTGATTACACCTCAGAACATTGGCGTACATTAAAGCTGCAAAGTTTAACCGTATGTGTTTACAAAATTGTAAGCACTTACAATTCTCCCTCCAGAACTAATAAATACCGTTACTATCACTGTCAGTGGGTTGGGAGGAGCCAGTGGCTTATCTATATATTAAAGGAAAAATTTGCATTCCTTTTCATGGACTTGTAATGGCCAATTAAGCACATACTTTAGAATGATTGGCTCATTATGTAGCCGAGGGAGGTGATTCTGTCCTTCGCACTGAGTCCCATAATAAGACCATAAGACGATAAGACAAAGGAGCAGAAGTCGGTCATTTGGTCCAACGAGTCTGCTCAGCCACTTTATCATGAGCTGACCCATTCTCCCATTTAGTCCCACTCCCCCGCCTTCTCACCATAACCCTTGATGCCCTGGCTGCTCAGATACCTATCAATCTCTGCCTTAAATACACCCAATGACTTGGCCTCCACTGCCGCCCGTGGCAACAAATTCCACAGATCCACCACCCTCTGGCTAAAAAAATTTCTTCGCATCTCTGTTCTGAATGGGCGCTCTTCAATCCTTACATCATGCCCTCTCGTACTAGACTTCCCTCATCATGGGAAACAACTTAGCCACATCCACTCTGTCCATGCCTTTCAATATTCGAAATGTTTCTATGAGGTCTCCCCTCATTCTTCTAAACTCCAAGGAATACAGTCCAAGAGCAGACAAACGTTCCTCATATGTTAACCCTCTCATTCCCAGAATCATTCTAGTCAATCTTCTCTGTACCCTCTCCAACGTCAGCACATCCTTTCTTAAATAAGGAGACCAAAGCTGCCCACAGTACTCCAAGTTAGGTCTCACCAGCGCCTTATAGAGCCTCAACATCACATCCCTGCTCCTATACTCTATTCCTCTAGAAATGAATGCCAACATTGCATTCGCCTTCTTCACTACTGACTCAACCTGGAGGTTAACCTTAAGGGTATCCTGCACGAGGACTCCCAAGTCCTGTTGCATCTCAGAACATTGAATTCTTTCCCTATTTAGGTAATAGTCTGCCCGTTTAATTTTTCTGCCAAAGTGCATAACCATACACTATAGAGCTTAGGGGAAAGGTCCTCCCGCTCACTACGTCAATGTTGACCACTAAGTCAGAATCAGAATTACTGACATAGGTCACGAAATTTGTCAATTTGTGGCAGAAGTATAGTGCAATATTAAAAAATTACTGAAAGTTACAATAAGAAATATATGGAGGCGTTTGATTTTGCGGGGTATCACCGAGCTTGGTAATTAAGTTGCAGATGTTTCATCACCAGTCGAGGTAACATCCTTAGTGTGCAGTTGCCCATGGTTCTCTCTGAGCCCCATTCGCTAACCTCAGTTCTGATTGGCTACCCCTTCGGTTAACCTTTGAATTCTATTGGCTTGTGTTTCTTTGGCACTTAGGGGCTCGTAGATGGCATCTATTTCGATGCGTTTGCTTACAGAGTTATCAGAAGAGAACATGCTTCTAAAAATTCTCATGCCTGCTTCGTGCTTGCCTGTCACCAGAACCTCCATGGTGCCCAAGTTATAGTGGTGTCCTTCCTGGTCTTGGTGTACCAAGATCAGGGACAGTGAATCATATATCCGTCCTGCGGATGGGGCCTATATAAATGCGAGCACGCCCAGAGAGAAACACCAACAACCACGCTCTGCGGATGTCACTTCAGCTTGTGATGAAATGTCCGCAAACTAGTTGCTAAGCTCGGCAAACATTGCAACATCACCCCGAGCTACCAAGGTTGGCCACCATCCTAAATCATGAGGGGCATAGACTGGGTGAATGCAGAGTCTTTTCCACAGGGTTGGTGATTTAACAACCTCAAGGACATCATAAGAAAGAATCTGGTTACCTACATACAGGAAAGATAGCAATAAGCTTGAAAGAGTGCGGAGAATATTTACAAGGACGTTGCCATAACTTGAGGACTGGAGTTATAGGGGAATGTTCAATAGGTTAGGACTTAATTCCCTGGAGCACAGGAGAATGAGGGGAGATCTTATAGAAGTATACAAAATTGTGAAGGGTATAGATAGGGTGAAAGGATGCAGGTTTTTCCCCCAGTTTGGGTGAGACTAGAACTAGAGATCATCGGTTTATGGTGAAAAGTGAAATATTTAAGGGGAATCTGAGGGAGAACTTCTTCACTCAGAGAGTGGTGTGTGTGTGTGTGTGTGTGTGTGTGTGTGTGTGTGTGTGTGTGTGTGTTGAACAAGCTGCCCAGGAGTTCAATTGTAACATTTAAAAGAAGTTTGAGTGGGTACTTGGATGAGAGGGGTATTGAGGGCCATGGTCCAGGTGCTGGTAAATGGGACAGAGTAAAAGACCAGACCGACACGAAATATACAGGCCTAAAGACCTGTTTCTGGGCTCTAGTGCATAGAATTCATATAACCATAACTAAAAACTCGGCCAAAGAGATGGGGCTTCATCAAGAAGGAAAGATGGGAAGGTAGAGATTTTTAGGGAGGAAACTTCAAAGGCTAAGAGCCTGGGAGGATGACGTGAAGACATGCAACAGGCTTTTCTGCCCAACTTGTCCATGTTGACCAAGGTGCCCACGTAAGCTCGTTCCATTTGTTCACAACTGACCCATATCCCATCAAACCTTTCCTATCCATTTATCCTTTTAAATGATGGTATTGTACCTATTGGGTGGTGGGGTGGAGATATGTCTCTACCAAAAGAGGTGTAAGGCGCCCCTTCCCTCTGTTAGTCTGCAGGTCACCCTTGGACAAGGTGTAGCACCTGCTTAGCCCCTGATCAGGGTCACGTGAAGCCATGAGGGAGGTGATGGATGGTCGTATGTACAGCTGGTGCAGATCACAAGTCATGGTTATGCGACCACTGATGCCAGGCAGACAATGTCTGAAGAGTATTGATAATGGTTGGGGTCACCTGTCTTGTAAAGACACTGCCCAGAAGAAGGCAATGGCAAACCACTTCTGCAGCAAAGTTTGTCAAGAACAATCATGATCATGAGACGAGACC
The DNA here is from genome assembly GCF_030028105.1 of Mobula birostris. Taxonomy (NCBI): domain Eukaryota; kingdom Metazoa; phylum Chordata; class Chondrichthyes; order Myliobatiformes; family Myliobatidae; genus Mobula; species Mobula birostris. Next base: position 7,100,358 of record NC_092385.1, on the reverse strand, counting down.
GTGATCACCTGTGTCATACAACATGCCACATAATGATTGTACCTGTTTCAACCACTTCCTCTAGCAACCCAGTCTCTATCTCCAACCACCCACCCTCTGCCACTCAGATCTATTTTAAACCTTCCCCCCTCACTTAAACTCGTGCACTGAGGAGGAGGGCTGACCAGGGGAGTGTGGTAGACATGGTATGAATGCATGTGGATGTCGGTAAGACTTTGGTAGACTGCTCTGGACATATACTTAATTTCTTGTTTGGCAAGTGCACATTTTTCCACATTCATTCGATATGGATGTTGCTTTATGGGTTTGGCATTTCCAACATCTACATCATGTGAGGCTACCGTGGTTCTTTTTGGAACGTCTGGAAATAAATCCCTAAATTAAATTGGATAGGTATATGGACAGGAAAGGAATGGAGGGTTATGGGCCGAGTGCAGGTCAGTGGGACTGGGTGAGAGTAAGAGTTCGGCACGGACTAGAAGGGCCGAGATGGCCTGTTTCCATGCTGTAATTGTTATATGGTTATATGGTTAGATCACATGGGATCCAGGGTGATCTAGCAAACTGAATATGATATTCACTGGATGGTAGGAAAGAGAGAGCAATATGCTTCAGGATGTTTCTCAAACTGGAGGTCAGTACTAATGGTGTGTCCCAGGGGGTCAGTACTCGGCCCATTGCTAATTGCCATCTATATCAATGATTTGGATCAGGAATCATTATTAAGTGTGCAGCTGACAGTAAAACAGGTTGTGTCACAGACAATGAAGAGGAGAAGCAAGAATTACAGTGGGAGCTTGATCAGACGTGTAGGTGGGCTGAAGAATGTCAAATTCAGAAAATTGCTAAGGACAAATCAAATTAGATATCAGACATTGAATGCAAGGGCCCTGGGTACTGCCTAAGAACAGATACACCCTGGATGACAAGATTAAGGTTCGAGCCATGGACCCCTAGCATTAACCAAGGGGTCCATGGACCCCAGGTTGGTATCCCCCTGGTCCAGAGGGTTCTGGACAAAGTGCTGGGGTATGGGATTAGCCTGAATATGCATCTGATTCCAATCCCAATTTATTTAAAACAAGTAGTGAAATGCATCATTTGTGTTGGCAACCATCACACTCAAGAACGAGTTGGAGGCTGTAGCCACACATAGGCAGGAGATTGGGGCTGAGAAGAAAAATAGATCAGTCATGATGAAATGGTGGAGCAGACTCGATGGGCCAGATACCCTAATTTCTGCTCCTATATCTAACAGTCTTATTCTGGCGCCAGTACTGCATGCCCACCAAGCTTGGTAGAATGACACAAAACACAACAAGACAGCACATACCAAGCGACAAATCAATAGCTGCAAAACAAGCCCCCTTTGTTCCTTCCGCCCACCCACCTACGCACACACACAGTCCTTGAACTCCAAGACAGGATGTCCTCAGCCTCCAGCCTCCAGCCTCCAGCAGACTGATGGATTCGCAGACCCTGGGGCCTGACTTTGTGGTTTCACTCATTATGTTCCACTGGTGCAGTTCTTCAGGAATGTATCAAGGGACCTGTTCCATTCACAGCTTCACAGGCTCAGGGCTCTAGTCATCAAACCTCAACTTCTAGACTTGTAATTGACCTTCGGGCTTCGATCTGAATTCCAAAGGGCCCTCGGGCCTCAATCCAGACCACCGACTGAACTTCAGGCTCCAATCAGGATCTTCGATCAACCTTCACATTTCAAACCGGATCTCTAGTTAATTTCTGGGCCTCAATCTTCGGTAGCGCCCCAGGACGCATTTTCGCCAGCATGTACAGGAATGGGCCGATGGGCCTTTCTTCGTGCTGTGTGACTCCATGACACTATGCCCTTTCAGTTCCCTTTCCCTGGGAAACATATCCTACAGGATTGTCCAGGGCCCTGAATGGAGGTGGGGGAAGAAGTGAATGGGCAGGTGCAGTGCTTTGGCCATATGCCGGGGTAAGTGCCGGGAGGGAGATTAGTGGGGAGGGACAATTGGACAAGGAAATCATGAAGAGAGCAATCCTTGTGGAAAGCAGAGAGGGGGAGGTGGTACCGATATGTTTAGTGGTAGGGTCTGAGGAAATGGGGATGGTGGGATGGGAGACTAGTGGTTGGTTGTCCATTTTTCACACCTCCCTATTGTGGAATTTTCCCGTTCAAACACGCTTTACTGGGATCAACACTCATTATGTTCCACTGGTGCAGTTCTTCAGGAATGTGTCAAGGGACCTGTTCCATTCACAGCTTCACTTAACGGATTAAGAATTTTTTTAACCATAATAAACTTTATACATAATAAAAAAAATTATTTACAAAAATAAACCACGTAACGTCTTTCCATTCTTATTTACATTCAGTGGCCATTTTATTAGGTACACCTGTCCATTAAAGCAAGTATCTGATCAGCCAATCATGCAGCACACAAGCATGCAGACATGGTCAAGAGGTTCAGCTGTTTCTCGGACCAACCATCAGACTGGGGAAGGAATGTGATCCAAGTGGGACTTTGGTCTCGGCTCAAAATGTCGACTACACTCTCTTGTACAAGAGCTGCCTGGCCTGCTGAGTTCTTCCAGCATTTTATGTGTGTTGCTTGGACTTCCAGCATCTGCAGATTTTCACTTGTTTGTTGACCGTGGAATGATTTGTTGGTGGCAGGCGGGTTGGTTTGAGTATTCCAGAAACTGCTCATTTCTTCTGATTTTCACACACAGCGGTCTTTAGAGTTTACAAAGGATGGAGAGAAAAGCAAAAAACATCCAGTGAGTGGCAGTTCTGTGGGCGAAAACGCCTTGTTAATGAGAGAGGTCGGAGGAGAATGGCCAGACTGGTTCAAGCTGACAGGAAGGCGACAGTAACTCAGCAGTGGTGTGCAGAAGAGCATCTCACACAACATGTCGAACCTTGAAGTGGATGACTACAGCAGCAGAAGACCACGAACATACACTCAGTAGCCACTTTTATTAGGCGCTTGTGGTACTTAACAAAGCAGCCACTCAGTGTATGCTAAGTAGTATTCTATTACATTTTTTCAAAACTACAGGAGCTAGGGATGGTACACTACTGAAATAACTGAGGGGCTTCCTCACCCAACCCGGCCCTTCCCTCTCCAGTTGTGGAAGAACCCTGCACCATGGTCCTTCTGCACCAAGTCCTTATGGTGGCTGCACCAAGCTTCAGTGCGCCCCTCAGTATGCACTCCTGTAGCCTGAGATGAATGTGCCAGTCAGTTTCAGAAATAGCTATTGTACACTGAATCTTCAAAGTTCAAAGTTCAAAGTACATTTCCCATCAAAGCATGTGTGCCAAGCACAACCTTGAGATTCTCCTCCTTAAAGGCGCCCAGTAGAACCTATTAAGAGAGACCATCGAACCCCCAATGCGGAAAAAAGGGAACAAATTGTGCACACAATAAGAAGTAAGCAAATAACATCCAGAACTAAAGTTCACAAAAGTGAGTTTACAGCCACGAAGCTGGGCAACACGGCAGCCGGTCCAGGACAGAATCTGTGGGCTCTGAGTTAAGAGTAAATGGAACTTATCAGCTTCTTTTTCAGACACAGCAACATTCAGTACTGTATGCTGATAATAGTACAGAAACGCTCAGTACGTTAGAGTTGGCTCCATCACCCGTGTCACAGCAGACAGTCTGCAGCTCAGTGAGGGCCGAGATATTAAAGAGGTGAGGAGGCAGCTGAGAGATGGCGGTGAATGAGCCTCTGCCCTTCCAAGCAATCTATTGGCCAGAAAATAGCCTTTATCTCTACATCGAGACTCTACAAGAAGATTAAATAAGTAATCTGATTGAGCCATTTAAGACGATTAAAGGATTCGATTGCAGAAGGCTCGCTTTTCTGTTCAATCTTTCATGATTTTAGGGTGTTCTAAAGCCAATTTATTGTGGTTACTGTTGTACTGTAAGCAAGATGTTAGCAATGTCAGCTTCTATGTACCAAAGGCTCAATAAACTGCTCCAGTAATGTTGATTGAAAAAAGGAAGTCTTGTTCCTTGAAGGAATGAGGAAAACATTGATTTAAGAAGTTGGGTTCTGTGGGGTCCAGGGCAAGTTGGAAAATTGGATCCAAAATTGACTGGACAAAGGACGTCACAGAGCAACACACACAAATTGCTGGAGGAACTCAGCAGGTCAGGCAGCAACCATGGAGGGGAATAAAGAGATGATGTTTGGGGCCGAGACCCTTCATCAGCACCCTGCTGGTCGAATGGTTGATCAGATTAACTGTCAGGGAGAGGAAGAAACTTTTAAGATGCTGTGAAGTTTTTGTTTTAATAATCTTACAGCTTTTTCCATAAGCAAGAGAAAACCTGCGGGTGCTGGAAATCAAAGCAATTCTCACAACATGCTAGAGGAACTCAGCAGGCCAGGCAGAATCTATGAAGATGAAGAAACAGTTGATGTTTCAGGCCAAGACCCTTCATCAGGACTCTGTCCGGAATTTACGACTGGTCTCATCAATGTGGAGGAGGCCACATTGGGAACACGATATACAATAGATGATCCCAGCAGATTGGCAGGTGAAGTGTTGCCTTACCTTGAAGCACTATTTGGAGCCATGGATAAAGGTGAGGGAGGGGGTGTATGGACAGGTATAGCACTTAGGCTGATTTCAGGAAAAGTGCTGGGAGGGAGATTAGTGGGGATGGATGAATGGACAAGGAAATCATGGAGGGAGCAATCCCTGTGGAAAGTGGAGAGGGGGAGGTTGGAAAGATATGTGTCATTGTAGGGTCCCATTGAAGATGGCAGATTCTGCGGAGGATGACGTGTTAGATACAGAGGGCTGATGGGGTGGTAGGCAAGGACAAAAGGAACTCTATCACTGTTAAGGCTGCAGGAAGATGGGGTAAGATTTCAGGTCAATAATCTTTCATCCAATGGACAGAGATGAACAGATTTGAAAATGAAAAGAAATGGGAGGGGGAGAAAGTTTTGAAGTCTGCCTCCATTTCATTCATGTCTTCAGACCCTTGTCCAGAGAGTTGGGAACAGACAACATACTTACACCTTGTAAGGACCTCAGGTCCTCAAGGAGGACAAGTAATATTGAGCCTGTGCTGAAATTGTTGAGGCCCTCCTTGTCTCGAAGCATTAAAGGTGTAGGTTGTAATGGTTAATGGTGCTCTGAATGCTAACAATTAAATGACAAACAACTAACGAGGTAGACCCCTCCAGCTGTTAGCTTGGCTTCGAGCTAACAAGAAGAGAGGATTCATATTTCACAGACTTCAGTCCCTAAAAACTTTACAATTTGCTAGTTTTCAAATGTAGTCATTGCATAAGGAGCAGAATTAGGCCTTTCAGCCATCAAAACTGGCCCGCTATTCCATCATGGATGATTTATTTTTCTTCTCAACCCCATTCTCCTGCTTTATCCTCGTAATCTTTACTAATCAAGAACGTATCGATATCTGCTTTAAATATACCCGATGACTTGACCTTCATGGCCATCTGTGCCAACGTCACCATCCTCTGGCTAAAGAAATACCTCCTTGTCTGATCTAACTTCTAACTGCTGTGTGGCTGTTATAATTAAGCTTCTGATTACTAGTAACTCCAAGATATTATATATTATACCCTGACTACCATTCAAAGGTCTGTATATGACTCCCATCAAGGTCCTTTTACCCCTACCATTCCTTAACTCCACCCACAAGGATTCACGTTTTCTGATCCCATGTCACCTCTTTCCAGGGATTTGATGTCATTTTTACCAACAAAGCCACTCCACCCCTTCTCCCTACCTGCCTGTCCTTTCCATACAATGTGTATCCTTGAATGTTAAGCTCGCAGATCTTTTTTCAGCCATGACTCAGTGATGCCCACAACGTCACACCTGCCAATCTCTAACTGTGCTACAAGATCATCTACCTTATTCTGTATACTGTGTGCATTCAAATATAACATTTTCAGTCCTGTGTTCATCACCCTTTTCAATTCTCCCCTCATGTTACACCTCAACTCATCCCACTGACTGCAATTGTGCCCTATCATCTGCCTGTTCTTCACAGTCTCACTACACACTGCATCTAGTGGTATACCAACTGCCCCATTTTCAGCTTATCACCCTGGTTCACATTCCCCTTCCAAGGTAGTTTAAACCCTCCCCAACAGCTCTAGCAATCTTACCCACAAGGATATTGCTCCCTCTCAGATTTAGGTGTAACCTATCCTTTTTGTACAGGTCAGATCTTCCCCAGAAATGATCCCGATGATCCAGAAATCTGAAACTCTGCCCCCTTCATCAATTCCTCAGCCACACACTCATCTACCGAATTATCCTATTCTTACCCTCACTGGTGCGTGACACAGGCAGATTACTACCCCTGAGGATCTGTTTTTTAGCTTTCTATATTTTCTCTTCAGGGCCTCCTCCCTGGTCCTACCTATATGTACCACAACTTCCGGCTGTTCACCCTCCACCTTTCGAGATCAGACAAGGAGGTATTTCTTTAGCCAAAGGATGGTGACATTGGCTATGGCCCGATCCGAGGCATCCCTGTCCCTGGCATCCGGGAGGCAACAGACCATCTGCGTATCTTTTTCACATCCACAGAATCTCATGTCTGTTTCTCTAACGATAGAATCTCCTATCACTGTTGTAGTCCTCTTCATTCCCCTCCCCCTCCCAGTCAGAGCCACGAAGCTAGACAGTGCCAGAGACCCAGATGCTGTAGCTTCCACTGGTAGGTCATTCCACCCAACAGAGTTCAAGGTGGTATACTTATGATTGGGGAGAATGACCCCAGAGGTACTCTGCACTGGCTGCCTATTCCTTTCACTCTCTCCTGACAGTCACCCAACTACTTGCCTCTTGTAACTTATGGGTGACTACATCCCTGTAGCTCCTATCTTTCACCTCCTCATTCACCCACACGAGCCAATGGTCATCGAAGTTGCAACCCCAGTTCCTTAACACAGCCTCTAAGGAGCTGCACTCAATGCACTTTGTGCGTGTGAAGTAATGAGGGAAATTGGAGATCTCCCAGAGTTCACACATCTCCAACAAAGAGTATACCACTGGCCCTGAATCCATTCTCCACGTACCAGCTATGTGTTTATAGACAAAGAAAGATAAAAACAAAACTTACTTGAAACTTAATTAGAGCATTGGTTGTGCTGACTGAAGCCTGTTGAGCCTAAGCCTCCACTCTAATCAAGGCCCACTCCAACAATGGCCACTCTGCTTACACCATACTACTTTTTATTGGCACTTGCTAAGTTACTAATAACTGAAACTATCTCCTGCTCCCACAGACAACTCCTGAGAAGTCCTGCTCATTTTTGAAACCTGAGTCTCCACCTGGGACCAGCATGACTGACAGTAGCAAAAACCAAGAAGAAGCTACTGACATGAACATCACCAGTGATGGACGGCCTTCGTGCTGCCCTAAACGCCGGTGGTGTAATGAGCGGTAAGTAAGCTGGTACTGTAAAGCGTTGCGCTAACCACCACGCTCCCATGCCGCCCGACGGAATTGATTCAGGCAGTGAGTGGTTGCCCTGTTGAATAAATTGACACCGGGCAGTAAGATGGCAGCAGCTAAATAATCTGCATTCACTGTCTGTTCGCTGTATAAATTCTCTCCATCACTTCAAATACCTGAAACTAATTGAGTATAAACAGTGCAGTACTATTTACTTCTCGGCAATTTTGCAATGAAATTATGTGTTTTTAATGAGGCTAGGTCAAGCTATCTAAACCTCTCCTTGCAATCAGTGATGATGGAGAGGAAGGCAATTGATGCTGTTTTCATTTGATTCACTCTCTCAAGCTGCACAATCCGGTCAGCTGTGAAAACAAGACTCTCAAGGGGTCTATCTCAGTTATCTATGGGAGTGCAGAACTTCAACATTCAAAGTTCAAAATCAATTTATTGTCACCATATACAACCTTGAGGTTCATTTTGCTGGGTGGATACTCAATAAATCTATAGAATAGTGTGTGAAGATATTTCGCAACCAAAGGAGGTGTAAGGCACTCTGTTAGCCTGAGGGTCACCCTTGGGCAAGGTATAGCACCTGCTTAGTATTCCCCCCACCCCCCGAATCAGGGTCACATAGACCCATGTGAGCAGCTGGTCCATATCACAAATCCTGGTTATGTGACCACTGATACCAGGCTATTCAGCCCATCGAGACTGCTCTGCTATTCCATCACAACTGATCGCTCATCCCTCTCAACCCCATCCTCCTGCAATCCCCCCAAAACCTTTGGCGCCCTGATTAATCAAGAACCTATCTTCCTCCATCTTAAGTATACCCAATGGCTTGGCCTGCACGGCCATCTGTGATATTGGATTCCAAAGATTCACCACCCTATGGCTAAAGGAAATGGAGGACTTGGTGGAAAGAAGGGCTGGATTAATCTTAGAGAGGGTTAAAAGGTTAGTACAACACTGTGGGCTAAAAGACCTGTACTATGTTCTACGTTTCAGTCTGGCAGAAACCAATTGTCCTCACCCAGCAACACACATAAAAGTTGCTGGTGAACGCAACAGGCCAGGCAGCATCTCTAGGAAGAGGTACAGTCGACGTTGCGGGCCGAGACCCTTCGTCAGGACTAACTGAAAGAAGAGCTATCATTTCAGATCTCCCCCTCCCCCTCCCACTTTCAAATCTCTTACTAGCTCTTCTTTCAGTTAGTCCTGACGAAGGGTCTCGGCCCGAAACGTCGACTGTACCTCTTCCTAGACACGCTGCCTGGCCTGCTGCATTCACCAGCAACTTTTATGTGTGTTGCTTGAAATTCCAGCATCTGCAGATTTCCTCGTGTCCTCACCCAGTCTGTCTTCAGTGACCAATGGCCACCGTGAGCTCAGATCATCTCTCCATTCCCACACTGACCTGTCTGTTCTCGGCCTCATCCACTGCCAGGGTGACGTCAAGACACAGATGCGAGAAATGGCACCTCATAGTCCAGTGGGCTAGTCTGCCACCTGGGTGCCCAATGTCATGAACATTGTATTCTGCAGTTTGAGGCAACCCCTTGTGTCCTTTCCTCTCTCTCCTCCTGACTCACCCAGGTTCTCTCACACGCGCTCCTTTCTTTCCAACATTCCTCCCAGCCCCCACTTCCCCAATCTCTTTATGTCTGCCTAACCTAGCAAATGCAATATCCAGGGTGCATGAGATCTTTAACTCAGCTGCAATAGTGAGGCAGTGAAAAATGTAAAATCAGCTTATAATCAATTCCATTCATCATAAACTACACATTTACAAGCATTAGGAATTTGCTATGAGTCTATTAGCATGGCAATCAGCAAAGAAACAACATTCAACAATTATAAAAATAAAGAATTATGTAAAAATAAAGGTAGAAGCTAAGGGACAGATATGGAATAAAATATGCATAAATACATAAATACCATCGTGTGTTGACAAGGTCCTGCACTCGAGTGGTCGCTCTCTCCCATGACGCTGTCAGAGGATGATACCAAAGTTCTGGGTCGACAATCTATGGATTGGACTGTTGCTCATTTAGACTCTTTCAGTTTTGTGTTTTATATTCTGTGTTTTTTCCCCCTCATTCCTGTTAGGTTTGCACAATTTGTTTTTTTTTTGCTTGGGGGTTTGATATTCTTGAAGGCAGTTGTGCGATTTGTTTGTTTTTGGGGATTTTTTATGTGAGGAGTGGAGTTTGGTGTTTGACGTTCTTGCTGCCATCTGCACAATTTGTTTTTTTTTGCAAATGGGTGGGGGTTGATGTTCTCGTTGCCATTAGCGTGATTTGGGGTTTTTTTTGCGCATGGGGTCGAGTTCATGTCTTTCTTTGAACGCCTTCCATGGTTTTCTTTGTTGTGTGGCTGTTTGGAAAAGACAAATCTCAGAGTTGTATACTGCATACATACTTTGATTTAAAAAAAGTGTACCTTGAACCTTGAACCAAAGCAAACAGCATTATAAAAAGTGGTTTAAAGTGTTTACAGTGCAGTGATGGGAGCCATAGACAGAGGGGGATGGGGGGGGGGGGATAACCAGAATAGATGATCTGGAGAAAGTTAGGCCAAAAGGTCTGTTTCCATGTTATGTTGCTTTGTGGCTCTGTGTCTATTCTGTGGCCAATGTTTATTCTCAATTAATGTCCCTAAAACTGTAAAACTTATGGGTGCTCAGTACTAAAAGCTCAACTCATCAATGGCAACCACAATCCCTCAAAGCCAGTCCCATTGCCAGCTTTTGTCCCACATCCCTCCAAACCAGGGGAGTCGATGATGCTGTCATCTACCCGTTGAACAGAGCCTACTCCCATTTGGATAAGCTGGACAGTACTGTGAGGATCATGTTTTTTGATTTCTCAAATTGCTTTAATACCATACAGCCCTCATTGCTGGGGGAAAAGCTCTGTTTAGTGCAGATTGGCACTTCCATTGTATCCTGGATAATGGACTACCTGACTGGCAGACCACTGTTTGTGCGGCTTCAGAGCTGTGTCAGACATGGCTATATGTAGCACTGGGGACCCATAGGGGATTGTATTGTCTCCCCTCCTGTTTACCCTGTGTACCTCAGATTTTAGATACAGAATCATGTCATCTGCAGAAATACTCTGATAACTCAGCAATAGTTGGGTGTATAAAGGGAGGATGGGAGGATGAATACAGGGCCCTGGTGGAAGACTTTGTCGAATGGTACAAGCTGAATCATCTGCAGCTCAACATCAGTAGGACAAAGGAGATGGTGATGGACTTTAGGAAGATTAAGCCTGCACTGCTCCCTGTTACTGTAGATGGTGAGGACGTGGATGTGGGAAGGATCTGTGAGTACCCAGAGTGCACCTGGATGACAGACTTCAGTGGAGCATCAACACAGAGGCTGAGTACAAGAAGGGCCAGAGTCACCTCTACCTCCTGAGGAGACTGAGGTCCTTTGGAGTATGCAGGCCTCTGCTTCACACGTTTTACCAGCCTGTTGTTGCCAGTACATTTTCTATGTGTGTGGTGTGCTGGGACAATGGCATCAACATCGGTGATGCCAACAGGCTCAATAAACTGATTAGAAAGGCTGGCTGTGTTATAGGAGTCAAACTGGACACACTGGAGGCTGTGGTAGAAGAAAGGACCCTACAGAAAATCCTGGCTATTCTGGACAATGTTTCTCACCCTCTGCATGCCACCTTGGCTGAACAGAGGAGCACTTTTAGTAACAGACTAAGACAACTGCACTGCTCCAAAGAGCGCTATATGAGGTCATTCTCACCCTCGGCCATTAGTCTCTATAATGAGTCAACCTATAGCTGGGGAAGTGATGACCCCTCCTGATAGACTGTTTGTGGTAACTTATTTTTTATTTATTTTTCTTACTTCTCTTTTAATATTGTATGTCTGTGAAGTTGTAATGCTACTGTGACACTGTAATTTCCTTTGGGATCAATAAAGTATCTGTCTATCTTGTTTTTGATTCTATTTCACTGGGGAACAGAAGATTGTGTGCAATCACCCTATTAATGCCCCTCATACGGTTTATAGGTGTCCAGGGAGGGGCACCAACTCTGGTGAAGGGGCTTCTTGTGCCCACTCCTGGGCAGCTCACTCACCTTCGGTCCCCACCAGACACTCCGCTCACACCTGTGGCTCCGGGTATCTGTCTGTCTTGAAATTTGACCTTCCAAAATGAAACATTTCACGCTTTTCCAGGCTGAACTCCACCTGCCGCTTCTTAGCCCTGTGCAACCTACAAGAAACCGTCACACTATTCACAACCCCATCAATCTTCATTGGGAATGGCTGTGGGCGAGCTCAGTGTGTGATGGGTGGATGGAACCCACCGCGGTGGCAGGGCTGCAGTGCAGTCTGGGGCTTGATAGTACGACCAGAAGACGTAGGAGCAGAATTAAGCCATTTGGCCCATTGAGGCTCCTTCTCCATTCCATCATGGCTGATTTATTAGCCATGGCTGATTTCAACCCTATTCTCCCGCCCCTAACCTTCAACGCCCTTAATAATCAAGACTTATGAAACCCTGCTTTAAATATACCCAATGACTTGGCCTCCACAGCCATCTGTGGCAATGAATTTCACAGTTACACCACGTTTTGGCTAAAGTAATTCCTGCACGTCTCTGTTCTAAAGGGACATCCTTCTATTCTGAGGCTGTGACGTCTGATCCTGGACTTGCCCACTATAAGAAATACCCTCTCCATGTTGACTCTAGTTGCACTCAGTGACCACTATATTAGATACCTCCTGTAGGTTCATTTTCTTCTGCTCTGTAGTCCATCCACTTCAAGGATTGATGTGTTGTGCATTCAGGGATGTTCCTGCACACCACTATTATAACACATGCTTATTTGAGTTACTGTCACTCTCCTGTCAGCTTGAACCATTCTCCCCTGACCTCTCACATTAATAAGGCATTTTCACCCATAGAACTACTGCTTACCAGATATATTTTGTTTCTTAGACCATTCTCTGTAAACCTGGGGACTACTGTGTGTGAAAATCCCAGGAGATCAGCAGTTTCTCAGCTAAGACCATAAGACATTGGAGCAGAATTGAGTCATATGGCCAATCAAGCCTGCTCTGCCATTCTGTGATAGCTGATTTATTATCCCTCTCAGCCCCATTCTCCTGCCTTCTCCCTGTAACCTTTGACACCCTGACTAGTCAAGTACCTATCAACCTCCACTTTAAATACGCTCAATGATTTGGCCTCTACAGCCAGCTGTGGCAATGAATTCCAGATTCACTACCCTTTGGCTGAAGAAATTCCTCCTCATCTCTGTTCTAAATGGGTGTCCCTCTAGTCTGAGGCTGGTCCTAGACTCCCCCACTATAGGAAACATCTTCCCCACATCCACAGACCTTTCAATATTCGATAGGTTTCAGTGAAATCCCCCTCATTCTTCTAAACTCCAGCAAGTACAGGCCCAGAACCTTCAAATGCTGCTCGTGCATTAACCCTTTCATTCCTGGAATCATTCTCGTGAACCTCCTCTGGACACTCTCCAATGCTAGATCATCTTTTCTTAGATAAGGGGCCCACAGCTGTTCACAATACTCCAAGTGCAGTCTGGCTAATACCTCATAAAACCTCAGCATTATATTCTTACTCTTTATTATTTGTTATTTGTGTTATATTGGTTGTATTCTTAATCTGTTTTTTAAAAATCAAAAGAACGGGAAACCAGAATCTGTCTGGACAGGAGAGTGAACAAAAACTCAAGTATACCCTCAATTATACCCCAGAACAGCAATTCTATGGGTGAAAATGCCTTGTTAATGTGAGGGGTCAGAGGAGATTTTTTTTCTGCATTTTGGATGTGAACTTTGAACAAGAGACTTTTTTCAGTCTAATAGTTTTTATATTCTGAGTTTCTTCACCCAAACTTCTCATTTTTTTTTGTGTGGGGAGGAAGATTTGGGATCGATGTGCCTGTTCCATTTTTGTTCAGTTTTTTTTGTGGGGAGGTGAGATTTGGGGGTCGATGACTGTGTTGTTTTTTTTAATTGGTATCATGGCTACAGCGAGAATTGAAGAATTTCAGAGTTGTATACTTTAGTAATGAACAAACATTTGAATTAAACATGAGTAGGGGAAATGGTCGTCAACCTCCCCGTCTGGCACTAACATACATCCCATGGTCAAAGTCACTGAGATCACACTTCTTCCCCATTCTGATGTTTGGTCTGAACAATAACCGAACTTTTGACCATGTCTGCATGCTTTTATGTATTGAGTTGCTGCCACATGATTGGCTGTTTAGATATTTGCATTGAGGTGCGAAAGTCTGCAGATGTTGGAAATCCAGGCAACACGCACAAAATGCTGGAGGAGCTCAGCAGGCCAGGCAGCACGAAACATCAACTGCTTACTCTTTTCCATAGATGCTGCCTGGCCTGCTGAGTTCCTCCAGCCATTTTACGTGTGTTGCTCAGATATTTGCATTAAATGGTTCAATTTAATATCTGAGAATGTATACAGTATACAACCTGAAATTCTTACTCTTCACAGAAGTTCCTGAAACAAGGAACTCCATAGAATGAAGGATAGAAAGCCCTGAGGCACCCCACCCCCAGCTCCCTTCGCACAAGCAGCAACAGAAGCACTAACAACACCCCCACCCCCACCACCACCATGTAGCAATAGCAAAATCTCCCAAAAGAGCCCTTGATCCCGAGTCCATCAAGAATTACAGTCCATAACCCAGCATGTCAGTATCTCAGCCGGGCCCTCAGCAGGCATAGAGATATACCTGACACAGTGGCCACTCACTGCAGACCTTCAAATCTCCGATAGGTTCCAGGGAGAATCCCAATCCTTCTTCCAAACTCAAGTGAGAAATCCAGTCAAAGTCTCCAGAGGGGGGCCCATCACCATAATCCAGTATAGAGGAAGGAGGACCAGGATGAGAATCACTGGCATACGTTGTGAAATTTGTTAACTTTGTGGCAGCAGTGCAATGCAATACATGATAACACCTCGATAAAGAAAAACATGAATTACAGTAACTATGTATGTATTTAAATAGTTAAATTAAATAAGTACTGTGAAAAAATAGGAAATTAAAAAAATAGTGAGGAGCAACACACATCAAAGTTGCTGGTGAACGCAGCAGGTCAGGCAGCATCTCTAGGAAGAGGTACAGTCGACGTTTCGGGCCGAGACGCTTTGTCAGGACTAACGTCCGAAACGTCAACTGTTCCTCTTCCTAGAGATGCTGCCTGGCCTGCTGCGTTCACCAGCAACTTTGATGTCTGTTGCTTGAATTTCCAGCATCTGCAGAATTCCTCGTGTTTACGTTTTTAAACAGTGAGGAGGTGTTCATGGATTCAATATCCATTCAGGAATCGAATGGCAGAGGGGAAGAAGCTGTTCCTGAATCACTGAGTGTGTGCCTTCGGGCTTTTGAACCTCCTCCCTGAGGGTAATAATGAGAAGATGGCGCATCCTGGGTGGTGGAGATCCTTGATAATGGACGCTGCCTTTCTGTTCTGAGGCTCCACTCCTGGAAGAAGACCTGGATACTGTGGAAGCTAATGCCCACGATGGAGCTGGGTTTTTTTCACAACTCTCTGCAGTATACTTCGATCTTGTGCAGTCGACCACCCCCCACCACCCCCACCTCCATAACAAGCGGGGATGCAGCCAGTGAGAATGCTGTCCATGGTACGTCTGTAGAAATTTGCGAGTGTTTTTGGTGACATACCAAATCTCCTCAAACTCCTAATGAAATATAGCCGCTAGTTTGTCTCGTTTGTAGCTGCATGGGAGAGGAGTCAGGAAAAATGGAAGCTTTTAAAAATCACCATTTGGAGATGGCCATGACAGGTGTCAGCACAAGACAGTCCGAGAGACAGGGAGTATCTGAAACCCTCGCAAGTACAGGAGGCTAGGAATCTAAATCACACTTTATTGTGCTAACAGGTACAGATTGATTGGATTGGAGCTTTCGAGACTTCACAGCTCCTTCTCAAGCTCAGTTATAAACAATTTTAGATGAGATCTGTCTAATCTGAAAAGCTCTTAATTGGTTGTTTCTCCTTGTTTAATGGGTTTTATTATATCCAGAAGATTAGTCACATTCTTCGGGATGGTTGTTGCTGCACTGAACCATTAATCAGCAGGCGCAGCAGTTGCAATTAAAGTTGTGATGCAGTGGTGGTTAAAAGTTCACAAATTTTCCAGTGCAGCCTTCTGTTCAAACCCTGCCGAGTAGAGGAGGAGAGAAAAAAAATATATATATTGCGGTGAATCAGCTTGAAACTGCGCAGACAAAACTTCCCTGGATGTTGCCAGGATCTGAGGATCTGTGTTACAGGGAGAGGCTGAAGAGAACAAAGGACGGAGGAGAACAGAGCAGAGAAACAGGCCATTCGGCCCACCATGTTGTACTGAACCAACTAAAAAACAAATCAGAATCAGAATCAGGTTTATTATCACTGGTACGTGTCGTGAAATTTGTTAACTTAGCATCAGCAGTTCAATGCAATGCATAATATAGAAGAATAAATAAATAAATAAATAGATTATACGTATATTGAATAGATTAAAAATCATACAAAAAACAAAAATAACATGTATTTAAAAAGTGAGGTATTGTTCAAGGGTTCAATGTCCATTTAGGAATCAGATGGCAGAGGGGAAGAAGCTGTTCCTGAATCACTGATTGTGGACTTCAGGAAGGGTAAGATGAAGGAACACATACCAATCCTCACAGGGGGATCAGAAGTGGAGAGAGTGAGCAGTTTCAAGTTCCTGGGTGTCAAGATCTCTGAGGATCTAACCTGGTCCCAACATATCGATGTAGTTACAAAGAAGACAAGACAGTGGCTATGCTTCATTCAGAGTTTGAAGAGATTTGGTATGTTAACAAATGCACTCAAAAACTTCTATAGTTGTATTATGGAGAGCATTCTGACAGGCTGCATCACTGTCTGGTATGGAGGGAGCAGGGGGCTACTGCACAGGACCGAAGGAAGCCGCAGAGGGTTGTAAATTTAGTCAGCTCCATCTTGGGTACTAGTCTACAAAGTACCCAGGACATCTTTAGGGAGCAGTGTCTCAGAAAGGCAGTGCCCATTATTAAGGACCTCCAGCACCCAGGGCATGCCCTTTTTTCACTGTTACCGTCAGGAAGGAGGTACAGAAGCCTAAAGGCACACATTCAGCGCACACATAAATCAAAAGCACCCAAACACTAATCTCTCCTACCTACAACATGTCCATATTCCTTCATCTTCCTTGCATTCAGGTGCCTATCCAAATGTCTCTTAAGAGCCTCTAAGATATTTTCCTCTACCACCATACCAGGCATCCACCATTCTCTGAGTAAAAATCTTACCCCCCACACCCCCTTCAAATTTAACCCCTCTCATCTTCAATGCATGCCCTCTGGTATTCGACATTTTAACCCTGGGAAAAAGATACTCTCTGTTCAATCTATCTATGCCTCTCATAATCTTGTAAACCTCTGTCAGATCTCCCCTCAGCCTTTGCTGCACCAGAGAAAATAACCCAAGTTTGTCCAGCCTCACATGACAACACATGCCCTCTAAACCAAACAGCATCCTGGTGAACCTCTTCTGCACTATCTCCAAAGCCTCAGCACCCTTCCTATAGTGAGTGTTGTGGTTAGAACTTCATTCCCTGTAGTGCAGGAGAATAAGGTGAGACTTGATAGAGGTATAAAAAATTATGGGGCCCCTGGTGAGTTCCTTCTGCACCGTTTTGTAGTCCTGTACAAAATTATAGATAGGGTAAATGCAAGCAGGCTTTTTCCACTGAGGATGGGTAAGACCAGAACTGGAGGTCATGAGTTAAAGGTCAAAGGCAAAATGTTTAAGGGGGAACCTGAGGGGGAATTTTTTCACAGAGGGTAGTAGGGATATGGAATGAGCTGCCAGTGGAAGTGGTGGACATGTGTTTAATTGCAACATTTGAGAATTTTGGATGGGAGGCATATGAGGGGCCATGGTTCAGGTGTAGGTAGAAGGGACTAGGCAGAAGATCATGCCAGCATGTACTAGGTGGGCCAAAGGGGGTTCTTCTGTGTTGCAGTGGTCCTTGAAGCTATGATACTAAATAGGTTGAGCTTTTCAGAGGTTACCAATGACAATGTAAGGATACTAGGCAGAAGGCCAGGCCAGCACAGATTAGATGGGCCAAAGACCCTGTTTCTGTGCTGTAGTTCTCTGTGACTCAATGACACCAGACAGAGGCTACCAATAACGATATAAGGGTATGCATTAGACTTTAGCAGGAGGGTCGCCTTCAGTTCTGTTCACTGCATCAGAGCTGACTTATAGTGAGTTATAAGAAGACGGACATTACAGAGGACATAGCCGCTGCTCGGTAGGTTTCCCATCCAGAACCATTCACTCACTCCTTCACTGATGCACAGTGGCAGCAATGAATACCATCGACACAATACACTGCACCAACTCACCAACGTTCCTGACAGAGTGTCTTCCAAACCCCCTCTCCTCACTTGGAAGTTGCCTTCCAAGCTACACACAATTCTGACTTGGAAATATATCATAGTTCCTTCACCGTCACTGGGCTGAATTCCAGGAACTCCAGCCTCACCAAAGTTGTGGGCATAGCAACATCTCAAGATGTTGGTTCAGTCTGTGGAAACCCACATACCTCGAACGAATAAAAACCCTTCCGTCCCACATCACCCTCCATTTTTCTCTCATCCATGTGCCTCGAGCTCTCTTAAATGCGCCTAATGTATCTGCCTCCTCCACCTCCCCTAGAGGAGCCACTGTAACTAAGACACACAAACAACAAAGGATTAATATCCATATTACCTGAGGGGTAAGTCCACAAAATAGCTGCTGTGATGCATCTAGTGTGGTGGAAACGTGGGTAGTGCTTGTTGCTCTTACTTTCAGTTTCCACCATTTGGCTAAGAGTCTTGCGAAAAGGAGAGCTGAATGTGTACATCTTTCCCTGCCAGTACGTAGTCTCTCCAAGAGAAGCCTCATGTACTGCTTCCTTGCTGACAACAAACAGAAACAGAACTCCTTTCGGACTTAGGCCGAACTGCAGAGAATGGGGAGGAGGAGGTCTGGCCCCTGCACACGTAGCACACAGCCTCATCAGTATGTGGCCATGCCCTGGTGCCCGTGAACCAGATCCCCAGCGATGGGTAAATAGCTCCACTGCCTTGTGGGCAGCCTTGAGAGAGATAAAGGCTATGGGAGTAAACCCAGACAGCAAATCTGAAGTGGAGCTCCTAAGGCAGCTGGACGTCATTGAACATCCTTCCGGTAGCTCCTGCAGCCGAGCTGGTGCCAAACGTATTGTTTCATAAGCTTTCCTTTGGACTACACCAGTGAGACCGAAAAGGGAATCTAGATGTCTGGGCATCTCAGGATCCCCACACATTCCACCCAGGCTTGTGATGATGATCATCATTACCCATTGTATTCGAGACAGCCGGATGCCAACCAACCAATGTTGGCCTGAGCAATATTGTGGAGGCAAGCTCTACATTTGTCCCACCCTCTTGGTAAACAGTTTTGCCTGAAATCCTAATTCCGACATTCTAAATTCCAAATATGAACTACTCTCTGTATGATAAAAATGAAATAAGCAGATCCCTTTAAATCTTCCTCTCACCTTAAACCAATGCCCTCTTGTTTTTTAAATTCACTGCCACAGGGAGAAGGTTAAGATTATACCATATCTCTGCCTCTCATAATCTTCGATACGTCTGCTTGGTCACACGTTATCCACCCTTTGTTCCAGAATATAGGTAGAGTTTATAAGAGGTGCATCCCCAAGAAGTGGGTGGTGGGGTGGAGATACCAAAGGAGGGAGAAGGTGCACATTCCTCTCCACTGGCCAGCAGGTCACCCTTGGGCAAGGTGTAGCACCTGCTTAGCCCTCCCAATCAAGGTCACCTGAAGCCATGGGAGCAGGTGGTGGATGGTCGTACGAGCAGCTGGTACATATCACAAGTCCTGGTTATGTGACCACTGACACCAGGCAGAAAATCTCTGAAGAGTATTGACAATGGTTGGGTTCACCCATCTTGAAAAGACACTGCCCAGAAGAAGGCAAAAACAAACCACTTCTGAAGAAAAAATTGCCAAGAACAATCACGGTCATGGAAAGACCGCAATCGCCCATGTCATACAACGTAGCATATAACAAACAACCCCAAGAAGGCAACATCCATCATCGAAGATCCCCAACATTTGGGCCATGCCAAATTCTTGCAGCTACCATTGGGGAGGAGGTACAGAATCCTGAAGTCCCACACCACCAGGTTCAGGAACTGCTATAATGGTGATAGAAAGTCTGCGAACCCTATAGAATTTTCTCTGTTTCTGCATAAATATGACCTAAGATGTGATCAGATCTTCATGTGTCCTAAAACTAGATAAGGAGAACCCAATTAAATAAATAACAATAAAACATTATACTTGTTCATTTATTTATTGAGAAAAATTATCCAATATTACATGTATTTGTTGGAAAAAGTATGTGAACCTCTGGGGTAACGCCTTCTACGAAAGCTATTTGGAGTCAGATGTTTCAATCAATGAGATGAGATTGGAGGTGTTGGTCGTAGAGGTGCCCTGCCCTATAAAAAAAGACTCACAAAGTCACGTTACTGCCAGAGCCTGCTCTTCTCAAGAAAGATCTGTTTACGTGCACCATGCCTTGATCAAAATAACTTCCAAAGAACCTTAGAAGAATTGTAGAGATGCATGGAGATGGAAAAGGCCACAAAAGCATTTCTAAAGACCTGATGTTCATCAGTCCACAGTAAGAGAAATTGTCTACAAATGGAGGAAACTCAGTACTGTTGCTACTCTCCCTAGGAGTGGGTGTCCTGCAAAGATCACACCAAGAGCACAACATACAATGCTGAAGGAGATGAAAAAGAACCCAAGAGTAACAGCAAAAGACTTGCAAACATCTCTAGAACTTGCTAAAGTC
The DNA here is from genome assembly GCF_030028105.1 of Mobula birostris. NCBI lineage: Eukaryota > Metazoa > Chordata > Chondrichthyes > Myliobatiformes > Myliobatidae > Mobula > Mobula birostris. Next base: position 7,079,934 of record NC_092385.1, on the reverse strand, counting down.
TCTGTTCATGTGTCTACTATAAGAAAAACACCAAACAAGAATGGTGTTCATGGAAGGACACCATGGAGGAAACTACTGCTCTCCAAGAAAAAATTGCTGCACCTCTCAAGTTTGCAAAAGACCACCTCCCATCTTCATTCTACTCACCAAATCATTACAGCCGTTTCTCCATCTTCCTTGAAGAGGCACACTGAGGCAGCGGGTAGTGCCGCTCTCCCACAGTTTCAGAGACCTGGGTTTGTTCCAATCTCTGGCACCATCTGTGTGAAGTGCACATGTCCTACCTGTGACCATCTGCTTCCTCCCACATCTCAGGGGGTGAGCTCATTGTCTGCTGTAAATTGGCTCTTGCGTGTGGGTGAGGGGATTAGAACTTGAGTGAATTTGGAGGGGAGGTACACGAGGCCTCCATTGGTCGGAGTTGAGCATGGGATGATGTGTTCTAGCTGTCTATGTGACACAGAAGCCAGGGCAGTGCAATATGGAGAGCCGCTGTTGCCCATGCAGCAGCCTCCCCCATTTCCACGCAGCTGATGAATCCAAAGGAACGGTAAAGACCGATATGATGTGGCACCAGCGGAAGTCCAGGGGTTGCCAACATAGGACTGCCTTGGGAACTTCAACTCTGTATTTTTCTCTCAGGGTTTACTTCCAAAGCCTTCCCCATGAGTGGGTATGGCAGCGGAGGTTTGAGACCAGAGTTTTCCTTCTCCTAGGTGAGCTGCCAACCACAGCTGATGAGCCCACCTGTCCAAAGCGACTGGTTTTAAGGCACCAGTAACCCGCCTTTGGCCCTTCTCCTGTCAGTAGATGAATGTTTACCTTTATAACAGAAAACATCTTCTATACAAAACTCATTCTTTAATCTTGAAGGGAGGTCGATCTTTAGGTTTCAATTAAAGTAAATCTTCAATATTGGCAACAAAGCAATTGATCAAAAATATCAACTAAACATTAGGTTTAAAGTCTGGAAAAAAATTTCTGAGGGTGTGCAGCTATATTTCGTTAGGAGTTTGATGTGATTTGGTCTGTCACCTAAAACACTCGAAAATTTCTATAGATACGGTATACCTTGGAGAGCATTCTGACTGGCTGCATCACTGTCTGGTATGGGAGGGCTACTGCACAGAATCGAAATAAGCTGCAGAGAGTTGTAAAATTAGCCGGCTCCATCATGGGTACTAGTCTCTGTAATATCCAGGACATCTTCAAGGAGTAGTACTCAAAAACGTGGCATCCATGATTATATACTCCCACCGCCCAGGGCATGCCCTCTTCTCATTGCTACCGTCGGGGGAGATACAGGAGCCTGAAGGCACACACTTAGCAATTCAGGAACAGTTTCTTCCTCTCTGCCATCTGATTTCTGAATGGATATTGAACGCCTGAACACTACCTCACTGCTTTTTTATTTCTTTTTTTTGCACTACTTATTTCACTTAACTATTTAATATATATACTTATGGTAATAGTTTTTTTTCTGTCTGTTATCATGTGTTGCATTGTGCTGCTGCCGCAAAGTTAACACATTTTACGACATATGCCAGTGATATTGAACCTGATTCTGTTTCCGGTTGCTCGAGGTTTGATTTTTACTCATTGTACAGGAACTGAGAACTCCAATGTGGACAATCCCAAGCCCAGCTGCAAAAGGAGGAGGGTTAGACACGGGGCTAGCAACGCCATCCCGTAAGAACCCAGAGCTACAGAAGCTCCAAAGACCTCATCCCTGGAAGAGGAAGGATCTTTGCCAAGAAGATGTACGAAGTCGTGTGGTGAAAGCAGAAGGCACAGGGTCAATCAAACTTCTGTTGGCCCAGGACAGGGGACTCTGGCCAGCTGCTATTGGCCAGAGGCTATTGGTGGCCTGTGGGCTTAAGAAGAAGAAGACAGGAACTGGGCATCAGTGGCAAGCCCACAATTGGTGCATCAATTGCTCTGCCTGAGACTGCAAGAAATTGCAGAGGTGTGGACGCAGCTCAGCACATCACGGAAACCAGCCTCCCCCTCCATAGACTCCGTCTACACTTCTCACTTCCTCGGTAAAGCAGCCTACATCTTCAAAGACCCCTCCCACCCCGTAAATTCTCTCTTCTTCCCCCTCCCAGCAGGCAGAAGACACAAAAGCCTGAAAGCGTGCACCACCAGGCTGAAGGACAGCTTCTCCCACAGTTATGAGACTACTGAACAGTTCCCTAGTACAATAAAATAGAGGGCACATACTTAAGGTGAGAGGGGGTAAGCTCAAAGATGTTTCCAAAATTGGGAGGGGGCACTGCCTCAGGAGAGAAGGTTGTCCCTTTAGAACAGAGATGAAGAGGAATTTCTTTAGCCAGAGGGTGGTGAATCTATGGAATTCATTGCCATCGTTGGCTGTGGAGGCCAAGTCATCAGGTATATTTAAAGTGGAGATGGATAGGTTTTTGATTAGTCAGGGCATCAAAGGTTATGGAGTGAAGGCAGGAGAATAGGACTGAGAGCAAAAATAGATTATGCATGATGGAAATGCAGAGCAGGGTCGATGGGCCAAATGGCCGAATTCTGCTCCTATATTTTATGCTCGTGTTTGGGTGAGGCAGGCTTGGAGTTGAACAAGTTCACGGGAGAAAGAAGCTCTGATTCCAAGGTAGTACTGCGTCCCACTGCAGAGACTAAAGCCCCAACAGACAGGGTGGAACTGCAGTGCACTGCCAACATGGCGTTGCTCTACGGAGGATACATGATACCGCGGCCTTGACCACTCTCTCTCAAAAAAATCCCATTTGCGAGGAGAGATCCTCCCAGATCCTTGGATAATATTTACCCCTTAATTGATATTCCTGGTTTGTCACGTTGATGTGCGTGGGAGATTTCTGTGCGAAATGGATGTCATATTGTGTATGTTCCTTTAAGTGCTACCTAAACCCCATGATGTGCCTGATGATACACTGTGGTACCAGCCACCATGGTTAGTTGAGCGATGACTGACTTCAATTGGTTAGGCCTTCTATCATCCTTTCTAGACAGCAAGTCTTTGGACATCCCACACAACAGCCCCGCAGAAAGAATTCATCGGCTGCTCTGAAACAGATGTGGAAGGCACTACAGAAAGGCAGGTCTCTTCACACCTTCAGACTGCGAGAAGGGAGACTTGTGGAAGTTTATTCAACTTCGAGGAGCCATGGTCGCACAATGCCATGACAGCTTTGGAGAGTTCAGAGTTCATTTCCGGCGCTGTCTTTAAGGAGCTTGTCTGACGTCCACATAAATGTGTGGGTTTCCTCCGGGTGCTCTGATTTCCTCTCGCCTTCAAAGACATACTGGTTGGTCTGTTAATTAGGCATCGTAAGTTATTAAATGGGCGGGTTGTTGGGCAGTGAGGCTCATTGGGCCAGAACGTAGTCATGTGCTGTATCTCTAAATTATAAAGGCCTAATTTGGAGTATTGTGTGCAGTTTTGGTCACCTACTTACAGGAAAGATGTAAATAAGGTTGAAAGAGTACAGAGAAAATTTACAAGGATGTTGCTGGTTCTGGAGGGCCTGAGTTAAAAGGAAAGATTGAATCGGTTAGGACTTTATTCCTTGGAATGCAGAAGACTGAGGAGATTTGATAGAGATATACAAAATTATGAGGGGTATAGATATAAACTGGTGTTTGCACGCGGCCAAGTGGTTAAGGCGTTTGTCTAGTGATCTGAAGGTCGCTAGTTCGAGCCTTGGCTGAGGCAGCGTGTGTGTCCTTGAGCAAGGCACTTAACCACACATTGCTTTGTGACGACACCAGTGCCAAGCTGTATCGGTCCTAATGCCCTTCCCCTGGACAACATCGGTGGCGTGGAGAGGGGAGACTTGCAGCATGGGCAACTGCTGGTCTTCCATACAACCTTGCCCAGGCCTGCGCCCTGGAAACCTTCCAAGGTGCAAATCCATGGTCTCATGAGACTAACAGATGCCTATTAAAAAAAAGATAGGGTAAATGCAACCAGAGATCATAGATCATAGATTAAGGGTGAAAGGTGTAAAGGTTTAAGGGGAACATGAGGGGAAACTTCTTCAGAGAGTTGAACAAGCTGCCAGTGTAAGTGATGCATGCCAGCTCGGTTTCAACATTTAAGAGTTTCAATAGGTACCTGGATGGGAGGGGTGTGGCAGCTTATGGTCCGAGTGCGGGTGGATGGGAGTAGGTAGTTTGAATGATACTGTTTCTATGCTGTGTTTTTCTATGAGTCTAAAAGTTAAAAAAATTATATTGACTGACCCAGGTATCTATGGGATGGCCCATTCAACACATCACCACTGCCCACTGTATGCAAGGACGCAGTGCTGACATATTCAGTGACAGAACCATAAGCGTTTATCACACGAGTCTGAAGGTCGATACCGCAGGTCAAAGCTGAAGTTTGAAGAAAAAAGTCGGCAATTCCGTAAGTCAAGGTCCGAAGTGTGCGAGTCTGGGCCAGGGACTAGTGGGGGTTGGAAGTCTGGAGGTGGCCTGTCTGTGTGTGTTAGTAGTGGGTGGTTGGGAGGGAGGAAAGTGGTTTGGTTTGCTGTTGTTTTGTTGCTTATTGTGTTTTGTGTTGCTCTGCTGAACATTGTGGGCACGCTACGTTGGCGCCGGAATGTGTGGCGACACTTGCGGGCTGCCTCTGCACAATTCTCACTGATTTGACTTGTCGCCAAAGACGCACTTCACCGTATGTTTCGACGTATGTGTGACAAACAAAATCAATCAGTCCGCAAGGTTAACCTAGAAGCAGGACAAAGAAAGGAAGGAATAAAAGACACCCTTACACCTTTTATTTAGCAAAAATGTTTAATCTTTCCTGGTGCTCCTGTTTCTGTACAAGTAGCAAATCTGCAGAACTTCAAAATAGGAAGGCATGGTATTTACAGAGCCTGGACTGCACACCAAACATCACAGTCGTTTCAAGTCTGAAACAATTTTATAAATTTAATCAGTAATCTTAATATAGTATTAAAATCCATTTGATTGCATTTTTACCAGAAGTAGACTTTTAGTACCATCATAATGAGGTGTACAGTTATAATTACCTATTCATACAAAACATATTAATGGCCAGAGGCATTCTGACCTCTTGTACTCAATGCTTGCACTTTTAAAGGTAAATCACATTCTAAAATCTAGCTCCATCATGCAACAGTCTCCTGGCAAAGAGGCAGGAGACTTGAAAACAACACAATTAGGGGTAATTTGACCTTCAGAATATAGCTTTCTGGCTCTTACCCGGTCTTCTTCACACACACTCTCTCTCTCTCTCTCTCTCTCATTCAGTCAACCAACCCAAGGAAAGAAAGGGCAGAAAGGACTTTAATATTATCTAAGTACCTGGACTATTGCCACAATTAGGAGTAACTTGACCTTCAAGATATAGCTTTCCTTCTCGGTTTCTCCCTCTCTCCCATTCCATCTGTCAACCCAAGGAAAGAAAGGCCTTTAACATTATCTAAGTATGCAAGCTATTTCCTCTACGAGGGGTAATTTGACCTTCAGAATATGGCCTGCTTTCTCCCTTTCTCTCCCATTCAGTCTGTCAACCTCATGAAAGAAAGGGCTTTAACATTACCTAAATACCCGAGCTATTGCTACCAATCTACTGGGCACAGGGGGAAACGAACTGGGTTTTCCATCAATTCAATGGTATTGGAACGGCTTGTGAAAAGAAATTGTCTCCTGTTAGGTTGGATAAGTAAAATACTCTTCTTTTTAATCCCACCCCATAGCCCCCTACCCAAGGCCAAAAGTTCCGCCTCTCATTTTATATAGCCACAGTATCTGCTTTGGATCAGCAGGTATTTGTAATTGGCTTGGGTTTCACTTGGTCTCCTGGAGGGAGACAGTGGGCAAACGTTCCACAGGAAACAAGTACAGAAGACACACCAATCTTGGGGGGGGGGGGGGTGGAATTGGCAGATGGTGCAGGAGATCTCTTCACTTCCCAACGTGCGTGCCAACCTCTACAGTGTCAGAGGCTCTGCACTCACAAGCTGGAGATGTGCAGCCACTGTGGTTGAAAAATACTTCACTAAACCTAAGCAACAGATGTCTTTCTAGAGGAGAGGGTCAGATTAGAAATCGATGAGCTCCAATTTCATTCACTGACCCCAATCCCACCTGCAACATCGAAGGCACTCTAGTTCTGATTCCCTCTTCTGCCCTTTCCCCCAGCACTAATGCTAACTGCGTAGGAGGTGATTCTCATTTGCCGGCTGATAACGATTACTGACACCGGCTAAAACATAGCCAAGGTTCAGCTGCAGGCGATATGCCAGCTGCAAGCCTAACTCTCTGGAAGTACGCAGAACTCCAGACCTCAAATACTCAAGGTCTGTTTCAGATTTCCCCAAACTTTTTGCACCCCACTAAACTATGAGGAGGATGCTCATGTTAAAACAACACTGGTTACCAGTCACAAGAGGGAGGATTGGATAATCTGCAAGATAAATTGACTAACTGCATTCAATACACACTGGAGCAGAAGGATCCCGTAAGGCAGTGGAATATGCCAAAGACTGGCAGCAAACAGAGTGTGTTATTACAATATTGTACCAGCCAATGAACCCGAGGTAAAGCAAAAGGACGTGCTGGAAGAACTCCAGGTGAAGCAGCATCAGTGGAGAGACGAATGGCCTCGAACTGAAACATTAACTGCCCACTTCTCTGAACAGCAACACACACAAAACGCTGGATGAACTCAGCCGGTCAGGCAGCATCTATGGAAATGAATAAAGAGTCAACATTTCCAACCAAGACCCTTCTTCGTGTTCTGAAGAAGAGTTTCAACCCGGAACACTGACTGTTAATTCCTTTCCATAGATGCTTCCTGACCTGCTGAGCTACTCCAGTGTTTTTTTTTTACGTGTGTTGCTTTGGATTTCCAGCGTCTACAGACTTCCTCTTGTGTTTGCTTTGTTGTCCCTCCACAGATGCTGATCCACACACTGAGTTCCTCCAACAGCTGTTGATTCAAGATGGTTCAATGTCCTTTCCTGAACACAAGTGCAAAGAAGAACAAAATAATTGTTACCCTGGATCTCAAATGCAAGAAGAGATCTGCAGGCCACAAACGCGTTCTGATGAAGGGTTTCGGCCAAAAGGTCAACTGTATACTCCTTTCCATAGATGCTGCCCGGCCTGCTGAGATTCTGCAGATGATGGAGATCTTGAGCAACACACACACAAAATGCTGGATAAACTCAGCAGGTCAGGCAGCATCTATGGAAATGAACAAAGAGTCAACATTTTGGGCTGAGACCATTCTTCAGGGCTGGTTTTTTTCGTGATCTAGATCCCAGCAGCTGCAATCTCTTCTGCCTCCAATGAACTGGAGGTGAATCAGCGATGGTTGATGATACCGAGACCAGAATAAACTTCCTTAAAAACAGTGCGAGGGGAAACAGAATCTACTTCTTCCACTACTAAAAAACATGGGGGGATTACTCCAGGAGAACACAGTGAATGGAGGTTAGCTGCCTGTAAATTAATTTCAGTCACTTCCTGCACACTTACAGTGTGGGTGACATGCCAGGCTGGCAAGGGGCAAGGGAGCTACCTAGTTTTAACATTTTTTTTAAAATAGGCAGCCTTCTGGTGAAGGTGTTGCCAAGGAGATGCCAGTGCACAGTAGGTCAGACATTCACTGAGCAAAAGACATGCCTTCACTGGGACTCCGATCTTCACTGGGCACCTTCTGCAACTCACCACAGGCTGGTCAGTGTGTGAATTGTGAGGCAGCTGGGGAAGAAAATGATTACAGTGATTCAGGCCTTTGGAACTGGCTGAAGGATTCAAGCTGGAATTTTTTTTTAACACAGTGAGGCTCTCCCACAGAGGAATGAATGATTAATCCCAACCAGTTATAAACAGAGAACGACATTCATTTTTTAAAAATCTTGCTCACCCCCAAACAGCCCAATAAATGGAGCTCCCTCCAAGTCTGGCATCTAATATTAAGTGGGGAACTGTCATCTAAGTTTCCACCATAGTGATGTTCCTATTGTTCTCCGGTCCGGTGCCCACTTCTCTAGCAGATCGATCAGACTCCTCCCCCGGCACCTGTTCCTAGTGCAATGCTCAACATCAGGTCGAAGTTGGCACAGTTTGTGCTGCAGTCAGCATAATGCTATTACAGCGTCAGCAACCCAAGATCAATTCCCGTCACTGTCTGTGAGGACATTGTGTGTTCTCCTTGTGGCTGTGTAGGTTTGCTCCGGTTACAGGTCAGTAGGTTAATTGGTCACAAGGGTGTAATTGGGTGGCGTGGGCTCACTGGGCCGGAATGGCCTGTTACCGTGCTGTCTCTCCCTAAATCCAACGTCAACATCTCGTCCCTGCTCTACTCAAATTGCCCATAGAACCTCAGAATCAATTATCTTTGGTGAGTGAGGCTAGACTGAACTTGAACTAAAAAACAGCCGGTGACCAGAATCTCTGCCCCATTTCTGAAGGCATTTATTACCCAGTGGGAGTTTGAGTCACAGGAGAAACTGTGATCCACAGGGAAATATTAGCATGGGCTAATATGGATGGAGGTACAGTACATGGGAAGCATGATTACTGACAGCCTCAGGTGTCAATATTTTGGCATCTCTTCCAATAGGTGCTTCCCATCTGTCTGAATACACTCACAGGGAGGTAGTGATTTCAAATTTCACCTTAGCACCTTGAACACACAATACAAAATGATGACCCAGTGATGTACGGAACAAGGAGCCAGTCAGGAAGGTTAGATCAAGTTCCAAATACCTGCTCGGTTTGACACACAAAAAATCCCCTGTGGTGCTATTTGAAAGGAGTGCGTCAGATATCCTGGAGAAATGCTTAATCTTTCATCAACACTTCTGAACACAGATATCCTGGTCTGTCTTAACACAGGAGATTCTGGCAGATGCTGGAAATCTTGAGCAGCACACACAGAATGATGGAGGGACTCTGAAGATCAGGCAGCTGTCTATGGAGGGGAATAAATAGTTGACACTTCAGGCTGTGACCCTTCATCAATATTGGAAAGGAATGGGGCAGAAGCCAGAATAAGACTTGGGGGGGGGGGGGGGAGTACAAGCTCCCATCCACCCAGGTCCCCTCACCTGTCGACTGGTTCCCCCCTCTCCCAAGTAATGGATGAGTACATACACAAACTTGATGTTGAAGTATCTACACGTCCCTTCCTTGGGACGGAGCAGGTGATGAAATGGGATTTCAGAGCCAAGCCAACACCAAGCCTATTGAAATTCCACTCCGCTGACTCCTAAAGTTCTCCAGTAACATCCTGGAATATTGCCGTCAAGCAGGGCTCTAGACTGAAGCAATCTCAGTCCATCAGCCCTAGGCAGAGAAAGTGAAGGGTGGCAAGTCGGGTTGCCCATCGCATTATGTTCTCGTGACTAGTTAAATGGTGCCCATTTTACTGGGATAACTGTCCAGAAATAATCTCAGGGCAGCAACTGAGAAATTGATTTTGAATCCAATTCCTCCTCTGAAAAGAATCTGGCGATTAAATTGCCGGTCTCAATGACAGTGTTTCTGAAGCTGCTTCACCACCTAGCTGATTAATTTAACACCAGACCGAGAAACCAGCAATCTTTACCCAGCCCTTGGGGAAACATGACTCGAGTTCCCACACTGGTGAAATGTTTGAAGCCAAACACAAATTGCTGAACAAACAGCAGGTTCCAAGGCTTTGTAAGGTGGTGGTCAGACCACACTTGGAGTATCATGAGCAGTTCTGGGCCCCTTATCTGAGAAAGGATGTGCTGGTATTGGAGAGGGCCTACAGGAGGTTCACAAGACCGATCCTGGTAATGAAAGTGTTAACAAATGAGGAGTGTTTGATGGCTCAGAGCCTGTACTCGCTGGAGTTCAGAAGAATGAGGGGAATGGGGAGATCTCGTTGAACTTAGATAAAGTGGACATGGAAGGTATGTTTCCTGTATTTGGGGGGTATCTAGGACCAGAGGGCACAGCCTCAGAATAGAGGGATGTCCCTTTACAACAGAGATGAGTGGGAATTCCTTTAGCCAGAGCGTGGCGAGTCTGTGGAACTCATTGCCACGGACACATGGAGGCCAACTCATTGGGTATATTGAAAGCAGAGATTGACAGGTTCTTGATCAGACAGGGGCGTCAAAAGATTATGGGAAGAAGGCAGGAAAATAGCATTGAGGGAGATAACATGGAATGGTGAAGCAGACTCGATGGGCTGAGTGGCGTAATTCTGCTCCTACACTTTACGGTCTAAGCAGAGGGGGTCAAGCAGCGTCTGTGAAGGTTTTGATCTACAGATTTGCTCCAGAACGTCGTATTTCTCTGCCCTACATTTCAGCACCTGCAGCCTCCTTTGTGCCTCTGATGTTATCCTCGACTCCTCACCAGCCTCTTGAAGTAGACAACATGAAATGCCCCACAACCAACACCAGCCCGCAAAAACACGGATGGGAATAAACATTCCCTGAATAAATTAAATTAAAAAACCTAGGCTCCTTACTTGGTAGAAACATACAGCCACCCCCCGGGCCAGGCTGCTGAACCCTAATCAGTGGCATTCAGATACGTCCGGGTAAAAGAAGAAAAATGTGCACTCCCTGAGAGGAGCTTTGACTGGCCATCTGAGGGCATTGAACAAGTAGCAAGAGGTATGACAACAGTACAATAGTTTCCTTCATAACACTTCAAAATCAAGCATAATTAGAGGAAAAAGTATAGGGTGGGTTCTGATTGCTTAGAGCAGGGGCTCGCAATCTGGGGCCCACAGACCCCTTGTTTAATAGTATTGGTCAATGGCATAAGAAAGGTTGGGGACCCCTGCTTTTGGGTGTTGGGGACCGAACATTCCTTCTTGGCAGTGGCTTCTGTCTCTTAGGAGTTAGGATGGCTTAAATGGTGGTGACAGGGAGGGGAGGAGTGTTTCATCATGAAGAGGTGTCTAACCCTGTCCATGATGACTCGTGCATGCTGACACTCAAAATAATTTAAGGTTTTTTTTAAAATTCCGTATGAGATTAGAAGCAAAATTACAAGCGAGGTCACCTTTTTTTTAAGAGGAGAAATTCTGAAATGACGCTCCCCAATGAAACCACTGGCAAAGGAAGCCATTTTAATTTCCTGAACTTCCATCACCCTCCCTCATCCACAACCCCTCCCAAAACAACTAGATGACAATGACTAAGTCCTTTGGTTACCCTGGATACCATCAGGAGGAGTAAAACCAATGGATTGAGGTCTTAGAAACTGAAAATCATGGTTCTAAATTTGAGGTCGTCCTTTCCCACAAGGCCCATTTTGTGCTCTCTCTCTCTCGCTCTCTCATTCACTCTCTATTTATCCTTCACTCTTTTCTCCTCACATTCTTCTCGGAAACCTCCTCCTGGGATTACCCCCCCCCCCCAACCCCAACCGCAAGACAGTTTCGTTCTTTATTTTGTAAAACCTTATGTCACCATCAGTCACGAGGCATGTTACATTTAAATTATACCACACAATTCAACTAACAAGTATTTCACTGAAGAACATTTAAATGAAAACAATGGCACAGAACATTGGAAATATCAAAGCTCATGGAACTCAATTCTATATCAATCATTTTAAAAGTGGAAATATTTCTCTTTTTTTCTATTTTTTTCTTCCTTTTTTTTAAATCGTAAATTGTGCAAATTTAGCAGTAACACTAACTGTGAAGAGGAGCCAGGAGGGAACAGCGGTCCCAGTGAAAGTCCCAACAAACATGGAGACCCCTGGTCCTCTCTTTCCCCGACCCTGTGTCAATTGACTGGGGGTGGGGTGGGGGGGGGGGGCTATACGCCGGGTGTGGGAACCAGGGTGGCGACCCCTCCCACGCACTTCGACCCCAATGGACCCAATGTGCACACTGCTCGATTTACGGTTCTCTCCCGCCTATTCCCTTCCCACCACCAAATCCCACCCCAATCCCCACGCAACTCCCAGCCCCAAACGCATACGTACGGGCTCAGATATCGCCCAGGCGCTGGATGTCCATCGCCACCTCCCCTACCCCCCACCCTGCTGCCTCTCTCTCTCTCCCTCTGTCTCTCCTCTCCGACGGGATCTCAGCTGCTACAAGCCATGGCATCAATCACTTGATCCAGTTTGCTGCGCAGTCGCTGCCTCCTCGCCTGCTCGTCTTTCTCCAGAGTCGTCAAAATCTAAAGAGGGGGCAATGGTGGCAGGGGAGGTGCAGACAATTGGATGGGTGTGGGAAGGGTTGAGGGGGAGACAAAAATGAATGCTGATTAAAAAAGGGATCTAGAGCTTTTCTAACTAATAGCTGAAGCTTCGAAAGCTGAGTGTCGGGGTGGAGATACGTTTCTACCAAAGGAGGTGTAAGACGTTCCTCCCCTGTAGGTCACCCTTGGGGAAGGTGTAGCACCTGCTTAGCCCCTGATCAGGGTCATGTGAAGCCATGGGATCAGGTGGTGGATGGTCATATGAGCAGCCAGTGCGTATCACAGGTCCTGGCTATGCGACCGCTGACGCCACAGACAACCTCTGAAAAGTGTTGGTAATGGCTGGGGTCACCCGTCCTGTAAAGGCACCGCCCAGAAGAAGGGGAAGGCCAATCTTTTCTGTCGGAAAAATTTGCCAAGAACAATCACAGTCATGGAAAGACCATGATCGCCCATGTCATTCTATACGGCACACAATGAACAAGCTTTGAAAACAGCTTCAAGAAGGAGGCATCCATCACGATTGACCTCCAACACCCAGGACATGCCCTCTACCATCAGGGATGTGCAAGCCACTGGGTTCATATCCTCTAATATAAGTGGGTGCTAGGAGAAGAGACGGGGACTTCATTGCCACAGACAGCTGCGGTGTGGCAAGCCATTTGGGTATACTTAAAGGGGAACTTGATAGGTTCTTGATTATCAGGGCATCAAACGTCATGGGGAGAAGGCAGGAGAATGGAGTTGAGAGGGATAACAAATCAGTCATGATGGAATGGTGGAGCAGACTCGATGGGCTGAATGGCCCAATTCTGCTTCTATATTCTATGTCAGACGAAATATATGAAAGGTTCAGACAGCTCAACAATGTGACATCAAAGGTCAAGGGACATGGGTCAAGGTGATAGGGCTTGGCCAAGGAGGGTGTGTAGGTGACTGGCAAGCAAGACTAGTAGCTTTCTGTCTCTTGGGAAGGCATGAAAGGAGAGACGGGAGAGACCGAAGAGGATCAGTGTTTACGGAGGTCAACTCTCAGCGGAAGGGATTACCGGGGAAAGTATGGAGCTAACAACGAGCCTCGGGGAGCTCACCTCGTCCCTGTACTTATTGATGTAGGTGTAGATCTCGTGGAGTGCACTATTACTGTTAAATTGACTTAAGTGTAGTCGAGACTGTTCAGCCAGATAGGCACTCATGTCCTGGTCGCTGATCACGGGCATCTTCGAGATATCAGCATAGTACCTGTTGAGGAGAAATTTGGACTTCATTGAAGGAAGGAGAAATGGTAACCAGGTTCCAGCCCAGTGCAGAATAAAGCAGATTGATAGATAGATAGATACTTTATTGACCCCAAAGGAAATTACAAGTGCACAGGTATACAAATATAAGAAGAGAAATAAAAAAGAATAAAAAAATAAATGAGCTAAACAGAACTTCAATAAAGCTCTGGTAAACAGAAGTTAATAACAGTCTAACAGGAGGGGGTCACCACTTCCCCAGCTACAGGTTGACTCATTATAGAGTCTAATAGCCGAGGATAAGAATGACCTCATATAGCACTCTTCGAAGCAGTGTGGTTGTCTTAGTCTTTTACTGAAGGTGTTCCTCTGTTCAGCCACGGTGCCATGCAGAAGGTGAGAATATTGTCCAGAATAGCCAGGGTTTATCCAGAGGGTCCTTTGTTCTACCACAGCCTCCAGTGTGTCCAGTTTGACTCCTATAACAGAGCCAGCCTTTCTAATCAGTTTATTGAGCCAGTTGGCATCACCGGTGTTGATGCCATTGCCCAGGCACACCAATGCATAGAAGAATGAGCTGGCTACAACAGACTGGAAGAACATGTGAAGGAGAGCCCTGTGATTTAGGCCCTCTTGTACACAGTTACAGAGAAAGTGTGGTGTACTGCAGGCAGGCAAAGTGCAAGATCAGAACAGTCTCAGAAACTACTCATTATGAACTTGCACCTTGTTGTCTACCTGACTGCACTGCAGATGTTACACTTTATTCTGCGTTGCTTTTTGTTTCAGCTCATTCTATCTCAGTGCTCTGTGTAATGATTTGATCTGTATGAACAGTATCTATTCATTTACACTGGGATGCAGTGTGGTCTACGCTCTTCCAGCCAGCAATTCCACCCCCCCCCCCACCGACAAACCTGATTTAACCCAATCCTACTCATGGGAAAATTTACAAAGACCAATTAACCTACCCAGTACGTCTTTGCAACACTCACAACACGCTGGAGGAACTCAGCAGGTCGGGCAGCATCTGTGGAAACGATCAGTCGACGTTTCGGGCCGGAACCCTTCGTCAGGACTGTAGGGGGAAGGGGCAGGGGCCCTATAAAGAAGGTGGGAGGAGGGTGGGAAGGAGACGGCTGGTAGGTTCCAGGTGAAAAACCAGTAAGGGGAAAGATAAAGGGGTGAGGGAGGGGAAGCAGGGCGGGGAGGCAGGAAAGGTGAGGAAGGAATAGGGGAAAACACAATGGGTAGTAGAAGGAGGCGGAACCATGAGGAGGTGATAGGCAGCTGGGGGAGGGGGCAGAGTGAAATAGGGATACAGGAAGGGAGAGGGAGGGAATTACCAGAAGTTGGAGAATTCTATGTTCATACCAAGGGGCTGGAAACTACCTAGACGGTATATGAGGTGGTCTTTGGACTGTAGGAGAAAACCAGAGGACCCGGAGAAAACCCACGCATTCCACAGGGAGGATGTCCGGAGACTCCTTACAGATCACACCAGGATTCAACTCCGAACGCCGATGCCTCGCGCTGTAATAGCTGCGCCTGAACTGCTGTGCTACCGTGGTGTGGCAGACAAGCTTTTGACTGTATCTTTGTACATGTGACAACAATAAACCAATTCCAACTTTATCGGCGTTATTTGGCGGGCAGCATGGTAACGTAGTGGTCAGCGCGTCACTTTACAGCGCCAGCCATCACTAATTGGGGTTGACTTTCCTCGCTGTCTGTCAGGTGTTAGAACATTCTCATCGTGACCATGTGGGCTTCCTTCAGATGCTTCTGTCTCCTCACACAAACACTCCTTTACCTACCATCACTTTGTGGGCATACTATCAATCTGTGTATATAAGCTATCTTACGTATTTATATTTATTGTATGTTTTGTTCAATAATTATTATGTTCAATATCCTATTGTGTCTTTTATGCTGCATCGGATCTGGAGTAACAATTATTTCGTTCTCCTTTACACTTGTGTACTGGAAATGACATTAAACAATCTTGAACCTACATTCCCACGTTCGTATGGGTTGGCGTTAGCGACTTGTGGACACGCTATGCAGGCACTGGAAGAGTGGTGTCACTTGCCGCACCATAATCCTCACTGGATAGATTTGATGCAAACAACTCATTTCACTGCGTGTTTTGATGCTTCACTGTCTGTTTGTGTTGGGCACGTGGCCAAGCGGTTAAGGTGTTCGTCTAGTGATCTGAAGGTCACTAGTTCAAACCTCAGCTGTGGCAGCATGTTTGTGCCCTTGAGCAAGGCACTTAACCACACATTGCTCTAGTGTCTGTGCGAGGAGTGGCGCCCCACACAGACTTCCAATCTGCACCTTGTAAGGCATGAAAATGCCCGACGCAGTCCTCTCATGGTCTGAGTCGACGTTCCCTCCTTTGATGCTTCAATGTACATGTGACAAATAAAGCTAATGTTTTAAAAAATCTCTTTACCTTTTCTTAAAACCTATCTTTGTTATTCACTGGCTTGTTCTTTGGATGGGGATGTCACAGGCAAGCAAAGCTTATACTGGCCCAGGACTGGTGGTCTGGAGACACATATAAAGATAGAAAATATCCCTTCTTGAACTTTACTGGAGTTGATATTTTTTTATGGTAATTATATTTTTATTCCAGATTTACTTAATTGATAATTATGTTTACTTAATTTAATTTCACAAGCCGCCATGGTGGGATTTGAACAGGATTCTGGTCTAATGGTCTCAATCTCTGACTTCTAGTCCTGTGATCCGGCTGGTGGCGTAGTGGCATCAGGGCCGGACTTCGGGACAAAAGGTCCTGCGTTCGAATCCAGCCGGCTCCCCTGCACGCTTTCCATTCGTGCTGGGTTACCAGCTGGTGATATCTTTGGAAACTCACCCGGCAGAAGGCAATGGCAAACCACTGCTGTAACTTCCCTCATACGCGGTTCCCTACTACGTCAGAGAGGCGTGGAGGGAAATCCTCCGCTAACCGGAGAAACCCCGGATGCAACTTTTCCTTTTCCTAGTCCTGTAACTTGACCACTATACAATCACCACCATTAGTTTTAGAAGCACAGAGGTGTCATATTGAGGGCATTCAGCCTATCCAACCAGCTTCTGGCCATGCGATCTCATCAGGAGCGTCCTTCCAACCCAATGCAGCCTGCCGCCCTCGCCCCACACCGCCCGGCCAACACAATCTGCGCCTGGCATACCTCTCCACCCAGTTCTTGTAGTTTGGAATGTCCTTTGCGTACAGTAGTTTATTTGAGGGCGAGTCCTTGCCCAGCTTGTGCTCGGAGGTGGAACAGGAGTCCATGAAGGTCTGGGCAACCACTGAGAGGCAGGCGTCGGTAATACTGTTCTTGTGAATGTCAAAGACAAACTGAGGATTCTTAATTACGTTCACCCAAAATCGTAGAGGTAGACTGAAGGGAGCAAGAAAGGAACTGTTAGAAGGATCATCAACATCACTTGAGAGCTTAAGGTACAGAAGAAAGACAAGGCCATTCAACCCCTCCTGTCTGTTCTACCACTCTAAGAGATTAAGAATCATCTACAACTTCGCATGCACGCCCTTCATATTCCTTATCATCATTACTTGTTTTTTTTCTGCGAGGGAAGGGGCTGGGGATTTAATGTTATTGTTGCTTTTTTTTGCGAGGGAGGGGGTGGGGGGGTTTTGGGGTTTGCAAGTTTTGTTCCTTTTTCTTTTTTTATATTGGAACTCTGTATTTCATGGCTATCCGGAGAAAACAAATATCAGAGTTGGATTGTACTTTGACAATAAAATGATCCTTTGAACTTTTAATATCTGATAATCTATCGACCTTTGTCTTAAATGTATTCAGTGACTGAGCCTGCACTGCCCTCTCGGATACTGAATCCCAAAGATCTGGGTGATTAACTGTACCGTGGGCAGTATGGCAGTGCTATAGCATAATGCTTTCCAGTGCCAGCTGTAAGAACCGGCTGAGTTATAGGTGCCTGTTAAATATTTCTAATGAGAGGATGACAGACCCCAGTGATTCTCTCAGCAGTCCTCAAAATACTTTTTAGCACTTGTGATCAGATGTTTTGCAATTCCTGTACCTGACAGTGACGTAGTTGATCTTGACGCTCTCCATGGTGTTCCTGTGAAATGGGGGAGGAGGACGGGTAAACTTAGCTCACCTCAGTCTCAATTACTGGCACATTCTGCTTTGGCATAGATAGCCTGAAGCGCTTTATCCCCCTCAAAGTGGAGATGGCCAATACAAGAGGGCATAACTTTAAAGTGACTGGAGGAAAGTGTAGGGGATATGTCAGAGATAAGTATTTTACGCAGAGAAAAATGGATGTGTGGAACACATTGCCAGGAGCAGGTACATTGGGACATTTAAGAAACTCTTTGATAGCCACATGGATTATATAAAAATGGAGCACTATGTAGGAGGGAAAGGTTAGGTAGATCTTGAGTAGGTTAAAATGTCGGCACAACATCATGGGCCGAGGGGCCTGTGTGTACTGTAATACTCCACGTTCCTTGTACTATTTCTTCTCACTGGACGATCGTCCCGTACCATGAACCAATCCCGTGATTCTTCCTCCCAGTCCCTCCGACCATCCGCTGGGGGTACAGAAAGCTATCTGAGAGCATGGTGAACCCAACGGAGACACTGTTAGAGATCAGCGACACTGGACAGCAGACACACAGAAGGAGTTTTCCTTATAAAAGAAAGATTTGTATTTTCTCCCTTCTTTCTCCTTCCGATCCACCAGACCCACCACACCCCATATCTTTACCCTCCCCTATCCATCTACACACACACAAACACAGACACATACAGACATACACAGACACACAAACAGATACAGACATACACAGACACACACACAGACACACACACACACACAAACACACACAGACACACACACATACAGACATACACAGACACACACATACATACACAGACACACACACACACACACACATATATACAAACACGCAGACACACACACATATACACAAACACATACACACACACAGACATACATACACACACAGAAACATACACACACACACATACACACATACATATACACACACACAGACATACAAACACACAGAAACATACACACACACACACATACATACACACACAGACACATACACATATATATATATACACACACACACATACACACAGAAACATACACACACACACAGACATACATACACATAACACACACACAGACATACACACACACAGACATACACACACACACATACATACACACACAGAAACACACACACACACACTCCCCCCACCTCTCTCACCAGTTCCATGCTCTGTCTTCCTCTCCTACCAGTTTCCACAATTTTCAGCCTTTCATCACCTCTTATTATCAAAGTATGTACAGAGTAAAAACTCTAAGATTCGTCTTCATAAGTGACAACACATCATGACAAGTGTTGGATTAAAATATATAAAATTGTTGGACAGATGGTGGGTGGTGGGGGGATACTTGACAATGTGAAGGGTCCTGTGTATGCATCTCTCCAGATAAATATGTGGGATAGGTGGAAGAGAGACCCCAATGATCCTGTTAGCAGTCCTCCTAATCCTTTTTGGAACTTGCAGTCAGATGCCTTACAATTCCCATATTAGACAGAGCAGAACTTCTCTATGCTTGTTTGTATTTTTATATAATCATCTATCTATATATCTGCAGTATAGTGGATTCTGTATTTTCTGGAAGCTTCTCAGTTTTCTTGCAGCAAGTGTCACGCCACCCGAACCTATTTCATAGGCTGTTCCTATCACTGAGTTAGTTCTCCACATAAAATGACCACAACTTCTTCATTGTATGTCTTTTCTTTTGCCTTCTTCCTGTAGCCTTAATTCCCTTCCCAATGAAGCATCTATCAAACTCTGCCTTAAATACACCGAGTGACTTTCAGTGGCAATGGATTCCACAGATTCTCTGGCTGAAGAAATTCCTCCTCATCCTTTTCCCCCCAAGGAGATGTCCTTAATTAACATCGGTAAATATCAGCATCCTCACCACCTCAGCACTCTGGGTTCTGTTGTTTCAGATGCAACACAGCAGGAGGGATTAAAAGGGGGGGGTGGTGTTACTAGTCAAGGAAAATGTCACGCAGCGCTCAGCTAGAATAGACTGGAAAACTCATCTACTGAAAGGTTATGGGTGAAAATGAGTAATATGAAAGGTATGACCACGGTAGTGGGATTAAATTGTAGGCCACCCAACACTCTGAGGGATTTAGAGGAACAAATTTGTAGAGAGATCGCAGACTATTGTAAGAAACATAAGGCTGTTATAGATGATATTAACTTTCCTCATATTAACTGGGACTCCCATACTGTAAAAGGACTAGAGTTTGTCAAATGTGTTCAGGAAAGTTTTCTTAATCAGTACATAGAAGTCCCAGTGAGAGAGTTTGCGACACTTGATCTGCTATTAGAGAAAGAGACAGGGAGGTGACACAAGTTTGTGTAGGGGAACACTTTGCATCTAGTGACAACAATGCCATCACAAAGTAAATACGCAGAAAGATAGGTCTGGTCCATGGGTTGAGATTCTAAATTGGAGAAAGGCCAATTTTGATGATATCACAAAAGGATCTGGCAAGTGTGGATTGGGACAGGCTGTTTCCTGGCAAATATCTACTTGGGAAGTGGGAGGTCTTCCAAAGTGAAATTTTGAAAGTACAAAGCTTATACGTGCCTGTCAGAACAAAAAGTAAAGATAACTGGTGTAGTAAACCTTGGTTTTCAAGAGATATCGAGGCCCTGGTTAAGTAAAAAAAAATGGAGGTACATAGCAAGTATAGGCAGATAGGAACAAATGAGGTGGTTATGGAATTTAAGTAATGCAAGAGAACACTGAGGAACAAAATCAGGATGGCTAAATGAAGGTATGAGTACCTTAGCAGACAAGGTGAAGGAGAATCCTAAGGGATTCTACAAATATGTTAAGAGCAAAAGGATTGCAAGGGACAAAATTGGCCCTCTGGAAGATCAGAATGGTAATCCACATATGGAGCCAAAAAAGATGGGGGAGGTCTTAAATGCATTTTTTGCATCTGTATTTATTCAGAGTATGGAGTATCCTGAGAGTCCAGAGAAGTGTGGCAAAATGGCATCAACTTCATGGACTCTATACAGATTACAAAGGAGGAGGTGTTTGCTGTCTTGAGGCAAATTAGCATGGATAAATCCCCAGGGCCAGACAAGGTGTTCCCTCAGACTCTGTGGGAGGCAAGTGCAGAAATTGCTGGGGACCAGGCAAGGATATTTAAATCATCCTTAGTGACGGGCGAGGTACCGGAGAACTGGAGGATAGCCAATGTTGTTCCACTATTTAAGAAATGCCCTAAACATAAACCATGAAATTATAGGGCAGTGAGCCTGACGTCGTTAATAGGGAAGCTATTGCAAGGTATTCTAAGGGACTGGATGTATGAGTATTTATATAGACATGCACTAATTAAGGATATCAGCAAGGCTTCGTGCATGGTAGGTTGAATCTTAAGAGTTTTTCGAGGAAGTTACCAGGAAAGGTGATGAAAGCAAGACAGTGGATGTTTTCTACATGGACTTCAGCAAGGCATTTGACAAGGTCCTGCATGGGAGGTTGGTCAAGAAGGTTCAGAGCTCAACACTCAAGATGAGGTAGCAAATTGGATTAGGCACTGACTTTGTGGGAGAAGCCAGAGAGTGGTAGTGGAGGCAACTCTGACTGAAGGCCTGAGGCTAACACAGAGCCACAGGAATCAGTGCTGGGTCCATTGCTGTTTGTCATCTGCATCAACAATCTGGATGATAACGTGGTTAACTGGATCAGCAAATTTACAGATGACACCAAGATTGGGGGTGCAGTGAACAGTGAACAAGACTATCTTGGCTTGCAGCAGAATCTGGACCAGTTGGAAAAATAGGCTAAAAAATGGCAGATGGAATTTTAATGCAGACAAGTGTGAGGTGTTGCACTTCGGTAGAAGCCAACCAGGGTCGGTCTTACAGAGTGAATGGTAGGGTACTAAGGACAATGGTAGAACAACAGGATCTGGGAATACTGGTCCATGATTCATTGAAAGTTGCCTCACAGGGAGATTGGGTCGTAAAGCAAGTTTTAGGCACATTGGCCTTCATAAATCAAAGTATAGAGTACATGAGATGGGATGTTATGTTGAAGTTGTATAAGACATTGATGAGGCCTAATTTGGAGTACAGATCAACCTTCACTAATCCGACTACCTGTAATCCAGTTTCTTCGATAATCCAGCACTGATTATGCTTAATGTGATCCTTCCATAATTCGGCATTTTCACTAATCCGGCACTCCTCAGGTCCCAACGGTGCCGGATTAGTGAAGGTCGACCTGTATTACGTGCAGTTTTGGACACCTACATACAGGAAAGATGTAAGTATGATTGAAAGAGTACAAGGAAAATTTACAAGGATGTAGCTGGAGGACCTGAGTCATATAGAAAGATGGAATAGGTTAGAAGTTTATTCTTTGGAAGATAGAAGATTGAGAGGAGATTTGATAGAGTTATACAAAATTAAGAAGGGTATAAATAGGGTAAACGCAAGCAGGATTTTTCCACCGAGGATTGGTGGGACTAAAACTAGAGGTCATGGATTAAGGGTGAAAGGTGAAAAGTTTAAGGGGAACATGAGGGTAAACGTTTTCACTCAGAGGGATGTGACAGTGTGGAATGAGCTGCCAGCAAAAGTGGAGCAGGCAAACTTTATCTCAAAGTTTAAGAGAAGTTTGGGTAAGTAGGGGTACAGAGCGCTATGGTCCCGGTACACGTTGATTGGAATAGTCAGCTCAAACACCTCGGTATGGGCTAGATGGGCCAAAGGGCCTGTTTCAGTGCTCTCTTTCTCTATGACTCACCAGTTACTCTTCCACGTGTGTCGGACATCGTGGTCCGTGATCTGGTGCTTGTCCGCCTGTTCATCCAGGAAGTCAAACATGTACTTGATTGCGAGAGGGAGGGCACTGCCCCTGTGTGCCGTGCTGAATATCGTCTCAAAGAGATCATCCACAAACTTCTGCAGGGTTCCCTGAGAGAACAAAGACATTCAAGTCAATGCACAACAAACTCTCTTCAACCATCTCCCCTCAACTCCCGGGGAAGGGACCCCCATTCTCCCATTACTGCTATTAAGAAGGAGATACAGGAGCCTGAAGGCGCACACTCAAAGTTTTGAGAACA
Organism: Mobula birostris; assembly: GCF_030028105.1. NCBI lineage: Eukaryota > Metazoa > Chordata > Chondrichthyes > Myliobatiformes > Myliobatidae > Mobula > Mobula birostris. The sequence continues at coordinate 7,057,294 of NC_092385.1, read as the reverse complement.
GCCTCTTCCCCTCCGCCATCAGATTTCTGAAGAGCTGATGAACACAACCTTACTATTCCTCTTTTGTACTTTTATTATTTTTCATAATTTGCTAATTTATGTTTTTGCACTGTATTTCTGCCACAAAACAACAAATTTCACAACATATGTCAGTGATAATAAACCTGATGCTGTTCTTTCATGAACAGGATGGCAGGAAAATCCAACCATCTGGTGTTGGCCTTCAGATCTTGTTAACCAAGAGTTATGGAACTGACGTTGCTGGTTGAGTTTCACAGAATCATGGGGAGTTTGAAGAGATTTGGTTTGTCAAGAAAGACACTCGCAAATTTGTACAGATGTACCGTGGAGAGCATCCTAACTGGCTGCATCACCGTCTGGTATGGGTGGGAGAGGACAACTGCATAGGATCGAAAGAAGCTGTACAAAGTTGTCAGCTTAGTCAGCTCCATCATGTAGTATCTAGGACACCATTAAGGAGCAAAGCCTCAAAAAAGCGGTGTCTATCATTAAGGACCCCCGTCACCCAAGTCATTCCTTCTTGTCATTGCCATCATTAGGGAGGAGGTAGGGAACAATTCAGGAACAGCTTCTATCCCTTGGCCATCAGATTTCTGAATGGACATCAAACCCATCAACACTACCTCACTACCTTTTTTTATTTCTATTTTGCACTACATATTTAATTTAACCTATACATATAGATAGTGCCTATAAAAAGTATTCACCACCCCTTGGAAGTTTTCATGTTTTATTGTTCTACAACATTGAATCACAGGGGATTTAATTTGGCTTTTTTGACGCTGATCAACAGAAAAAGACTTTTGTGTCAAAGTGAAAACAGATCTCTACAAAATGATCTAAATTAATTATAAATATAAAACACAAAATAATTGATTGTGTAAATATTCACTACTTTTAATATGACACTTCTAATTATCACTGGTGTAGCCAACTGGTTTTAGAAGTCACATAATTAGTTAAATGGAGATCTGGTTTTGGAGATTTGTATGCAGCCAAAATGTTTCAATTGACTGTAGTAAAAATACACCTGTACCTGGAGGGTCCAACTGTGGTCAGTTAGTATCCTGGTAAAAACTACACCATGAAATCATAAGAACACTCCAAAAAAAACTCCGCAAAAAGATTATTGAAAAGCACAAGTCAGGAGATGGATACAAGAAAATTTCCAAGCCACTGACTATCCGTTGGAGTACAGTTAAGTCAATCATCAAGCAATGGAAAGAATATGGCACAGCTGTAAATCTGCCTAGAGCAGACCGTCCTCAAATACTGTGACTGTGCAAGAAGAGGAGTAGTGGGGGAGGCCAGCAGAGACCTATGACAACTCTGGAGGAGTTACAAGCTTCAGTGGCTGAGATGGGAGAGACTGTGCACACAACTGTTGCCTGAGTGCTTCACTAGGCACAGCTTTATGGAAAAGTGACAGAGAAAGCCACTGGTGAAAAAAAACTCACATGAAATCTCAGCAACACACACAAAATGCTGGAGGAGCTCAGCAGGTCAGGCAGCATCGAGAGAAAAGAGTACAGTTGACATTTCGGGCCGAGAATCTTCAGCAGGACTGGAGGAAAGAAGATGAGGAGTAGATTTAAAAAGGTGGGGGAAGGGGAGGGAGAAACAAAAGGTGATAGTGAAACCAGAGGGGGAGGGGTGAAATAAAGAGCTGGGAAGTTGATTGGTGAAAGAGATTCAAGGCTACAGAAGGGAGAATCTAAAAGGAGAGAAGGCCATGGAAGAACAAATGGGGAGAGGAGCACTAGAGGGAAGCGATGGGCAGGCAAGGAGATAAGTGAGAGAAGGCAAAGGGGATGGGGAATGCCGAAGGAGGGGAAGGGGCATGACTGGAAGTTCGAAAAGTTAATGTTCATGCCATCAGGTTGGAGGCTACCCAGACTGGAATATAAGGTGTTGTTCCTCCAACCTGAGTGTGGCCTCATCAACAGTAGAGGAGGCCATGGATTGACATATTGGAATTGGAATGGGAAGTGGAATTAAAATAGGCGGCCACTGGGAGATCACGCTTCTTCTGTCGGATGGAGCGTAGGTGTTCGGCGAAGCGGTCTCCTAATCTATGTCGGGTTTCACTGATATACAGGAAGCCACACTAGGAGCACCGGACACAGTATATGACCCCCAGCAGACTCCCAGGTGAAGTGTCGCCTCACCTGGAAAGACTGTTTCGGACCCTAAATGGTAGAGAAGGAGGAGGTGAAGGGTCAGGTGTAGCATTCGTTCCATTTGCAAGGATAAGTTCCAGGAGGGAGATCAGTGGGGAGGGATGAATGGACAAGGGAGTCACGTAGGGAGCGATCCCTGTGGAAAGCAGGAGGTGGGGGAGCAGGGGAGGGAAAGATGTGCTTGGTGGTGGAGATCCTCCAGCATTATGTGTGTGTTGCTTGGATTTCCAGCAGCTGCAGATTTTCTCTTGTTTTTCACAAGAAATCTATGTGAGTGTTTGCCAGAAGGCACGTGGGAGACAGAAGTCAGCTGGAAGAGGTTCTATGGTCTGATGAAAACAAAACTGAGCTTTTTTTTGCCTTCAGACGAAATGCTATGTTTGACGTACGCCATACTGCACATCATCAAAAATGCACCATCCCTGCCCTGAAGCATGGTGGTGGTTGCATCATGCTGTGGGGATGCTTCACTGTAGCAGACCCTGGAAGGCTTGTGAAAGTAGAGGGTGTAAAGAATGCAGCAAAATACAGGGAAATCCTGGAGGAAAACCTGATGCAGTCTGCAAGAGAACTGCAACTTGGGAGAAGATTTGTTTTCCAGCAAGACAATAAACCTAAGCATAAAGCCAAAGCTACACAGGAACAGCTTAAAAACAACAAAATTAATGTCCCGGAGTGGCCAAGTCAGAGTCCATACCTCAATCCAATTGAGAATTTGTGGCTGGACTTGAAAGGGCTTTTCACTCACGATCTCCATGCAATCTGACAGAGCTTGAGCAGTTTTGTTAAGAAGAATGGGGAAAAATTGCAGTGTCCAGATGTGCAAAGCTGACAGAGACCAATCCACACAGACTCAAGGCTGTAATTGCTGCCAAATGTGTATCTACTAAATACTGACTTGAAGAGAGTGAATACTTATGCAAACATTATTTTGTGTTTTATATTTGAAATAAACTTAGATCACTTTATCACTTTGTAGAGATCTGTTTCACTTTGACACGAAAGAGTATCTTTCTGTTGATCAGTGATAAAAAAGCCAAGTTAAATCCACTGAGATTCAATGTCGTAAAACAATAAATCATGAATATTTCCAGGGGGTGGTGAATACTTTTGATAGGCACTGTATTTGTGTGTGTGTGTGTGTGTGTGTGTGTGTGTGTATATATTTACTGTAATTCACAGGATTTTTTCTTTATTATCATGTATTGCATTGTACACTGCCACAAAGACAACAAATTTCACGACATATGCCGGTGATATTAAACCTAATTCTGATTTTGAAACAAGCCCTTTGGCCCATCAAGTCTATTCCAGTCAACAGCCACCCATTGTACTCTAACCCTACAGTAATCGCATTCTTACTATTCCACACATTCTTATTAAGACCATAAGACATAGGAGATGAATTAGGCCATTCAGCCCATCGAGTCTATTCCATCATTCCAGATCCCACTCAACTGCATACACCTGCCTTCTTACCATATCCTTTGGTACACTGACTGATCAGGAACCGATTGACTTCCCCACATACTATGGACCAATTAACCTACAAACCAGCAAGCCTTTGGGATGTGGGATGAAATTGGAGCACCCGGAGTGAAATCTACCCAGTCGTAGGGTTAATATGTAAATTCATCAGATAGTACCAGGCTGGGATTGAACTGGCAGCCCTCCGGTGTAAAGAGCGGCTCTATGCCTCGGTCCAATGTGCTGCTCCAGTGCTTTGAATCTAACCTCTTCTCCAGCTTCTCCACTCTCTCTACAGAAATAATTCTCTCCCTCTCTGTTACCAACTGCAGCAGGGGTTCCCAAACATTTTACGCCTTGGACCCCTACCATTCAGCGAGGGACCCATGGGCCTCAGGTTGGGAAGCCCTGAACCAGAGAATGTCCTGGGATTGCCCCCAGCGAGTCGGTAACACCTTGCAGGAGCCAGATTCAGTGACAATCACCCAGCTGGGGGCCAGCCAGTCGCTCCAAGTGAGAGTAGAATCCTTCACAGGTCATCAGGACAGGACCGAAGGCCAGGTTGGCCGGCAGAGAATCGTGAAGCCGAGCGCGAAAAGCCTCGGAACTGATGTGAGAAGGATGTAGTGTTGTGCGTTGACTGCTTGTGTTGTTCTGCTGAGTACTGTGGGCATGCTGTGTTGGCACCAGAATGTGTGGCCACACTTGTGGGCTGTCCCCAGCACCCATCCTCAGATTGTGCTGGTTGTTAATGCAAATGCCACATTTAACTCTATTTTGATGTACTGTACATGTCATAAATAAAATAACAAATCTAAATCTGAATCTAATGCTTGCAGGTCCCTCACGTACACAGCCAAAATGAAGCCGTCAGGACTGGTACAGCAGTCCCAATGCACAGGTACACAAGAGGCTGTAGAGAATAGTGGGCATAGTCCGGTCCGTCAGGGGCACAACCCTCCCCAACACTCACAGTTCTGCACCACTTCTTGCACTACTATGGACTTGCGTGTTTTTTTTTCGGAGTTTCATTCATTTGTACTCAAAATACAAGTTAACATCACAGATTATTTCCTGAAAGTAAGTTGTTATCTGTTCTTTTCTGGTATCTGGTACACACACACGCATGCGCGCACACAGAAACTCATACACACGCCCACGCGTGCACACACACACAGAAACCCATACTCACACACACACATATATATACACACACACACATGCGCACCCTCTTGCATGCATACGCACACATGCAATTATCTGCATGCAGAAACATACACAAGTGCACACATTTGCAATACACACACACACACACACACACACACACTCGCACACACCCCCCCGATTAAAGGAGCAACACTACCCATTTCATGCAGCACCATTTCACACCACGTGGCACATTTACACTGTGCCCACATCTCAGATCCACCCCCATTAAGGACGTGAAACCACCGAATCTGGACCAGTTCAACATGACCTACCTTGGTAGCGAGCAGGCGGGTAAGGTAGATCTCGGACACCATCTTGCTGCCGCGGTCTCCTTCCCTCTGATCCATATGGTCATGGTTCTTGACCAGATGCCAGAGCTTGGTACCGCTCTCCAGGTCAGGCGTGATCATCGGCGTCCGAGAGCGGAGGCTGTCGGGACTGCTCGCAGTTCTCAGCATGCTCTCTGCAAGAGGCGGGGCAGACATATGTTCAGTAACACGGCAGGGCCAAGCAGGAAGTCGGTAACTGTACGGAGAGCGTGGGCTTGCTATATCACCAAAGGCTCTTGCAAATTTCTACAGATGTACACACCGTGGAGAGTATTCTAAAACTGGTCACATCACCATCTGATAGGGAGGGGCCGCTGCAGAGGATCGGAAAAAGCTGCAAAAGGTTGCAAATGTAGCCAGCTCCATCGTGGGTACCTGCCTCCCCAGCATTGAGGCCATCTTCAAACGGCAATGACTCAAAAAGTCAGCACCCATCATTAGAGACCCCCATCACCCAGGACATGCCCTCTTCTCATTGCTGCCATCGGGAGGAAGTAATGATCCATGAACCCATGAACCTTGTTATTCCTCTTTTAGTGACTATTCATTTTATAATTTATAGCAAAGTTATGTCTTTGCACTGTACTGCTGCTGCAAAACAATTAACTTTCTGGCATATACACTACTCTGCAGAAGTCTTAGGCACATCTGTATAGCTGGGGTGCCTAAGACTTTTGCACAATACTGTAGTAATTTTATGTATTGCACTGTACTGGTTCCACAAAAACAAATTCCATGACATATGTGAGTGATGATAATCCTGATTCTGATCTGGGTGTCTATTGTGGACTGAGAGTGGGAAGGGGCCAGGGAGAGGAGAATCATGTTTGGGAAAAGGGGAAGGGAGAGGGGAGGGAGCGGGAAGCACCAGAGAGACACTTCAGTAAATTTGACTGTTTGGAATCAAATGACCCTATCTGGTGTCTCAGGGCTGGAAGTGTCTGTACCCGTACCAACCCCCACCCCTGGCACTCCTCTGCCACGTGTCCCACACCCCTCTGGCCGCACTCCCCCCTCGCCATTCCCAGCTTTTGCTCAGTAATGATAATAAATCTCATTCTGATTCACAACATGTAAATATCTGTGTAAATGCATCCATTAAGCCATTTGGTCTCACCCTACCAGATGTATTCCCTTTATTCTTCATTTACCTCCTCGACCTTCCCTGCCACTGAAAACAAATGTGTTTCTTCTCTCATTCCTAGTTTAGACAAAGGGTCTCAAAACTGAAATTCTAACCCTCTCACCTCCCACCAATGCTGTCTGAGCCACTAAGTGTCTCTGGCATATTAGGCTTTGATTTCAATGATTAAGTAAATTTGTCACCAAAACCCATTTAATTTACTAATGTTCCTGAGAGAATGAAAACTGCCAGTTATACCTGCTCCAAGTGTGACTTCAGAAAACAACATAAAGGTTGACTCCAGACCCAATAACACGATGGAGTTGCCCCCAGACCCAACAACACAATGGAGTTGTCCCTAGACCCAACAACACAATGGAGTTGTCCCCAGACCCAACAACACGATGGAGTTGACTCCAAACCCAACAAAACAAACATCAAAGTTGAAGGCATTAACCCATTGTTTTCCTGGACTGAATAACTCCAAGGGATCTCCTATTCCCCAGAAAGCTGCATTCAGAAGAGATAAAGTGCAGTCAGAGAGACTGGACTTACCATAGCGACTGAGAGACTTGGTGAAGGTGGAAGAATTGGATATATTATATGCTGAGGTCTGTTTCGGTACAAGTGCTATCAACGATCCATCTGTGACCTGAGGGGTGAGAATCCATGGAAAAGGCAATCAGAATGGACGCTGGGCAGTAGGGTCTGGGATGAGGGTTATGGAAAGATAGTTACACAAAACGCTGGTGAAACTCAGAAGGTTAGGCGGCATCTATGGAAATGAATATATAGTTGACACTTTGAGCCAAAACTGAGATAGAAGGGGGGAAGATGCCAGAATAGAAAGGTGGTGTGGGGGGAGGGGAAGGAGGCTAGCTGGAAGGTAAACGGTGAAGCCAGGTGAGTGGGAAAGGTCAAGAGTTGGTGAAGAAAGAATCTGATATGTGAGGAGAGTGGACCATAGGAGAAGTAGGAGGAGGGGACCCAGTGGGAAGTAACAGGCAGGTGAGAAGACGTAAATGGTCAGAGTGGGAAATGGGGGGGGGGGGGGGAGGGGCAAACATTGTTTACCAGAAGGAGAAATTGATAGTTATGTGCCCCTTACCACAAATAACCGCACCACAAGCATTCATTTCAGCCATCCCTATGATGGTCGAGAATCCAATACTAAGCTCTGTTCACTCCCCAGTCCCACGTTGGTGGTACAGAAGTATTGACCTTGGAGAGGTACTGTCCCAATCACAGTGTTCTTTCTCTTAGGGGCTTGAGAACTGCAGGAATTACCGTGTTTAATTGATGCACTTTAGAGTGAATCCTACCTGGATGCATAAAAGCTTGGTACGGCAACTGCTGTGCCCGTGACTGGTAGAGTTGTGGACACAGCGCAAAGCATCACTGGATCCAGCCCCTGCTCCATAGTTTCTGTCTATACTTCTCACTGCCTCAGTAAAGCAGCCCGCCACCCGGACATTCTCTCTTCTACCCCCTCCCATCGGGCAGAAGTCACAAAAGCCCATAAGCACGAACCACCAGCTCAAGGACAGCTTTTAACCCACAGTTGTAAGACAGTTGAGTGGTTCCCTAGCAGAGTAAGATGGACTCCTGACCTCACATTGGTTCCTTAACTTTGTCATAGCAGCCTGGGGGGTGGGGTAGGGGAGTAGAGGGGATAAGTTCCCACTGCCTATTAAATACTCCCAACGGCGTGTCTCTCTGACAACGAAGCCCAGCTCCTGGCCTTCAGGTGTGGCTTAGCCACTGATGGGAGAAAGGGCAAAGGTGGGTTACTGGAACCTTAAAACCAGTCTCTGGGCAGATGGGGCTCATCAGCCGTGGTTGGTGGCTCATCGACATGAAGGAAAACTCTGATCTCAAACCTCTTCTGCCTCGTGGCTATACCCACTCATGGGAGAAGCTTTCAGGGTAAATCCCGAGGAAGAATACGGAGCTGGAGTCCCTAAAAAAGTCTTATTTTGAGTTCAACGCTGCTTGCAAATCCTGCGACATCACAGGTGCCAAACTATATTGGTCCCTGGTGTTCCTTTGGATTCATCAGCTGCATGGGGAGCCTGACGCATGGGCAACATCTTTGTCAACCTTAACCAATGGAGGCCATCATGACCTCACAATCTACCTTCATGACTTTGCATCTTTCCGTCTACCTGCACTGCATCTTGCCTGACCTGCATTCTGCATTCTGCTACTGTTTTACACTGTGTAATGATCTGATCTGTATGAACAGTATGCAAGACAAGCTTTTCACTGACTCTCAGTACATGTGACAATAATAAGCCAATTCCAATTCTCCACTCCAGATGAGAGGTGGAAGAAAGACTGTTGAATATCTTCAAGCCATGGAAGATGTTTGTTGGGTCGAGACCAACTGCTTCTCCTCACTTTACCAGTCATAGTCCAACCAAACTACAGACACTTAAAATACCCCGTTAAATTTGGAGTGAGTCCTCGCTGCTCATAATTAGAAATAAGGATTAGCTTTAGTTGTCACGTGTACAGTCAATGACCAACACAATTTGAGGATGTGCTGGCGGCAGCCCCAAGTGCCACCACGCTCCCGGCATGGCCACAACTTACTAACCTGAACTGGTATGTCTTTGGGATGTGGGAGGAAATCGGGAGTGCCCAGAGGAATCCCACGCGGTCACGGGAAGAACGTACAATCGTCTCACTGACAGCAGCGGGAACTGAACCCTGATCAGTGATTGCCGGCACTGTAAAGCGATGCGCTAACCACTACGCTGCCGCACTGCCCCTCCCCCCTTACGTGATGCAGGCGCTACACTCCCTGAGTCACGGTCAAGGGGCTCAGCTGACACACGGCTAGGGATGGACCAGGGTCCATCTCCTCAGCACCATACCTGGTAGTGCGCTAGAGTGTTGAGACGCTTCCAGTCATTATCGATCTTTGTTGTCACGTCTTCGTCCTGGAGAATTATCCGTGCTATCCTTCCCTGCCGCCATTCTGGGGGGGGGGGGGGGAGTGTTGGAGAGAGGAGAGAAAATGTGATTGAAGCATATCAGGAGTTTCAAGGGGAGCCTCCTTGGAGTCAGAGTGAGGAGTATGCTGCCCCCTTAAGGCCCTGTCCAAGGTGACACTCTCAACAATGTGGGAGAGACGGGGGGTCAGCCATTTGACTGCAGGGGCTTCACACCTAAATCTCACTGGGAAAATTAACTTTATTTCTTATTTAGAGACACGGCACGGCAACAAACCCTTCTGGCCCAACGATCCCGTGGCACCCAATTACACCCACGTGACCACTGACCTGTACAGCTTTGGAAACCTGGGTTGCTGGTGCTGTAAAGGGTTACGCTAACCACTACGCTACTGTGCTGCCTGTAATGTACAGAGACACCTCCTCCCAGTAGGGGCAGGGTGCACCTGCGCGGGCAACATTTTTCATCCGGGGGTGATCAGTACATGGAACGAGTGGTACATTAAAAACATTGAAGAGGTACTTGAATAGGCACATGGATAGCAATGGTTTAGACTCTAAACTTTAGAGCGATTAGGGAAAGTAGGAGACTAATAATAGTAATATATTAATAATAACTACTTATAGAGTTAGTGTGCGATCAAATGGTCAAGGCATTGGTCTAGTGATCTGAAGGTCGCTAGTTCGAGCCTTGGCTCAGGCAGCGTGTTGTGTCCTTTAGCAAGGCACTTAACCATACATTGCTCTGCGATGACATTGGTGCCAAGCTGTATGGGTCCTAATGCCCTCCCCTTGGAAACAAAGGTGGTGTGGAGAGGAGAGACTTGCAGTGTAGGCAACTGCCGGTCTTCCATACAACCTTGCCCAGGCCTGCGCCCTGGAAACCTTCCAAGGTGCAAATCAGTGGTCTCACAAGACTAACGGATGCCTATATACATATTTATAGAGCACTTTTCATAGGTGATGTAGTTCAAACTGCTTTACCATGGGATAAATGCAAACATGAAAATAAAAAAACAAAAAGAAGTTAGTTAAAAGCAAGTTTAAATACATAGGTTTTGAGCTGGCATTTAATTTTTTTTATTCTTATGCAGCGCAGAATTGGCCCTTCCGGCCCATTGAGCCGTGCTGCCCGGCAATCTCCCGACTTAACTCTAGCCTGACCACGGGACAATTGACAAAGGCCAGTTAACCTGCCACCCCTTAGGTCTTTGGACTGTGGGAGGAAACCGGAGCACCCGGAGGAAACCCACACGGTCACGGGGAAAATGTACAAACTCCAGGAATTGAACCCAGTCACTTGTTCTGTAAAGTGTTCTGCTAAGCACCACACTACCATGCCACTAACAGTTTCAACTGATGTGTCAAATGACACGGTCAGCATAGACTAGTTGGGCTGAAAGGCCTGTTGCCATCTGGATGACTCCATGACTCTATGACAATAGGTACCAGCATTGTCAGTGAAATTCAGCAGATGCTGAAAATGCAGAGTAACACACAAAATGCTGGAGGAGCTCAGCAGATCAGGCAGCAACTATGGAGAGGAATAGAGAGTCGACATTTTGGGTGGAGACCCTTCTTCAGTGATTGTCAGTGATGTTCATTTCCAACAACTGATGCATCGATAAGCTGGACCAGTTACAAAACTGGAACCCTACCGAGGTCCATGTCCGCTGCCTTGGGTCGCTGAGAGTACGGGACACCCTTGTAGCAGGCGTCCAATAACTTGTCCTTCACCTGCGTGACCGTGTCACAGTTCAGCACCTTGACGGGGATCTCAGGGGCGTTCTCGTTGTCTGGGTTCACACAGTTCAGGGTCTGTCAGAGAGAGGAGAGGAGGTTAGTGCATTGTCACGCATGCAGACTGAGAACTCGGAGTCTCACCCTGTGTATACACCACAAAATGCCAGCATAGGCTGCCCTCAGGTTATTAACACCCGTATAACAGACCCCCCGAAATTTGTAATGAGAAAGAAAACTGGCACATCCTTCTTGATCCTGATCAATTTTAACGATACAGCATAGACATTGTGGATGCATCACGGCTTGGCATGGCAACTGCTCTGCCAGCGATTGCAAGAAACTGCAGAAAGTTGTGGACATGGTCCAGCACATCTTTATTTCTGAGCTTCTTGTTGCCAGCATAATCAAGAACCCCACTGATCCTGGGCATTCTCTCTTCTCTCCCTCTCCTCAGGCAGAAGATGCAAAAGACTGCAAGCACGTACCACCAGGCTGAAGGAAAGTTTCTATCCCACTGTTACTGGACTCTTGAATGGACTTTTTGTACAATAAGATGGGCTCTTGGCCTCAATATCCACCTCGTTATGATCTTGCAATTTGTCCGCCAGAGAAAGCAGGATCTCCCAGTGGCCACACATTTTAATTCCACATCCCATTCCCTTTCTGATACGTCTATCCACGGCCTCCTCTACTGTAAAGATGAAGCCACACTCAGGTTGGAGGAACAACACCTTATATTCCGTCTGGGTAGCCTCCAACCTGATGGCATGAACAATGACTTCTCTAACTTCCGCTAATGCCCCACCTCCCCCTCGTACCCCATCCGTTATTTATTTATATACACACATTCTTTCTCTTTCTCTCCTTTTTCGCCCTCTGTCCCTCTCACTATACCCCTTGCCCATCTAGGTTCCCCCCCTCCCCCTTTTCCTTCTCCCTGGGCCTCTTGTCCCATGATCCTCATATCCCTTTTGCCAATCACCTGTCCAGCTCTTGGCTCTATCCCTCCACCTCCTGTCTTCTCCTATCATTTTGGATCTCCCCCCCTCCCTCCCACTTTCAAATCTCTTACTAGCTCTTCCTTCAGTTAGTCCTGACGAAGGGTCTCGGCCCGAAACGTTGACTGTACCCCTTCCTAAAGATGCTGCCCGGGCTGCTGCATTCACCAGTAACTTTGGTGTGTGTTGCTTGAAATTCCAGCATCTGCGGAATTCCTCATGTTGAACTTTCTCTGTATCTTTTACACTTTATTCTGCCTTGTTACTATTTTACCTTGTTCTTCCTCAATACACTGTGTAATAATTTGATCTGTATGAACAGTGTGCAAGCTTTTCACTTTATTTGGTACATGTGGTAACAATAATAATAATTATAAACCAATACAAACTCCTATAGTGTAATTAAATTCAAATCTCTGATGTATATACATACGTTAAGGGTGAAAGGTGAAATATGTAATGGGAACATGAAGGGGAACTTCTCCCCTCAGAGGGTGGTGAGCGTGTGGAATGAGCTGCCAGCAGAAGAGGTGGATGTAGGTTCAATTGCAACATTTAAAAGAATTGCAGATAGGCCATGGATGGGAGCCCGACTGAAGGGCTTAGGTCAGGGGCTTTTAACCTTTTTCATGCCATGGACCCCTTCCCAGAATAATATATTTAAATATATAAGATTAAAAAAATAAACCAATTACATTGAATTAGTTATCAAAATATTTTAAAATATCAGATTTACAATATACCAATATATGTGCTTCTTTATTAACACATTAAATAACAAGACTATACATTTAAAATACAGGCAAGTTAAAATTAAATTTTATTCTTTAAAGACGTATCAGTGTGAAAGCTGTTGCTTAGTTTGAATAAGAACATTAAACTGTGTGCTGGTCTTTGACAAAGCAACACACACGTCATGTTGGACCCAATCGCAAGGGTGCTTGATTGTTGGCCAGCTATGTCGCACGAGCATCTGTTGACAGGAAGACTGCGATCACCTTTGATCTAGCGGCGGATCTAATAACTACCGTAATATTGAAGTCGTGAAGAGCATCCTGTAAACAATACTTCGAGATATTTTAACTACTGTTGTTGTTGTTCGTCCATCGTTGACGTCGATGAGGACTTCGACACCATTATGATGGTGTCGAGACTAGCGCTTGATTTGCATTTAAGTGAGGGAGAATTGCACAGCGTCAGCCTCACTCTCTCTTCCCAATTCCCATCTGGATCCAGTGGCAAGACAAGAGTCAAGATAGCTGGAGATGGGACTAGGCATAGTGGATGACCAGGACATCTTCTGTGTCTCGTCCTGCTCTACACATTCCAAGACGCTTGCAGAGACCGCCTTCTTGACCGTTTGACCTTCCATTGGTCTCGTCCACTCAATCCGCCGGAGTCTGTCTTCACATGCTGGGATAGACAACTCCCTATCGCACAGAGGGTTTGAGATCCATCGGCTACCCTCACCTGGTTTAGCCGGCTTGTAACTACTGTAACATGATATGAAAGTATCTGTAACTTTTAATGGTGACAAAGTCACAGGGATTGCTATTACTACTGTGATTTGTGGCATACATTCAAAATCGAAGAAAATTCTAAACTTCAGTTCGAGGTTAGTGAAAATAAAGATATATATTTTTTCCCATCTAAGTTTTCGGATGCCCTGGAACCTATCCACGGACCCCTCAGAATCTAGGGACATCCTGTTAAGAATCTCTGGTTGAGATGCAAGTAGATTGGAGCAGGAAGAAACCCAGGTTAGCATGGGCTAGATGGACGGAAGGGTTTGCCTGTGCTGTAATGATTTGCTGGTGTCCATTCCTACAGATGACAAAATTAGTTTGCTTTTCCTCTCCAGTTTCAGTAACTGTTCTTTCCCCACCACTGAGGATGTCTACAAGATGTGATGTCTCAGAAGGGTAATATCTACCACCAAGGACCCACACCATGCCCTTGGCCTCAATGCGGCCATCAGGTAGGAAGTACAGGAGCCTGAAGACCCTCAAGATTCTTCCCCACTGCCATCAGATTCTTGAACCAACCTGAAAAAAAATCCTGAACAACACAGACAAAATGCTGGAGGAACTCAGCAGGTCAGGCAGCATCTATGGAAAGAGTAAACCGTTGATGTTTCAGGCCGAGACCATTCATCTGGTCCTGAAGAAGGGCCTCGGCCTGAAACATCAATTGTCTACTCTTTTCCATAGATGCTGCCTGACCTGCTGAGTTCCTCCAGCAGTTTGTGGGAGTTGCTTTGGATTTCAATCATCTGCAGACTTTCTCCTGTTTGTAAAAAAACCCGAATTTCACCTTGCACTATTTTCAACATGCACCAATGTTGTTACATCTATCTTTGTTTCATTTTGTCCTTCAAGTAATGCATAATTTACGTTAATTTAAGTTCATGTTAACTTGTTTGTCATGCTTGTAATGCACTGTACTGCTGTTGAAAGAACTTGATTTTCATAGCATTTATACTAGGGTAGGAATATCCATGACCATCAGCTTGAACCATATCGATGCGGCTACAAAGAAGGCACGACAGTGGCTATACTTCATTAGGAGTCTGAGAAGATTTGGCACGTCACCAAAAGCACATGCAAATTTCTACAGATGCACCATGGAGAGCATTCTAACTGGCTGCATCACTGTCTGGTATGGGGGTGGGGGGCTGTGGATCAAAATAATCTGCAGAAAGTTGTAAACGTAGTGGGCTCCATCATGGACATTAGCCTCCATAGTATCTAGGACACCTTCAAGGAGTGATGCCTCAAAAAGGCAGCGTCCAACGTCAAGGAGCTCCATCACCCAGGTCATGCCTTATTCTCATTGTTACCATCAGGAAGGAGGTACAGGAGCTTGAAGGCACACACTTAAGTGATTCAGGAACAGCCTCTTCCCCTCTGCCATCCAATTTCTGAATGGACATTGAACCCATGAACAGTACCCCACCACTATTTTATTTCAATTTTTTGCACTGTTTATTTAATTTAACCGTTTAATATATATACTTACTGTAATTCATAGTGTTTTTTCTTCTATTATGTATTGCAATGTACTGCTGCCACAAAGACAACATACACCAGTGATATTAAACCTGATTCTGATTATCAACATTATATGTTTTTGTCCCTCCCATCCATGTACCTATCTGAAATTCTCTTGTTACAATCGAACCCACATCCTCCACTTCCACTGACAGCTCATTCCACACTCTCGCCACCCTCTGAGTGGAGAATTTCTCCCTCAGATCTTTAACCAGAGGGTGGTGAGTCTGTGGAATTCTTTGCCACAGGCAGCTGTGGAGGCCAAGTCTTTGAGGCAGAGTTTGATAGATTCTTGATTGGTCAGGGTATGAAGGGATACGGGGAGAAGGCAAGAGACTGGGGCTGAGAGGGAAAATGGGTCAGCCAGTAGAGAACGGCGGAGCAGACTCGATGGGCTAAATGGCCTAATTCTGCTCCTATATCTTGTGGTCTTATTACTCTTTGATATTTCACCTGTCACCCTTATGTATATACTGTGCATCCGGCATTTGAGTTTAATGCTACTCTAGGACTTTGCATTGGTTAATTATTATTATTATTATCACATGTCTCAAGATACAAATGAAAAGCTTATCTTGCATCCTGTTCACGCAGATCAATACAGTGGAGGTATGGTTACTGTATCAAGTGATTTTTGAGTATTTTCCAACATTGACTTAGGGAGGCTGTAAAAGTGGAATCTGCTTGTTACTTGTTCACTGGTTCAACAAATCATTAACATGTAACACCCTACTTAAGATTTTTACTGCTGTGTTGTAGATATTTCATTTTAGCAGTTCTGTAAGAGCAGTCTGTTCTGCTTTCAGCCTGTTTGGGTTTGAGCTCAAGATAAGGGGCTATGTTATTCAGCCTGGGAATGTTGTGTCTGCCAATCAGGATGGTGGAATTGGGAGAAGGTTCTAGAGAGGTTTTCGTGACGGACATCGGCGTGCGTCGAGGTCCTTTTTGGCGGGAGCTGGGAGAAGACAGGAGGGAAAATGGCCAAGGATGCCGTCCCTGTTGCACAAGGTTGCTTTGTGCAGATGAATGGCTTCAAGGAGGAAGGGCCGATGCTCCCGAGGGATCGCCCGTCAGTTCGAGATGGATTTCCAGCAACATTTGGAAGGTGGTGTGTACTTACAGACAACTTCAAGATGAGCTCCAACTTATGTGCCCCTTTGGATTGCATTACCTGTAATGGGCCCTTTTTATTTTTTTTTCTTTTCTTGTTCCTATTAACTGTTCAATAAAGCTGATATTTGTAAATACACTTTCTTTATAATTGTATGCAGTGTACAAGCTGTTATTTCTTGCTGGCATGGGGGCAATGTTTACACAGTGTTCACACAGATCAGGGTTTGGGTGGTTGAAACATCCCAACTTCCCTGTTTTGGTGGGACCCAAGTCATACTGACCCTAGAGGTATGGAGTTTGAGAAAGGTGGTTTTCTCACTGCTGAGTCCAGTGGCTGTTAGCGAGAGACTAGCAAGCTGCACCTCTAGAGATGCCGGTAAAAAGGGGTTGCACACAGATGAGATTGTGCAGGTGTTGGAAATCAAGAGTAAGACACACAAAATGCAGGAGGAACTCAGCAGGTCAGGCAGCATCTATGGAACTAAACAGCTGACGTTTCCAGATCATACCTTTCATCGGGACTAGAACAGAAAGGGAAGGAGCCAGAACAGGAAGATGGGAGAATGGGGAGAATTACTGCATGGCAGGTGATGGGAGAGACCAGGTAAGAAGGATGGGTGAGAGAGGGGTAAGTAGAAGTGAGAAGCTGAGAGGTGATAGCTAGAAAATGTAAAGAATCTAACCGGGGAGGAGAGTGGACCACGGGAGAAAAGGAAGGAGGTGGGGCACCAGAGGGAGGTGATGGACAGATGAGGATAAGAGAAGGGGAGCCTGAATCCTACTATGGCTTCTTCCTCCTTCATTTCCAGTCCTGATGAAGGGTTTCGATGCGATTTATTTTTTTCCATAGATACCTAATCTGCTGAGCTCCTCCAGCATTTTGTGTGTGTTATCCTCCTGTTCTTCTCCTGCTTTATTATCACCGGCACATATTTGTCGTTCTTTGTGGCACCAGTACAGTGCAAAGACGTAATAATTACCACAAATAACAAAAATAGTTGAAGTGTAAAAGAGGAAGAGCGAGGTGGTGTTCACAGGCTCCAGAACTGCTCAGAGATCTGGCGATGGCGGGGAGGAAGCTGTTCCTAAATCATTGAGTGTGTGTTTTCAGACTCCTGTGCCTCCTCTGTCATGGTGGTAATGAGGAGAGGGCATGTCCTGGACAGTGGGGGGGGTCCTCTGTGATAGATGCCACCTTCTTGAGGCACTGCCTCATGTACCCGTTGGCAGCCGCAGTTCCTGCATTTCAAAATGGCTTTGGGATCTCTGCAGGACGTAAAAGATGCTTCAGTCGCTTACGTGGCACAGCCTCAAGTTTAGTTCGATATTTCATTGCAAGAAGCGGCGATGTCTGAGGTGAAATGCTCCACACCAGTGCAGGGTGGCCACACGGTGAGGCTGTGATAGCACTGTTCAGGGAGACCAAGACGAGGTGTTCACTCCACACTCTTCAAAGTGAGAAAGAGGAGGAGGTGGGAGTGGGGGGGGGGGGGAGACAGTCAGGGAGCCTGGGAACACATCAAAAACACTTGAGAGAGAAATACATTTTAAGCAACCATCGCAAAGCACAAAACAAATCTTCCAGCGACAAGAGCGCTAATCACACCTTTTGCTGATATCATTGCACTGTTTAAAGGTTTGAGCATGGAATCCAAATTAAATATTTACCAAGTAACTGAGCAGTTACAAACTCGACATCTGTCACAATGCGAATGGCAACTTGGTGAAGAAAGAATTAATACATGATTTACAAGTAAATTATTCCTTTAAGGCAAAAGAAAAATGTACTCAGGAAAAGTGGCACAGCTGTTGCTATCAAAGGGAGTTACGGAGAGAATTAGATCGAAGCAATGGGGTTAGAATATCGCCAAAAATGCAGCGAGTCAGAGGACTGGGAAAATTATGGTATTTGGCAAAGAAGCAACAAGATATTCAGAAGGAAAAGTAGAAATTGAGAGTAGTCTGCAAGAAACATCCAAGATCAGTAAAAGCTCCAGAGAGGTGTATAAAAGATTAACAAAATTAGTATGGATGTAGCATAATTTGGTCGGGTGCTTCCATTCCCTGTCTGTTCATGTGCCTGTCCAAACAGCTCTTAAGCATTGTATCTGCTCCCACCACCTGAGCGAGCTTGGCCGTTTCTCTTTGGAGTGAAGGAGGATGAGAGGTGACTTTACAGAGGTGTGTGTGAGAGAGAGCACTCAGTAAGTGCACTCCTTACACTCACACATGTGTATTTATACACACACACACACATTCTGCTGTCGTTGCGCTTAGTGTGTACACTTCCATCACTTCCCTGGTGTATTCGCATAACGGGTTGTCTTTACGGTGCCAATCCCGCCACACATATCTTTAGTAATGGGGACATGTCAATGTGTATATATTGTTTGATACTGTACTTAAGGTAGATAGCATGCTTATTTTGTAATACACATGTAACGACATTGTGGGGTGCATCATATCCTGATTCATGTGTAGTCTTAAGTTAACTTTGTGGGTGATTAAAGGTGGTGCGACCTAATGGTTAATAAATGGAGCTCGTACCCCCATTAGCAGAGGGACAGAGAAAGTGAGCTGCAACGAGTTCACACTGGACAAAACAGTATGGAGCTATTTATTATGTTTTCAGTTAGACACCTTTTCGTAAATATTGGCAGTTCTCTTTCAGCTATTTTCGCTAATTCGTCTGTTTGATTTGTGGCGCATTTAATAAACACCCTTGCACTACAGTACTAAGTGACCCCAGCCATTTTTCTTCTTTGATCATAACCCACAATCTATCAGTGTACAATATCATAAGAGGCTTAGATTGAGTGGAGAGGCAGAGAACCCTTCCCAGGATGGAAATGGCTAATATGAGGGAACATAATTTTAAGGGGGTAGGAGGGAAGTATAGGGGCATGCCAGAGGTCAGCTTTCCACACAGAGAGTGGTGGGTGTGTGGAACACCCTGCCAGGGGTGCTGGTAGAGGCAGATCCTTTAGGAACATGTAAGAAACTCTTAGATAGTTATATGGATAATAGGAAGGAAAGAAGAGATTGATCTTAGAGTTAGTGAGGTTCCTAAGGTTGTCATAGCCGGCTGGGGTGGTATTGGGGATAAGCTCCCACTACCTATAAAGTGCTCCAAATGGTGTGCATCTCTACAGCCTCTGACAACCAAGTCCAACTCCCGGCCTTCACATGGGCTTAGCTACCAGGCCCGATGGAACTGTTTCTACTGACAAGAGAAGGGGCAAAGGCGGACCACTGGCGCCTCAAAACTAGTTGCTTCGGGCAGGTTGGGCTCGTCAGCCTTGGACAGCAGCCCGCCTAGGAGAAGGAAAACTCTGATTTTAAACCTCCGCTGCCTTGTGGCCACACCCACCCATAAGAAAGGCTTCGGGAGTAAACCCTGAGGAAGAAATCCGGAGCTGTGGTCCCTAAGGCAGTTTGATGTTGTTTACAGCTTCACTCTGGCAACCTCTGCGACGACACTGGTGCCAAGCTGTATCGGCCCTTGCCCTTCCCTTGGACTACATCAGTGACGTGGAGAGGGGGAACCCGCGGCATGGGCAACAGCCAGTTCTTCAAATCTTCCCGTCCAGGCTTGCGCCCTGGAGAGGGCACTACAATACACTAGAGGCCCAAACCCACGATCCCCTGGGATTGACAGCTGCCCCTGCCTCTGTCTGCTGGAGTTAGTTATAAAGTCAGCATAACAATGAGGGCCAAAAGGTCTGTACGGTGCTGTAACGTTCTACGTTCTAGAAGTAGGAGAAGCAGAGAGAAAGTAGACATCCGGTATTGTTCTATGTTCTATATGTATCATGTAGGTCACCTACAAACTAAGGCAGGAAAAATTCAGTCTGGGAGTAAGGAAACATGAGAGAAATTCAAAAATACTACTGTCCATGGAAGAAGGCATTGAAAGTCTCCGAGAAAGAGTGAAGAACTGTGGGCCTGGGGTGCTTGAGGAACTCAGAGAAATTATCATAACATTACAGATGTGAAACACTGCAGATGATAATCTGTAAGAACTCAGTTGGCCAGGCAGCAGCTGTGGAAGGGAATAATCATTATTTCAGGTCGAGACCCTTCATCAGTCCAAAAATGTCAACTGTTCATTTCCCTCCACAGATGCTGCCTGACCTGCTGAGTTCCTCCAGCACCTCGTTTGTTGCTTCAGTAAAGCATTAATAAAAGGAAATTAATGGGATTAAAAGGTGATAGAACACCAGGATCTGATGACCTGTTTGAAGGGGGTGGCTACAACAATATTGGTGGCACTGGTTCTAAATCTCCAGAACTCCCAACGATTCCAGAACTATTCCCATAGAGTGGAATGTAGCAGATCTAACTGTAAATGGAAGAGATTGTGCAGATGCTGAAAATCCAGAGATCTAACTGTAGTATGCAAGGGGGGAGGCAGAAAATAAATCGGCAGTTCATCTGAGATCGGTGGTAGAGAAAATGCTGGGATCTATTCAGGAGATGGTAACAGTGTTTCAAGAACAATAATAGGTTTGAGCCAAGTGATCAAAGATTCATGAAAGAAAAGTCACATTTGACAAATCCAAAGTTTTTCTTCTAGTTCATATAGGCAAAATAGGTAACAGCAAACGACTTAATAAGACCATAAAGCATTGTAGCACAATTAGTCCATTCGGCCCATCGATCTGCTTCACCATTCCATCATGGCTGATTTATTCTCCATCTCAACCCCACTCTTGCGCCTTCTCCCTGTAACCTTTGACGCCCTGACTAATCACGAACCTATCATACCCTGCTTTAAATATACCCAATGACTTGGCCACCATGGCTGTCTACAGCAATAAATTCCACAGATTCATCTCCGTCTGGCTAAAGAAATTCCTCCTCATCTCTGTCCTAAAGGACATCTTTTCCACGCCCACTCTATCTAGGCCTTTCACCATTCAGTAGGTTTCAATGAGGATCCCCCCCCCATTCTTCTAAGCTCCAGCGAGTAAAGTCCCAGAGCCATCAAACACTCCTCATATGTTATCCCTTTCATTCTTGCAATACATCACTTGATGTGATGGGCTTGGCCTTTCAGGCAGCTTTCCAGAACAATATCCCATCCTGGCTCCCAGGAGGAACGACGGAACAGCCAGTGTCCTTTACCAGTTTTTGACAAAGCACCATAGAGAGTATCCTTTCTGGGTATACCACAGTGTGGTATGGCAACCACTCCACATGCGACCTCAAGAAACTGCAGAGAGTTGTGGGCACTGCTCTGTACCCCGTGGAAACTGCCCCACTCTATGGGTCCTGTCTACACTTGCCGCTGCCTCAGTAAAGACCCCAGCAAGGTCAAAGACCCCACACTCTGTTTCCACGGACACGCGATCAATAAACAAATCTGAATCGGAATGTCAACACTGATAGTGGAGAAAACGTGAGCAGCTTATTCAAGAAAGGATGTGTTGACATTGGAGAGGGTTCAAGAGAGTTTCACAAAAATAATTCTGGGATTGACTGGCTTGTCATATGAAGAGCGTCTGATGGCTCTGGGCTGGTATCCACTGGATTTCAGAAAAATGAGGGGTGACCTCATTGAAACCTATCGAATACTGATGGAGAAGATGTGGGGAGGATGCTTCCTATGGGGGGACAGTCGAAGACCGGAGGACACTGCCTCAGAACAGAGGGACATCCTTTTAGAATGGGGACAAGGAGGAATTTCTTTAGCCAGAAAATGGTGAATCTGTGGATTTCATTGACACAGGCGGTTCACTGGGTATATTTAAGGCAGATTTTTGATTGGTCAGGGCATGAAGGGATACGGGGAGAAGGCAGGAGATTGGGGCTGAGAGAGAAATGGATCAGCCATTATGAGATAGCAGGGCAGACTCAATGGGCCAAATGGCCTAATCCTGCTCCTATATCTTATGGCCTTATGGTCTAAATGAATTTAAATCTCACTGGGGCATCCGGCAGTGGTAAAGCCAGTGAATGCCAAGGATTGACAGTGAGCCTCCCTGTTGTTGGAGATAATTCTTGTCTGGATTGGATGCAGGGGTACAACTGCATCACGCAAGAAAAGTCTTTGTGATCAGTAGGATGACAGAGCTGTCCAAAAGGAGAAGTGCTTGATGGCGCCTGCATTCTCTGGAGCATAGAGAACTGCTGCTATGTGAGGTATCTTTTATGATTAGCTTCATTTGTCACATGTCCATCAAAACATACAGTGAAATGTGTCATCTGCGTCAACAACCAGCACAGTTCAAGGATGAGCTGGAGGCAGCCAGCAAGTGTCACTGTGAACAATGCTGCTGGGACACAAGCTGGGGTCTGAGCAACCCCGGCGGGGTCGCCTGGGTGAGGGTGCATGATGTTGAAAGACCCGAAACACCCCATGACCCCAGGTTACATCACTGATGACGTGCCCCAGCGCATCCCCAGGATCCATATCAGAATCAGAATCATGCTATGTCGGCGCTGGAATGTGCGGCGACACTTGTGGGCTGCCCCCAGCTCAGCCTTAGGTTGTGTTGGCTGTTAATGCAAACGACCCATCTTACTGTATGTTCACTTGTGGGTGCGATAAATATTTGAATCTGAATCCTCTCTTGTTGTAGGTGGGAGCTTTGCACACACAAGCTAAAACCCTCGCCAAGGTTTAGAATGAGCACGGCTCCTCGTGCGGGTGGATGCGAGCTCACTTGCCCCCCTGCCAGAGGACCACCGGCCGGCCATGCGTGCGTGTGTTCCTCGGTGCTCACCACTGTCTTGTAGTCGATCTGCTGCCGGATGAGCTTGTCCTCGCTCAGCGAGTAGCGAGCTTCGCCGGTGATGGCGTCGATCGGTCCTTTCTCCATCTGCTGTTTGATGGCGCAGTACAGCATGAAGAGCGGCTCCCCTGCACACTCCTGGAACAGAGAACCAGAATCACCTTCACTATCACACCACACACCTACGCTTGCACTCACACACACAGCTGTGATCCCCACTCTTCCGTACGCTTTGAAAGACAGACAAGCTTCAGCAGTTAAAGAACAGTCGCCCTAGTATCTCCCACGCTGATTTCAGCGCAACAAAAGGCGCATCGCAAATAGCACGACGCTCTGACACATCGGGGTGTTCCCCAGTTTGGAGTTCAACTCCGGCACCGTCTGTGAGGAGTT
This sequence comes from Mobula birostris, assembly GCF_030028105.1. NCBI lineage: Eukaryota > Metazoa > Chordata > Chondrichthyes > Myliobatiformes > Myliobatidae > Mobula > Mobula birostris. The sequence continues at coordinate 7,033,974 of NC_092385.1, read as the reverse complement.
TGCACGTTCTCCTTGTGACCGCGTGGGTTTCCTCCCACAGTCCAAAGATGTAGCAGTTAGTAGGTTAATCGGTCATTGTAAGTTGACCTGTGATTAGGCTGGGGTTAAGAAGGTGGGTTGGTGGGTTGGGCTGGAAGGGCACTGTATCTCTACATAAATACATTAAGTAGAAAATATTGCCGGCCGAAGGGCCTGCTCCTGCACACAGGTTACTGGGGATGCAGGGTTGCCGCTGAAGTCAGTTCAGCCCTGACTTTGAATGGCGCGGCAGGCTGCACGGCCTTCTCCTGCTCCTAATTTGCACTGAATCCAAAAATCTAGTCATTCTCCCGTTGCTGTCAGAATCAGAATCAGTTTGATCGTCACTGACATGTATTGAGAAATTTGTAGCTTTCTGCCATACAGACAAAAAAATTACAAAATTGGAGCTGAACGTCCAAGGGTATACGGTTTATCAGAAAGATAGGTTAGGAGGCAGAGGGGGTGGTGTGGCTCTGTGCATAAGAAATAATATTAAATCATTAGAAAGACATGACATATGATTGGAAGGTGTAGAGTCTCTATGGGTTGAGTTACGAAATGGCAAAGGTAAAAGGACCCTAATGACAGGTGCATACAGCCCTCCAAACAGCAGCCGGGATGTGGATTACAAATTCCAGCAGGAGATAGAAAAGGTATGTCAAAGGGGCAATGTCATGATAATTGTTGAGGATTTTAACATGAAAGTGGATTGGGAAAACCAGGTCGGTACTAGACCTCAAGAGAGAGAATTTGTAGAATGTCCTAAGGAATGGCTTTTTAGAACAGCTTGTTATCAAGCCCACTAGGGAATCGGCTGTGCTGGATTGGGTGTTGTGCAATGATCCAGAGGTGATAAGAGAGCTTAAGGCTAAGGAACCCTTAGGGAACAGTGATCACAATATGATCGAGTTCACATTGAAATTTGCGAGGAAAAATAATAAAATCCAATGTGTCGGTATTTTAGTGGAATAAAGGAAATTACAATGGAATGTGGGGGAGCTGGCCGAAGTTGACTGAAAAGGGACGTTTTCAGGAAGGACAGCAGAGCAGCAATGGCTGGAGTTTCTGCGAAAAATGAGGGAAGTGCAAGACAGATATGTTCCAAATAAGAAGAAATTTTCAAAGGGAAGAAGGACACTACCGTGGCTGGCAAGTGAAGTCAGAGCCAAAGTAAAAGCAGAAGAGAGGGCATACATGGAAGCCAGAGCTAGTGGGAAGATAGGGGATTGGGGAGCTTTTAAAAACTTGCAGAAGGAAACTAAGGAGATCATTAGGAAGGAAAAGATGAATTATGAGAGGAAGCTGGCGACTAATACTAAAGAAGATACTAAAAGCTTTTTTAAGTATATAAAGGGTAAAAGAGAGTTGAGGGGAGATGTAGGACCAATACAAAATGACGCTGGAGATATTGTAATGAGAGATGCAGAGATGGCAGAGGAACTGAATGCGTATTTTGCATCAATCTTCATAGTGGAAGATGTCTGCAGTATACTGGACATTCAAGAGTGTCAGGGAAGTGCAGTTTGTGCAGTGAAAATTACGACTGAGAAGGTGCTCAGGAAGCTTAATGGTCTGAGGGTGGATAAATCTCCTGGACCTGATAGAATGCACCCTCGGGTTCTGAAGGAAGTAGCTGGAGAGATTGCGGAGGCATTAACAATGAGCTTTCAAGAATCAATAGATTCTGGCATTGTACCGATGACTGCAGTATTGCAAATGTTACTCCACTATTTAAGAAGAGAGGGAGACAGCAGAAAGGAAACTATAGACCTGTTAGCCTGACATCAGTGGTTGGGAAGTTGTTGGAATCGATTGTTAGGGATGAGATTACGGAGTACCTGGAGGCACATGACAAGATAGGCCAAAGCCAGCATGGTTTCCTGAAAGGAAAATCCTGCCTGACAAACCTACTGCAATTCTTTGAGGAAATTACAAGCAGGGTAGACAAAGGAGATGCTGTAGACGTGGTGCACTTGGATTTTCAGAAGGCCTTTGACAAGGTGCCGCACATGAGGCTGCTTAGCAAGATAAGAGCCATTGGAATTACAGGGAAGTTACTAGCATGGGTGGAGCATTGGCTGATTGGCAGAAAACAGAGTGGGAATAAAGGGATCCTATTCTAGCTGGCTGCCGGTTACCAATGGAATTGCACAGGGGTCGGTGTTGGGACCGCTGCTTTTCACAATGTATGTCAATGATTAGGACTATGGGATTAATGGATCTGCGGCTAAATTTGCCGATGATACAAAGATAGGTGGAGGAGCGGGTAGTGTTGAGGAAACAGAGAGCCTGCAGAGAGACTTAGATACTTTAGGGAATGGGCAAAGAAGTGGCAAATGAAATACAATGTTGGAAAGTGTATGGTCATGCACTTCGGTGGAAGAAATAAATGGGCAGACTATTATTTAGATGGGAAGAGAATTCAAAATGCAGAGATGCAAAGGGACTTGGGAGTCCTTGTGCAAGGTACCCTAAAGGTTAACCTCCAGGTTGAGTCGGTGGTGAAGAAGGCGAATGCAATGTTGACATTCATTTCTAGAAGTTTAGAATATAAGAACAGGGATGCAATGTTGAGGCTCTGTAAGGCACTCATGAGACAACACATGAAGTATTGTGTGCAATTTTGGGCTCCTTATTTTAGAAAGGATATACTGACATTGGAGAGGGTTCAGAGAAGATTCACGAGAATGATTCCAGGAACGAAAGTTATAGAAACATTCCGAATGTTAAAAGGCCTGAACAGATTAGATATGGCAAAGTTATTTCCCATGGTAGGGGATCCTAGGACAAGAGGGCACGACTTCAGGATTGAAGGACGTCCTTTTAGAACTGAGATGCTGAGAAATTACTTTAGTCAGAGGGTGGTAAATCCGTGGAATTTGTAGCCACGAGCGGTTGTGGAGGCCAAGTCATTGGGTGTAGTTAAGGCAAAGATAGATAGGTTCTTGATTAGCCAGGGCATCAAGGGGTATGAGGTGAAGACAGGGGAATGGGGATGACTGAAAGAATTGGCTCAGCCCATGATTGAATGGCGGAGCAGACTCGATGGGGCGAATGGTCTACTTCTGCTCTCTCTTATGGTCTTAAAACAAAAGATAACCATGTAGTGTGAAAGGAGAATCACAAAGTAGTGTTTATGGATTCAGAAATCTGATGGTGCTGGGGAAAAAGCTGTTTGTGAAACATTCGGTGTGCATCTTCAGGCTCCTGTACCTCCTCCCTAGTGGTAGTGATGAGAAGAAGGCGTGTACTGGATGGAGACAGTTCTCAATGATGGCTGCTGCCTTCTTGGGGCACTGCCTTGACAAGATGTCCTCGATTGTGGTGAGAGCTGTGACCATGATGAAGGTGGCTGAGGCTACAACCCTTTGTTGCCTCTTGGAACCTCCACAGAATACTCGCCACTGTACATCTGTGGAAGTTTGCCAGAGTCTTTACAGAGTTACAGCTATACAAGACCTTAGTTAGACCCCACTTGGAGTACTGTGTTCAGCTCTGGTCACCTCACTACAGAAAGGATTTGGATGTTATAGAGAGAGTGCAGAGGAGATTAACAAGGATGTTGCCTGGATTGGAGAGCATGCCTTATGAGAATAGGTTGAGTGAACTTGGTAAATGCAGCTCACTTTTAACATTTAAGAAAAACTTGGACAGATACGTGGATGAGAGATGTATGGAGGGATATGGTCCAGGTGCAGGTCAGTGGGACGAGGCAGAAAAATGGTTCGGCACAGCCAAGAAGGGCCAAAAGGCCTGTTTCTGTGTTGTAATGTTCTATGGTTCTATGGTTCTATAACTTGACCTTTTCTCCTTGGAGCAACAGAGGATGAGAGGTGACCTGATAGAGGTGTACAAGATGATGAGGGGCATTGATCGAGTGGATAGCCAGAGGCTTTTTCCCAGGGCTGAAATGACTAACACGAGGGGGCGTAGTTTTAAGGTGCTTGGAAGTAGGAGCAAGGAGGATGTCAGAGGTAAGTTTTTCACACAGTAAGTGGAGGGTGTGTGGAATGCATTGCTAGCGAAGGTGGTAGAGGCGGATACAATAGGGTCTTTTAAAAGACTTGGATAGGTATATGGAGCTTAGAAAAATAGAGGCCTATGCGGTAGGAAATTCTAGGCAGCTTCTAGAGTAGGTTACACGGTCGGCACAACATTGTGGGCTGAAGGGTCTGTAATGTGCTGTAGGTTTTCTATGTTTCTATGTTTCGATGAGCCGTACCAAATAGAACATAGAACATAGAACAAAACAGAACAGTGGTTCTTTGGCCAACGGTGCTGTGCCGACTTCTTAACCTACATTAAAATCAATCTAACTCTCTTCCATCTCTTAAACGTCCCTGATGAATCTGACTCTGCCACCACCCCTGGCAGAGTACCACATTCACCCTCCACTCTCTGTGTAAAATATTTACCTCTAACATCTGCCCCTATACTTTTCTCCAATCACCTTAAAGTTATGCCCTCTGGTGTGAGCTAATTCCTCCCTGGGAAAAAGCCTCTGGCCATCCACGTCAACAGCATGGACCAGTCAGGCTGAAGAGCCTGTGACCACACTGTATAAGTGGGATTTATGGGATTACTCCTGACAGCTGGCATAGACTCGAAGGACCAAATGTTCTCCTTCAACACTGTATAATAAGAAACAGGATTACATTCCATGAACTCCTGCTATTTAAAAAAAAATGTTATTCACTAGAGAAAATAATTAAGAATAGGAGAGAAACGTGCCTGGCCAGGAGCAGTGTACACCAACAAACTGAGGAATAGTTTCGGGTTTTAAAGTTCAGAGGGGTTGCTGGATGGATGAGAGGTAGCCTTGGGAATGACAAGGAAGGAGATGGCCCCTCGTGATCACAGGAAAACTGCCAAGGAAAAGACTGACTGAGCTGGACGAGGCCCACGCCCATTTGCAGCTGGCGGTTTGGGAAGCGAGGATGAGGCCTAGTATTTACTATGCACAAACTAGGCCTCCCTGTTCCAGTACATTTTTACTGCAAGTGCAAGCAACAATATCCACCAGCTTTAAATTAAAATAACTCGTTAGACAAAAGCTTCAATAAAAAAACTTTGGCAAGCCAACAGATTTCCTTTAATAACTCTTCATTTTGACTTATAACTATATTGACAATGCTTCCTCATTTATATAGCAATATTTGTTCTCTGAATACAACCAAGGTGTGCAAGAACACAACCAATTTCGATTTCAATATTTAAGAGAAATTTGGATAGGTACGTGGATGAGAGGGGTATGGTGGGCTGTGGTCCAGGGACAGATTGATAGGACTAGGCAGAATAATAGTTTAGCACGGACGAAATGGGCCGAAGGGACTGTTGCTGTGCTGTAATGTTCAATGATTGTATGGACAAATTAAGATTTGAGTTTATTTATCACATGTACATTGAAACATACAGTGAAATGTGTCATTTGTGTAACGACCAACGCACATGAGAGGTTCTGCAGGGGTACAGGGGTGGGGGTGGAAGGCGAGTCGCTGCGGGAAACTACTGGCGGGCTCGCTCCTTGGCTTGGCCAAGATGGCCATTCACGGGTCCAGCCGGCAGGTGGTCAAGGGTTCTACGCGAGCTGGCTGCTTGCCTCCTCTCCGGGGTAACGTTTGTGCCCGGACGTCCTTGGAGAGGGAGTCTGCTGTCCCGATGGGCACAGCGAAGGGGTTTCTGAAAACAGAGGGCTTCCAGGAGTCAAGCTTTGTTCATGATAGTAGCCGCATTTTAATTTGAAAGTGTAAATAGTTTTGTATATCCCTGATCATTGTGCCTTGTGAGTGAATAAACTCCCGCAGTCTTGTGAAAAAAAAACAGCGCGCTGGGTCGGCCTGCAAGTGTCGACACACATTCCAGATTCTTTCTTGGAGTTTTATTTGGAGTGTTACATCAGCAGACAAACAGTTACATCTCTTTGATTTGCTGAAGCCAGTTTCTAGGGCACATTCGGCAAAGGACACGTGTAGTTTGCATTATTGATGAATACTGCGCCTTCGGGATCCGTGTGAGAGAGACTTCAGATTTTCCAGCATTCTACCCCAGAGTTATCCCTGGACTTAAAGTTATAGGAACTGGACAACGTGTACACATTTTGATCATTACGCCAATTTTCCTTTCTGTACATATGTTAAAGTAAATCTCTTCCCCTCCCCCCCCCCGCCCCCCTCCACCGCCACTGCTTCCCTAGCAACAGCTGCAGTTCTCTCTCCAGCTGTTTCCCCATCCCCTCGCTGGCACCCGACTGAGATCAGAGCGGGGTCATTGGGACTGCAGCCCAGATGTTTGGTGCAATTCCCTAACAATGTAACAACATCTGGAGAGGAAAGGAATTCCAGGAAAAGGGGGAATAGACTGATAGAAGTTAAGCGTAATGAACAGCCAGATCCTCCCGTTAAGTGAGGCACCCAAGTTAAGACAGCCTTACCTTCAGGAACTTGTACAACAGGAAGGTAAACCAATTCGTCAGCATCTTCTCTGCAACTGACTCAGTCCTACAAAACAAAATTGTTAAAAGATGTTCAAGATTTATTCGTCAGATGTACACTGAAGCCTGCAGTGAAACGCACCGTTTTGTGTCAACGGCCAACACAGGCCAAGAGTCTGCTGGGGGGTGGGGGAGGGCTGCAGGCGAGTGCCACCTCGCTTCTGGCGCCAGCAGAGCGTGCCCACATCTCACTGACGCCAAGCCGTATATTTTTGGAACGTTGGAGGAAACGGGAGCAGCTGAAGGAAAGGACACTGATAGGTCAGTGGGAGAACGTAGAAACTCCTGACAGAGTGGTGAAGACTGAACCCCGCGACGGGTGATCATTGGCACTGAAAGTGATTGCGCTAATCACTACGGTACCATGGGTCAGGTTATGCAATTTATCAGGTCAATTTCTCGTAGGCTGTAATTAAAAGCCCCCAGGGGTTCCCAACCCGGGGTCCAAGGACACTTCAGTTCATGGTAGGGGTCCATGGCATAAAAGAGGTTGGAAGCCCTGCTCTAAACAGGCTGGGGTCACCCGTCTTGTAAAGACACTGCCCAGAAGAAGGCAATGGCAAACCACTTCTGTAGAAAAATTTGCCAAGAACAATCATGGTCATGGAAAGACCATGATTGCCCACATCTTACGACATGGGTCATAACCAATGAATGAATTAAGCTGCCCGCATGTCTTTGGGATGTGGGAGAAAACTACTGAGTCACAGTGAGCATACAAACTCTGCACAGACAGCACTCAAGATCATGACTGAACCCATGTAACCATAAGACATACAAGGAGAATTAAGCCATTTCGGCCCATTGAGTCTGCTCTGTCATTCCATCATGGCTGATTTATTTTCCAACTCAATCCCATTCTCCTGTCTTTCCCCATAACCTTTGACGCCCAGATGAGTGGAGTTATGAGATTTCTGCTTATTTCTATTATTATTTACAGATACAATACGTTACAGATACAGCTCTGCCATAGTTGGATGCATCAGCAAGGGAGATGAGGTTGGGTACAGGGCTACGGTAGGAAACTTTGTCACATGGTGTGAGCAGAATTATCTGCAGCTTAATGTGAAAAAGAATAAGGAGCTGGTCGTAGACCTGAGGAGAGCTAAGGTACCGGCGACCCCTGTTGCCATCCAGGGGGTCAGTGTGGACATGGTGGAGGATTACAAATACCTAGGGATATGAATTGACAATAAACTGGACTGGTCAAAGAACACTGAGGCTGTCTACAAGAAGAGTTAGAGCCGTCTCTATTTCCTGAGGAGACTGAGGTCCTTTAACATCTGCCGGACAATGCTGAGGATGTTCTACGAGTCTGTGGTGGCCAGTGCGATCATGTTTGCTGTTGTGTGCTGGGGCAGCAGGCTGAGGGTAGCAGACACCAACAGAATCAACAAACTCATTCGTAAGGCCAGTGATGTTGTGGGGATGGAACTGGACTCTCTGACGGTGGTGTCTGAAAAGAGGATGCTGTCCAAGTTGCATACCATCTTGGACAATGTCTCCCATCCACTACATAATGTACTGGGTGGGCACAGGAGTACATTCAGCCAGAGACTCATTCCACCGAGGTGCAGCACTGAGCGTCATAGGAAGTCATTCCTGCCTGTGGCCATCAAACTTTACAACTCCTCCCTTGGAGGGTCAGACACCCTGAGCCAATAGGCTGGTCCTGGACTTATTTCCTGGCATAACTTACATATTACTATTTATGGTTTTATTACTATTTAATTATTTATGGTGCAACTGTAACGAAAACCAATTTCCCCCGGGATCAATAAAGTATGACTATGACTGTGACTATTAACAGGCCCGTTCTGCCAACGAGCCCACGCTGCCCGATTACACCCGTGTGAGCATTTAACCTGCTGACCCGGAAGTCTTTGGACTGTGGGAGGAAACTAGAGCACCCGGAGGAAACCCACATGGTCACGGGGAGAATGTACAAACTCCTTACAGGCAGCAGTGGGAATTGAACCTGGGATCGCTGACACTGTAACAGTGTTACGCTAACCGCTACACTACTGTGTTGCTCTACTTGCTCCACTTCTGTAGCACTCCTGTTCTCCCTGTGTCTCTTACGTGTCCAGCAACTGTTCGCAGCGTATGCCTTTCTCCTAAAGACAACCTCCTCCTGGGGTTTTTGTCCATTTGTCATGATTTTCTCTACTTATCTGACGTTTGATGTTGAGAAAAGCATTTTAAAATATTCTATGACTTATTGTATAAGGTGGGAGAGAGGGAGGGTGGGTGGGGGTGATAGAGGAGGGGAAAAGGTGGAGGGAAACGGGTAGAAGGAAGGAGGAGTGGAGGGACGGAGGGGTAGGAGAGAGGGAGTTGGGTGAGTGGAAGGGTGTGAATGGGAAGGGGGATTGCAAGAAAGGGGAAGGAGGCAGAGAGGGAAAGGGGAGGAGAGAGGAGAAGAAGGAGGAGGGAAAGGAAGGAGAGAGGGGAAGGAGGGAGCGAGGGAAAGGAGGGAGAGAGGAAAAGGACAGAGAGAGGGAGGGGAAGAGAGGATGGAGGAGGAAGGGAAGGAGGAAAGGAAAGAGGGGAAGGGGCTGAGAGAGAGGAAGAGAAAGAGAGAGACAGAGAGAGGGGAGAGGTATAGGGAGAGAGAACAAGCACTAATGAGTGATTTTAGGGAGGAAATCGGTGGTGGAATTGAACCCTGATCACTGGCACTATAAAGCGTTGTGCTGACTGCTACACTATCATGCTACCCCATCGCGATGCGATAGTTAAGCAGTCACATCTCAAACCTGCATGGACAGGAGGTGAAGCGAGTAAAGACTCTCCGTACTAGGTGTCCCATGGACAGACTGGCCTGTTTTACCCACATTTTCCACGATCTGTGGTGTTAGGCAGCGGGAAAGGAGATGAGTTTCTTCAGAACAGACAACTCCCTTCCAAACTGCTCGTTGTGCTGGCTACGACTTCTCCCCTCTCAGGCTCTGGAGAGGCAGCTTCCGCGCCTGAATCCTGCTCTCGTTGCAAATGAGGCATCCTGGGACCGCGCACTAATGAGCTCCAGAATGAATCAACTCTTCACATCTTCTACCCGAGGCCCAGAGGGATGAACAGCAGCAGCAAATGTGATCTGCAGCAGCCCCCCTCCCCCCAACTCTGCACACATCCCCAGGAACAGAACAAACTCATGTCCTGTCAGAGGGGAATGTTTTATTGATAGCTTTCTGAACTGGAAGCATCTTACATCTTCATCTCTTCGCAAGCTGATTAAACGGGGTATTTGGGAACTGAGAACAGGCAGGAGGCTACCAGGTCTTTGATCGCTGGCCCAGCCAGATGTTGGCTGGACTATCTTCTAACTCTGAGTGCAGGGAGGGAGGGAGGGAGGGAGAGAGGGGGAGGGGGAGACAGAGACACAGAGAGTCAGAGGGAGAGGGGGGAGGGGGAGAGAAAGGGAGAGGGAGAGGAGAGGGAGAGGGGGGAGAGAGAGAAAGAGAGAGGGGGAGGGAGAGAGAGAGAAAAGAGAGAGGGAGGGAGAGAAGGAAAGAGGGAGAGAAGGAGAGAGGGAGAGAAGGGGAGAGTTTGGGGAGATAGGGGAGGGGAAGAGGGATTAAGGAAGGGAGGGAGTGAGGATAGGAAAAAGAGGAGACGAAGGGAGGGGGAAGGAGATGGAGGGCTCCCGCTTTTGAACATCTGCTCATTGCCATCAGTGATTATCCGCCTTACCAGCCCCTGAGAAAATGGTGATGAGTTGCGGGGCACCACAATCAAAAGTGGTCCCAGTTCACCAACGTCCTGTAAGGGAACGAAGCTACTGGCTTCCCCCAGTCTGGCTGCATATGCTCCAGGTTCACCCCCTCTCCCCCACCCTCCCACTCTCTCCAAAACTCTCAACCACGTCCTCAGTTCAGGGGCAGTCAGATATGTGCAGTAAATGATGGCATCGTTCCCCTCCCCCACCAATCTCTCAGTAACATAACAAGCTATCGACACATTTTAAATACCGGGAGTGTGCGGAGTTTGGAGACAGGGTGAGTGGGGTGGAGGGGAGGTATGTTGTAGAGGAGGGAGGTGGTGTTGGAGAGTAGGGGATGGGTTTCAGAAAGGAGGGGTGGGTTGTTGAGAAGGGAAGGGGGAGCTGGTGAAGGATAGGAGAGCAGGGGGATCAGAGAGGGGTGTGTTAAATAAGGGGAGGTTAGAGAGGAGCGGAAGAAAGGCATTTAGAGAGGAAGGGAGGGATATAAAGAGAAAGAGAGGGGGTCGGAGAGGAAGGGAGGGAATCAGATAGGAAGGTTGGCACAGAGAACAAAAGAGGTATGGAAAGGGGGTTCAGAGGGGATGGGAAGGGGATTCAGAGGGGATGGGAAGGGGTTCAGAGAGGATGGGAAGGGGGTTCAGAGGATGAAAAGGGGTTCAGAGGTGATGGGAAGGGGTTTCAGAGGGGATGGGAAGGGGGTTCAGAGGGGATGGGAAGGGGGTTCAGGGGGGATGGGAAGGGGGTTCAGGGGGGATGGGAAGGAGGATCAGAGGGGATGGGAAGGGGGTTCAGAAGGGATGGGAAGGGGGTTCAGAGGGTGGGAAGGGGGTTCAGAGGGGATGGGAAGGGGGTTCAGGGGATGGGAAGAGGGTTCGGGGGGATGGGAAGAGGGTTCAGAGGGGATGGGAAGGGGTTCAGGGGGGGTGGGAAGGGGGTTCAGAGGGGATGGGAAGGGATTTCAGAGGATGGGAAGGAGGTTCAGAGGGGATGGGAAGGGGTTCAGAGGGGATGGGAAGGGGTTCAGTGAAGATGGGAATGGGGTTCAGAGAGAATGGGAAGGGGGTTCAGAGATGATGGGAAGGGGTTTCAGGGAGGATGGGAAGGGGGTTCAGAGAGGATGGGAAGGGGGTTCAGAGGATGGAAAGGGAATTCAGAGGGGATGGGAAGGGGTTTCAGGGAAGATGGAAAGGGGGTTCAGACAGGATGGGAGGTTCAGAGGGGATGGGAAGGAGTTCAGAGGGGAAGGGAAGGGGTTTCAGGGGGGATGGGAAGGAGGTTCAGAGGGGATGGGAAGGGGGTTCAGAGGGGATGGGAAGGGGGTTCAGTGAAGATGGGAAGGGGTTTCAGGGAGGATGGGAATGGGGTTCAGAGGGGAGTGGGAAGGGGGTTCAGAGCGGATGGAAAGGGGCTCAGAGGGGATGGGAAGGGGGTTCAGACGGGATGGAAAGGGGTTCAGAGCGGATGGAAAGGGGCTCAGAGGGGATGGGAAGGGGGTTCAGACAGGATGGAAAGGGGTTCAGAGGGGATGGAAAGGAGTTCAGAGGGGATGGGAAGGGGGTTCAGGGGTGACGAGAAGGGGGTTCAGAGGATGGAAAGGGGGTTCAGTGAGAATGGGAAGGGGTTTCAGGGGGGATGGGAAGGAGGTTCAGAGGGGATGGGAAGGGGGTTCAGAGGGGATGGGAAGGGGGTTCAGAGGGGATGGGAAGGGGTTTCAGGGAGGATGGGAATGGGGTTCAGAGGGGAGTGGGAAGGGGCTTCAGAGGGGAGTGGGAAGGGGGTTCAGAGGGGATGGAAAGGGGTTCAGAGGGGATGGGAAGGGTGTTCAGGGGTGATGAGAAGGGGGTTCAGAGGGGATGGGAAGGGGGTTCAGAGGGGATGGGAAGGGGGTTCAGTGAAGATGGGAAGGGGTTTCAAGGAGGATGGAAAGGGGTTCAGAGGGGATGGAAAGGAGTTCAGAGGGGATGGGAAGGGGGTTCAGGGGTGATGAGAAGGGGGTTCAGAGGATGGAAAGGGGGTTCAGTGAGGATGGGAAGGAGGTTCAGAGGGGATGGGAAGGGGGTTCAGAGGGGATGGGAAGGGGGTTCAGTGAAGATGGGAAGGGGTTTCAGGGGTGATGAGAAGGGGGTTCAGAGGATGGAAAGGGGGTTCAGAGGGGATGGGAAGGGGTTTCAGGGGGGATGGGAAGGGGTTTCAGGGGGGATGGGAAGGAGGTTCAGAAGGGATGGGAAGGAGGTTCAGAGGGGATGGGAAGGGGGTTCAGAGGGGATGGGAAGGGGGTTCAGAGGGGATGGGAAGGGGTTTCAGGGGGGATGGGAAGGAGGTTCAGAGGGGATGGGAAGGAGGTTCAGAGGGGATGGGAAGGGGGTTCAGAGGGGATGGGAAGGGGGTTCAGTGAAGATGGGAAGGGGTTTCAGGGGTGATGAGAAGGGGGTTCAGAGGATGGAAAGGGGGTTCAGAGGGGATGGGAAGGGGTTTCAGGGGGGATGGGAAGGAGGTTCAGAAGGGATGGGAAGGAGGTTCAGAGGGGATGGGAAGGAGGTTCAGAGGGGATGGGAAGGGGGTTCAGTGAAGATGGGAAGGGGTTTCAGGGAGGATGGGAATGGGGTTCAGAGGGGAGTGGGAAGGGGGTTCAGAGGGGAGTGGGAAGGGGGTTCAGAGGGGATGGAAAGGGGTTCAGAGGGGATGGGAAGGGGGTTCAGGGGTGATGAGAAGGGGGTTCAGTGAGGACAGAAATGGGGTTCAGAGAGGACGGGAAGGGGGTTCAGAGGGGATGGAAAGGGGGTTCAGAGAGGATGGGAAGGGGGTTCAGAGGGGATGGGAAGGGGTTTCAGAGGGGATGGAAAGGGGGTTCAGAGGGGATGGGAAGGGGGTTCAGAGGGAATGGGAAGGGGTTTCAGGGAGGATGGGAAGGGGTTCAGAGATGATGGCAAGGGGGTTTAGGGGGGAAGGACAGGTTGTCCTTACACATACCTCCTGAGCAGCAGTTTCGGGTGGTTCTTGCTCTCTAGATTCTTCTCTATCAAGTCAGAGAGGAGCTGCTTGAGGACCCCGGTGGCATACTCCATCTCGCCCTGGAGGGCCGTCATGATGAGGGAGGCCACATTTCCTCGGTCCCGCATCGAGAAGCTTCGCTGAGCCTCCAGCGTGCGGATGAAGGTCAGCAGGAAGACCTTCTTGTTCAGCAGCTGCCCAAAGAGCGTCAGCGCCTTCTCCACGTTGGCATTCACCTTGAAGACCAAAAGCAGAGGGTGTGTTGTCAGCCTGCTGCCGAACACAGTGAGAAACAGGTGTAGGGCATTGATTCTGCAGATGCTCCAAAGGCAGAACAACACATACAGAACGCTGGACCTGCTGAGTTCCTCCGCCATTTTAGAACATAGAGCATTACAGCACAGTACAGGCCCTTTGGCCGCAATGCTGTGCCGACCTTTTAACCTACTCTAAGATCAATCTAACTCTTCCCTCCTGCACAGCCCTCAATTTTCCTATCATCTATGTGCCTATCTAAGAGTTGTTTAAATATTCCTAATGCAGACATCCCACCCTGCAAAAACTCATTTCAGGGAGGTAGCACCATCAATTTGCGGAGGGCTCCCGAGAGAGGTGGGATGTCTGCAATAGAGTAGCTCCTTAGCAGCTAGCCAACTAGTTTAAATAACGTTAGCTTTGCTAATGAATGAATGACACCTGTTAAACTCACCTCAACATGTCTTTTACAGTCTTAACCCACCATGGGCAATAGAAAAGTCACTGTTGCAAACAGTGCAGCCAGCAACACTGTCATTATTTTGACCCCTATTAGGCAGGGGTACACTTTAGTGTAGTCTGGGGTGAAGTACGTTTTATATTTTTTTTTGGAACACTCTGCCATGGCGCGCTCTCGCTCGCGCTCTCTCTTTCTCTCTCGTGGTCGCTCGCGCGCTCTCAAGCGCTCTCGCTTGCTTTCTCTCTCGCTCGCTCTCTTGCTCGCGTGCTCTCGCTTGCTTTCGCTCTCGCTCTCTCGCACGTGCGCTCTCTCTCGTGGTCGACCTCAGGCTCTCTCTTGCTTTCTCTCGCTCGCTCTCAAGAAAATTGATTTCCGTGATATTGTATATAATTTGAGGGCATCAGGGAGCCATTATTAATATGCGGGAGACTCCCAGAACTTCCGGGAGAGGTGGGATGTCTGCTAATGTGTTTGCCTCTAACACCACCCCTAGCAGTTTATTCCATGCACCCTCCACTCTGTGTGTAAAAAAAACTACCTCTGACATCCCCCCAACACTTTCCTGCACCACCTTAAAATTATGCCCTTTTATACTAGCCATTGCTGCCCTGGGAAAAAGTCTCTGGCTGTCCACTTGATCTAAGCCTCATCATTTTGTACACTTCAATTAAGTCACCTCTTAGCGCCATTCGCGCGAAGCGAAAAGCCCTAGCTCGCTCAACCTATCTTCAGAAGTCATGTCCTGTAGTCCATAAATATCCTCTGTACTCTCTTTAAAACTTCCACATCCTTCCTATAATGAGGCAACCTGAATTGAACAAAATATTCTAGTGTGGTCGAACCAGGGTTTTACAGAGCAGCCACCACTCTTTAAAAAAAAGTATGTTGTACTTTTGTAAGTTGTAGTTCTACACAAGGTGGGATTGTTCCTAGCCTCTACTTTCTAAGAGATAATCTGTCAATATTTTGTATGTGCTGCTCTGATGTATTCTGTTCAGTTCTCCCTCTCCAATCCTTTCTCAGACGTGGGACCCAAAACTGCCCCTCGAGGGAGGGATCCAGCCGTACCTCCATCTCCTTGAGCACTGGGTGATCCTCTATTCCTGGGAAAAGGACCCTCATGGCGTAGGTTCGGTAGTCGAGGAACGGAATCCCGGCTCCATCCAGGTCGCTGGTGAGCTCGTGGATATCCGTCTGCAGCTCAGCGAAAGCTGAAAGAGAGAAATGGGCAACGTGAGAATGTTGCATTGCTGTAACAACCAGCACTGTTCAAAGTTCAAAGCAAGTTTATTATCAAAGTATATAGATGTCATTATGTACAGTACTACCCAGAGATTCATTTTCTTACAGGCATTCAGAGTAGAACAAAGAATTACAATAGAATCATTGAAAAACCTTTTAGGCACCTCAATGCAATGCATAGAATGATCAGTCTGGTAGCCCTGTGTTAAGCATAACAAATTGTATGGCATCAGTGATTGGGAGATCAGGGTTTAATTCCCACCGCTGTCTGTAAGGAGTTTGTATGTTCTCCTTGTGACTGTGTGGATTTCCTCTGGGTGCTCCAGTTTCCTCCCATATTCCAAAGGCATATGAGTTAAGATTGGTGAGTCGTGGGCATGCTATGTTGGCACCAGAAGCGTGGCAACACTGGCAGGCTGCACCCAGCACATGCTCAGATTGTGTTGTTCATTGATGCAAACAATGCTTTTCACTGTACTAGATGCTTTGATGAATCGATGTGGTTGGCATCCGTCCGTCTCCAAGGACAATGGATGATTATTACCATCATCATCACGTGCCTGGGCAGAAGGTATGGAGATCCTGAGATGTCCAGTCGTCAAGGTCTCTCTCTCAGCCTCACCAGTGTAGCCCAAAGGAAAGCTTATGAAACAATACTTTTGGCACCAGCTTGGCTGCAGGAGCTGCCGGAAGGATGTTTAATGACATCCAGCCGCCTTAGGCGCTCCACTCTGGATTTGCTGTCTGGGTTTACTCCCGTAGCCTTCGTCTCTCCCGAGGCTGCCCACAAGGCAGTGAACCGGGTCCCCAGCTATGGAATGGGTCAAATAAAGCCAATGTCTTATCTTTATGATCTGTCTGGATGGCATGCAAACAAAAACTTTACACTGATGCCGTTAAACTGGAAAGAGTGCAGAAAAGATTTACAAACCTGTTGCCAAGACTCAAGTAAATGACTGTAGAGAGAGGTTGGGCAGATTAGGACTTTGCTCATTGGAGCATTGGAGAATGTGGGATGATTTTAACTGTGAGGGTTGTAGATAAGATGAACTCACACCTTTATTCTCCCCAGGGTTTGGGAAACCAAGAACTATAGGATTTAAGATGGGAGAGGAGAGACCTAATGGGAATTTGAGGGGAGAATTTTCACTCATAGGGTGATCCTTATATGGAACTAGCTGCCAGAGGAAGTGCTTGGGGCAGGTATATTGACAAGACTTAGATGACACTTGGGCAGGTACATGGATGGGAATGGTTTAGCAGGGGCTCCCAAACTTTTTTTACGCTACGGACCAATGCCATTAAGCAAAGGGTCCGCGGACCCCAGACCTATGGTTCAGAGGGATAAGGGCCAAGTGTGGGTGAGTAGGACTAGCTGAGGTGGAGAGCTTGGTTGCCATGGACTAGATAAGCCAAAAGGCCTGTTTCTGTGCTCTATGACTCTAAGACCCACTTCCTCTGGAACCTCTCCTTCCCTCAAGGCCCAGTGTGTTTGAATTCTTCAATTCCCGAAAGGTATTATGACTCTGTTGCAAGATCAATTTCAATGCTTGAGAGAAGTTTGGATAGGCACATGGATAGTAGGGACATGGAGGGCTCTGGTCCTGGTGCAGGTCGGGGAAAGTAGGCACTTTAATTAGTTCAGCAGGACTAGACGGGCTGAAGGGCCTACCCAATCACAACGACTCACCATGCAAAACAAAATCCTTCAGCCCCGCTCCCCATCCCTATGGGAGGCATCGTACCATAGAGTTGGTGTAATGCTATAACAGCACCAGCAATCACCGACCAAGGTTCAATTCCCGCCGCTGTCCGTAAGGAGTTTGTACGTTCTTCCCGTGACTGTGTGGGTTTTCTCTGGGTGCTCCTGTTTCCTCCCACAGTCCAAAAGCTTATATTCAGGATTAGTGAGTTGCGGGCATGCTCGGTTGGTGCCAGAAGCATAGCGACATTTGCAGGGTGCCCAGTACAGTCCTTGCTGATTTTATTTGACAAAAAGATGCATTTCACCGTATGTTTCAATGTCTCTATGTAATGTGACAAATAAAGCTAATCTTCTGTCTTTTTCCTCTTCTTCACTTCCTTTGCAATGACTCTGAACTTGTGTCATCTGGTCTTCCACTCCTGTGGCAGAGGTTTAAGTCCTAGTAAGCCCTCTGTTATTAAATCCTCCCTTTACCATCCCTCCTCCATGAAGTACACCAAGAAATGGACTAGCTTGCTCTTAAATAAATAAATACTAGGTTTATCTGTCACATGTGTCGAAACATGCAGTGAAATGTGTTGCTTCTGTCGAGGATTGTGCTGGGGAGTAGCCCGTAAGTGTCGCCGAGCTTCTAGCGCCAACACAGCATGCCCACAACATACTAACCCTAACCCATACATCTTCGGACCGTGGGAGGGAAATGGAAGACCCGGAGGAAACGCACGTGATCACAGGGAGAATGCACAACAGACAGCAACGGAATTCAGCCAGGATTGCCGGCACTGTAAGTCGTGCTAACCACTGCACTAACAGGCCACCCTCGCTCTGTTGACAACTTGCATGGATTCAGTGGGCTGCAAGCCTGGTTTCTCTGCCAGACATGTTCCATGATCACCCCACCTCCCCATCTCTGCATAACTCAAGTGCCACAATCTGATATCGTTCCAACCTCACACAGGCATAACACACACAGTTTACGTAGAGTCATAACCGTGCAGAATTTAATTCTTTTACGTATGTTAATTTATTTGGTTTAGAGATACAGCATAATAACATGCCTTGAGCCTGTGCTGTCCAATTATACCCATGTGACCACTTACTAACCCATACGTCTTTAGAATGTGGGAGGAAACTGGAGCAGCTGAAGGAAACCCACATGATCAGCGGAAATTGAACCTTGATTGCTGGTGCAGTAAAGCATTACGCTCCCCTTGCACCCCAGCTCTTCTGAGATCATCATTAAGGATCCCCACCACCCAGGACATGCCCTCTTCGCAGTACCGCCAACAGAGAGGAGGTACACCAGCCTGAAAGCACACACTCAACCTTCTAGGAACAGCTTCTTCCCCTCCACCATCAGATTTCTGAACGGACAGTGAACCCATCAATACTACTGCTGTGTATTTAATATTTCAGTAATAGTTGAGTAATCTTGTAAAGATAATGCTTGATTAAGCATTATTTGTTGTTTATATAATTCATTATTTGTAGATGTGTGGGCACGTGGCCAAGTGGTTAAGGCATTGGACTAGCGACCTGAAGGTCGTGAGTTCGAGCCCCAGCTGAGGGAACGTGTTGTGTCCTTGAGCAAGGCAGTTAATCACACATTGCTCTGCGACGACACTGGTGCCAAGCTGTATGGGTCCTAATGCCCTTCCCTTGGACAACATCGGTGTCGTGGAGAGGGGAGACTTGCAGCATGGGCATCTGCTGGTCTTCCATACAACCTTGCCCAGGCCTGCGCCCTGGAGACTGAAGACTTTCCAGGTGCAGATCCATGGTCTCGCAAGGCTAACGGATGCCTTTATTTTTATTTTTTTATTGGTAGATGTAAAAATATGTGATTTGCAATTGTCACCATGTAATAAGCGCGCACCTCACTAAAAGCGAACCCGAAGTTAGACTCACATTTTGGACTCCCATATCTTTCTTTTAATTGGTTTAATGTTTTGAAGTTACAAAATATAACAACTACCTCACTATTTTTGCTCTCTTTATGCACCAATTATTTAATTTAAATATTCAAGGTGAATTGGGTTTCTTATTGTAACTTAGAGGTTTTTTTAATATATTCCACTGTGGTCTTATGGTGAAAGAAATTGTGTTGAGAGGGACAATAAATCAGCTGTGATTGAAGAGTAGAGCAGACTCGAAGTGCCGAATGGCCCAAGTCTGCTTCTGCGTCTAATGGCACTGCTGTTGCAAATCTCACAACATTTGATAGATTGGACCCAATATCGTTCCTATCTCACTCAGGCATAACATACATTTTCTGCAGAAGCAAAATACTATTGCCGAACAAAAAGTTGTGCAAATTTCATTAGCTAATTCCTTTTAGAGATATAAACTCAGTGAAGAGAAAAATAATGGTAATTGACTTCAGGGAGGTAAGGGGCCTCAGACAAGCCCCACTATTCAGAAATGGTGTTGCAATAGAAGGGTCTCCAGTTTCAAGTTTTTGGGGATGAAACACAGAGGAGGTCTCCTGGTCTGTCAACGCCACCCTGACAGTAGGGAAGGCACAACAGTGACTACACTACCCGAGGTGCTTAAAGAGAGCTAATCTGCCCAAAAATTGCTGACCAACTTTTATCAATCTGCAACAGACAGCAGACTGACATTCGGAATGACAGTGTGTTACTCTAGCTGCAACAAGACTGATCACAGAGCGCTCCAACGGGTGATTAGGCTGGCTCAGCACATCATTGGAACTCAACTACCGGACCTGAGACTATCTACAACTCTCAATGCCTACAGCACACTCGTAACATCAATAAAGACCCAAGCCAATAGTGTTTGAGTGTTATGGACTATTAAAGTCACTTGCTGCATGTAAAAATGGGATTTTTAGAAAAGTTAAGCCATACCGCATGCATAGTAAATATCTGTTTTGCTCGAACTGGAGTAGCACCACAATCTCATTGTCCAGAGCAATGACAATAAATTTCTATTCCATTCCATTCTATTAGGTACACCTGCTCATTAAATCAAGTTCCTAATCTGCCAATTATGTGGCAGCAACTCAATGCATAAAAGCATGCAGACATGGTCAAGAGGTTCAGTTGTTCCAAACAAACATCAGAATAGGGAAGAAACGTGATCTAAGTGATTTTGACCATATGGAATGACTGTTGGAGCCAGACAGGGTGGTTTCGGTATCTCAGAAACTGCTGATCTCCTGAGATTTTCATGCACTACAGTCTCTAGAGATTACAGAGAATAGTGTGAAAACAAAAAGCATCCAGTTCTGGAGCAAAAATGCCTTGTTAATTGGAGAAGCCCTTCAAGAGGACCACAACCTTGACGTAGGGTTAGGAGGCTTGCTTGCCTCAATGATCCAGAGAGCTCTGTTGGCTGGAGTCAGGACCTAATGTTTTGACTTTTGGTAGGGTCACCCATGCCAAACAGGTTAAAGGATAAAGGTCAGACTAAAAGTGGTCCACCAGTCCTCCAGGATGGAGGTGGGGGGGTTCAGCTCAGGGATAACAACCCTTACTAGTAAAACAAAACCGTTATGGAAACAGCAATGAAAAATCCTCCCTCATCTGAGTGGGATGGTATTCCTGAGTCTCCACCCAGGACTTGCATGACCAACAGTATGGAAAATTGAAAGGAAGCTACGGACATGATGAAGGAAGCCCTGAATGCCGTCAGAAGCAGGGGACTTAGCGGTGTAACAAGCAGTAATTAAGAGAAACGAGCGAGGTCAGAGGAGAATGGCCAGACTGGTTCAAGCTGACAGGAACTCAAAAATAACTACACGTTATACAACAGTGGTGTGCAGAAGAGCACCCCTGAACACGAAACATGTTAGATCTTGAAGTGGGTGAGCTACAGCAGCCGAAGGCCACGCCATATTCCACTCCCGTACCTAACAAAGTGGCCACCGAGTGCATTATGCATGCTCAAGAGCGATGTCCCTTTTTGGGTGCAATACTCCATAAGCGACCCGGTCAGTAGTTTATAAAGATTCAGAAATATTTCTTGGGCAAGTGATACAACACAGGTCAAAGGAACAAGTCAAACCTTAATAACTAAGGCAATTTTCCTCGCTTGCTCTTACAGTGCAGTTGTGATAGGTGCAATTTATTGTCAATCAGAAGCCCAGATCTTTTCATTTTCCGTGGTCGCTGGTACCACCAGCCGTATCATCCCTCTCACTGTCTGAGTAATCACTGCTAAATCACAGAGCATCAATTTGAAGAAACCCAAACACTCGTCTATTCCTCATGATATTTTGGAGGCACGGACCTCACACTGAACGGAGGGCACAGCATCAGTGAAAGAGCTGCCCAGAGCACACAGTTATGAATATAGATTGCTCACTGTCAGGAAGACTGATAGGACTCTCGACACTTGAGAAGCCGCCTGTAATTTTAATTTGTTGCCATGAATCTGAAACGACAAAGTTCCAATTCACCCAGAATTGATTCAATAGTGGGGAGGGCGAGGCAGGCAAGAGGATGGAACTTATCCGCATTCCGAAGTCCAACGACGTAGACGGGTGATCAAAGATGCCTGCGCTCCAGGCCTCTGCTCCGCGCTCAAAGCCCAGTGAAGGTGGACCGGCGACGAAGGGTATCCGTGGTTGACGGGCTGCTCCTGTCCGGTGGGTCCCTGGATCAGGAGTGCAAGAGGCACGAGGCACAGTCAGTCAGCACGCCTCGGGTTCGGAGTCCCGTCGTCGGCTCGTCTGGGGTCAATACCGAAGGTCAATCAGAAAATAACGCACAGTGGCCCAGGCCTGGAGACTGGAGGCCCAGAGGAGTGGATGTGAGGGGGAGGAAAGGGGATTGTTCTGCGGTTGTTGTGCTCTGTGTTGTTCTGTTGAGCATCGTGGGTTTGGTACATGTGGCAGTGCTTACGGACTGCCCCCAGCACATTCGTTATCAAAGTACGTATACAGAGTGCAATCTGAAATTCGTCCTCCCATGGGCAGCCACGGAACAAAGGGACACCATCAAACCCATTCAAGAAAGAGATCAACCTGACGAATGCCAAAAAACAAGCCAACAACACAAGGCATATCAAACATAAATCTGGGAGTAATCAGTCCAGTATCGCGCCACCAGCCCACTGGGGCCATTCTTCACCAAAGCATCTTCAGCCCAGTCCACATCAAACCACTCCAAAACAGCAACAACAGTAACCAGAATACAGGAACCAATTGCCTTAGATTTTTTAAAAAATCCCCAGATTGTGGTCATTGATAATGAAAATGACACATTTCACTTTATGTTTCGACGTACATGTGAGAAATAAATCTGAATCTGAATCTGATAAAAAAAATATTATTTTTTTATTTATTTAGAATTACAGGATGGTAACAGGCCTTCCAGCCCAATATACCTGCGCAGCCCAATTACACCCATGTGACCGATTAACCTACTAACCCGTATGTCTTTGGAATGTGGGAAAAACAGGAGCAGCTAGCCACAGAGTCACGGGGAGAACGTACAAACTCCTTAGTATATAGTCATACTTTATTGATCCCGGGGGAAATTGGTTTTTGTTACAGTTGCACCATAAATAATAAATAGTAATAGAACTATAAATAGTTAAATAGTAATGTGTAAATTATGCCAGTAAATTATGAAATAAGTCCAGGACCAGCCTATCGGCTCAGGGTGTCTGACCCTCCAAGGGAGGAGTTGTAAAGTTTGATGGCCACAGGCAGGAATGACTTCCTATGACGCTCTGTTCTGCATCTCGGTGGAATGAGTCTCTGGCTGAATGTACTCCTGTGCCCACCCAGTACATTATGTAGTGGCTGGGAGACATTGACCAAGATGGCATGCAACTTAGACAGCATCCTCTTTTCAGACACCAGTTCCATCCCCACAACATCACTGGCCTTACGGATGAGTTTGTTGATTCTGTTGGTGTCTGCTACCCTCAGCACAGCAGCATCACAGCATCAGCGACTGAACCCAGGTTGTTGGTGCTGTAAAGCCTTGAGCTAACCACTGCGCTACCGTGCCGCCCCAAAAGTTTAAGAAAACTCAAAGTCTACAGTACTGAGCAGAAGTCTCAGGTACACGTAAAAGAAAATTCTGTAAAGCGAAGATGCTTTCAAAAATAATGAAAAGTTTCTAAATATCAAAAAAATTACTATGACGAGCAATAAACAGTAAAAAAACGAAATCAAATCAATATTTGGTATGGTCACCGTTTGCTTTTAAAACTGCATCAATTCGCGCAGGTGCAGTTTTATAAGAAAATCGGCTGGTAGGTTGTTCCAAGCACCTTGGAGAACTTGCCACGGTTTTTCTGCAGACTTTGGCTGTCTCATCTGCTGCTCTCCAGGTAATCCCAGGCAGCCTCGATGATGTTGAGATCAGGGATCTGTGGAAGCCATTCCATTTGAAACCACATAAAAAAAATTCTAGGACAGGGGTTCCCAGCCTGAGATCCACAGACCCTTTGGTTAATGGCAGGGGCCCTGATCTAGGATGCCTAAGACTTTTGCTCAGTGCTGAATATCGTGACAGCAGAGAGAAGTGATCCTCACTGTGGAAGGCGGCAGAAATAAGGCTCTGCAGGGGTAACAGCCTGTCTCCACGGGAGAAGCTCATCGCCTTTTACCAGTGCCTTGGACAAGTGTCAGGATGCTGCCTGGATTACAGGGCATGCCTAGTGAAGGTAGGCTGAGCAAGCTAGCGATTTTCTCTTTGGAGCAAAGAAAGACGGGAGGTGACTAGATAGAGGTGTGCAAGCTGCTAAGAGGCATAGATGGAGTAGACAGCCAGAGACTTTTTAGCAGGGCGGAAATGGCTAGTTCAAGTGAGAATGTTTTAAGGTGATTGGAGGAAAGTAGGGAGGGTTGTCGGAGGTAGTTTCTTACACAGAGAGTGGTGGGTGTGTGGAATGGGCTGCTGGAGAGGTAGCATTGGCGGGTACTTGAGGGGCATCGAAGGAACTCTTAAATAGGCACATGGATGAAAGAAAAATGGAGGGCTATGGAGGGAAGGGTTACATTGACCTTGCAGTCGTAAAAGGTTCGCACAGCACCATGGGCCGAAGGGCCTGTACTGTGCTGTAATAGTCCATGTTCACTGGTAAAGTTGTGCTATCAACCTCCTGAGGTAGCTGTGTCCTGGCCCCAGGTAACTGATATTTCCGCAGGTGACAGCTACGGGTCAAAGAGTCGTACCCAATGGAAACAGGCTATTTGGCCCATTGAGTCCATACCGGCCAACAAGCACCCATTTGCACTAGAGGTGCATGGACAGCAGAACCTGGATTCTGGAACAACGCAGGCAATCTGCTGGAGGAACCCAGTGGGTCAAGAAGCATCTATGGGGAGACGACCAGATACAGGATACTGGCTTCTTCCCCGTTCCTTTCCAGTCCAGTTGAAGGGTCTTGGCCCAAAGTGTTGATTGTTTCTTCCCCTCCATAGATGTTACTTGACCTGCTGAGCTCCCGAAACATTTTGTGTGTGTTGCTCTGGATTTCCAGCGTCAACAGAATCTCTCGTGTCCACACAGCACCAGAATCAGGCCTTTTGGCCCATTGAGTCTGCTCTGCGTTCAACTGGGGATGATATTTTGTTCAAACCCACTCAGAATCAGAATCAGGTTTACTGTCACTGAAATGTCGTGAAATGTGTTGTTTTGTGGCAACAGTACAGAGCAAGGCATAAAAATTACTCTGTTACAGTTAAACAAGTTATGCATGAGGTTTGTGCTCATGGGTTCTGATGACAGAAGGGAAGGAAGCAGTTCCTAAAATGTTAAGTCCCATTACCCGCCTTCTCCCTGCAAACTTTAACCCTATCAATTTCTGTCTTAAACACCGTAGATGACTGAGGCAACAAACTCCCACAGATTCACCGTACTCTGGCTGACGAAATTCCTCCCCATCTCAGCTCTAAAGGGACGTCCCTTCATTCTCAGGAACTGCTGACACTTCTGATCCTTGATCTGAATTGATGGCTTGTGCGTGTGATGACAATAAACCAATATCCATCCCAGCTGACATCACGCAGCTCAAATTAACATTGCTATATCAATAGACCAGGCCTTTAGATTTTCGCTCAATAAGTTAACGATATCCGTTTGATTGCACTCCATCCAGATGACAGGACCATAAGATAAAGGAGCAGAATTCAGCCATTCAGTCCATCAAGTCTGCTCCGCCATTCCATCATCGCTGATTTATTATCTCTCTCAACCCTATTCTCCTGCATTCTCCCTGTAACCTTTGACACCCTTACTAATTAAGAACCTGGCAACATCCACTTTAATTATACCCAATGACTTGGCCTCCACAGCTGTCTGTGGCAATGGATTCCACAGATTCACCCCCCCCCCCCCCCCGGTTAAAGAAATTCCTCCTCAGCTGTGTTCTAAAGGGACGTCACTCTATTCTGAGGCCGTGTCCTAGACTCCCCCACAATAGGAAACATCCTCTCCACATCCACTCTATCCCAGGCTGTTAGGCTACGCTACTGCTCCATCCTAGGAAACATACAGATTCTCCTGTGACTTGACACTTTGCTAGGAGGAATAAAGGCATACATTATTTTCCAACCAGGGAGAAAATTCATAAATTGGAAGTGCAAAGGGCCTCGGAGTCCTCGTGCAGGATTCCCTGAAAGTTAACTTGCAGGTTGAGTCGGTAGTAAGGAGGCAAATGCTATGTTAGCATTCATAGAGTAGAATATATGAGCAACAATGTTCCCTCTAATTTGTAATGACCAGTGTGCACAAAAACCTTGTGCTGTGCAATTTTTTGCCCAGTGACTACAATATGTACGCACTGAATTTTTAAGTGGAAGTAAACTTGAAGCTATTCTAAGGATAATAAACTACCAAGTCCAGTTTGTTGTTCATTGTTTAAAAGAAATAAAATAACTGTCAATAAGAACTTTGATCTCCCCTGGGTTTCATCATTTTCGCTCTCATTCATATGCACTCTCACAAAACACACATAGCAGATAATGAAGGATTTTCTCGCCAGAGCTTTTGCACACCGTCTATATGTGATTTGCTTGCTAAATGACGCTTTAAAAAATCAGGTTTCTAAAATCACTCCACTTCTTCCCATTTGAAAATTCTCCAGCAACTTTTGCATCATGACAATTCACTCAGGTCACACCAGTTTCTGTATTGTACATGAATATTTCTCGTTGCTGCATGTTCCTGACCTCATGAGCTCTCAGTGTAGCAGTTTCTACTGTTTCATTAAGTCTTTTCCCTTTAAATGTTCTTTTGCGTCTCACATCCTTTGCTTCTTTGGAAATCGACATGGTGAATCAATAATTTCTTCAATTAAAAACAATATGAATAAGCTGGTTCTAAAATCTGCAGACAAATCATCGCAAACTTCACCTTGGCAACACCACCAGCATCAGGAAAGGGGAAAATGATTGTGTACGATCATGAAATATATTCAACATGCCAACGAGGTAGAGGGTGACAACCTTTTGTAAAGTTTAAATTCCTTTGTGCGCTGGTAGCAAAAGATGTGTGCACATACACCCCCTCATTGATGAGCAAGAATGTACTGCTGGAACTTTATAAGGCATTGGTCAGACTGCACTTGGAGTATTGTGAGCGGTTTCGGGCCCCGTATATGAAAAAGGATGTGCTGGCATTGGAAAGGGCCTAGAAGAGATTCAGGAGAATTTTTCCAAGAATGAAAGGGCTAACATATGAGAAGCATTTGATGGTTTTGGGCCTGTACTCACTGAAGAAGAAGAAAGTTGTGAGGTGATACATGGAAAAGATAAAGGGTTGGAGAAGATGGAATCTGATATGACAGGACAGTGGACTATAGGAGAAAGGGAAGGAGGAGGGGCACAAGGGGGAGGTCATAGGCAGAGGAGGAAAAGAGCTAAGAGGCGAGAGAGGAGAAATGATAAAGAGGGAAGGGGAAGGGGGTAACAACCACAAGTTGGAGAAATCAACGTTCATGCCGTCATGTTGGGGGCTACCTGGAAGGAATATGAGGTGTTGCTCTTCTAACCTGAGAGTGACCTCATTGTGTCAGTAGAAGAGGCCATGGACTGACTAGATGGGCTGAAGGGCCCATTTCTGTGTTGTAGTGCTCCTTAGCTCTAAGGGACAACTCTCCCGAAGGAGGTGGGGGTCACCATGGCCAGTGAGTTCTTACCCTCCTTGCATTCCAGAGCCACCCGGGACTCCAGGTTGTCCATCTGCAGCTGGAGGCGCTTCAGGGTGCGGTCGGCGTCCCGGGACTTCCGCTTGTAGGCGATGAGCACGACGATGATGATGAGCAGCAGCAGGAGGCCACCTCCCCCAATGCCAAAACCGGCTGGAAGGGTCAACAGGCTATCCGAGTAAATGTGGAGGATCCCGGGAGAGAACTCCAGGCCCCCTACCTGGATCTGTGGGAGGAAATGGGAAGTAAGGAAGGGGGGGGGGGAGAAGAGAGAGGAGAGAGGAGAGAGAGAGAGAAAGAGGAGAGAGAGAGAGGAGAGAGAGAGAGAGGAGAGAGAGAGAGAGGGGGGGGGAGGGGAAGAAAGAGAGGAGGGAGAGAAGAAGAGAAAGAGAGGGAGAGAGAAGGGCACAGAGAGAGAGAGATGGAGGGGGAGAGTTGGAGAGAGGAGGGAGGGACAGAGAGGCAAAGAGAGGGCGAGGGGAGGGAGGGGGAGAGAAGAGGGAAGGGGAGAGAGAGAGTGAAAGAGAAAGGGGGAGAGGGAGAGAGAGTGTAAGAGAGTAACAGGGAGAGATTGAGTGAGGGAGAGTGAGAGAGGGAGGGAAAAAAGAGGGAGGGACAGAATGACAAAAAGAGGGAACGAGAGAGATCAAGACAGAAAGAGGAGAGAGAGAGAGAGAGATTAATTGATTATCAATACCAAATACAAAAGCTTGCTCCTCTCCATTTAAGCCTTCAATAACATGTTGCATTTATGTAGTACCTTCAGTGTTCTACAGCCCACATAAGGAGACCCTACACCAGGGCCAATTTACAGAGATTGAACTAATCTACAAACCTGCATGTCTTTGGGATTGGCAGGACACCGGAGCATCTGGAGGAAGCGTTAAGAACTGGAGAACCTCCAGAGGATATTCACCCGGCTAATTCCTGGGATCAGAGAGTCATGTATCTTGGAGTTTAGAACGATGGGAGTGATGGGGTGGTATTAGAGGCCCGTTGGTCAGGTTAAATCAGTGAGGCTCCAGGGCTGAGGGTCAAATCAGAAGTCTGGAAGTCGAGGCCTGTTAGCCGCAGCCCTGTGTTTGTGAATCTCTGTGAGTCCACTGCAGTGTCTGAAGGCCCAATATCGGCATGCCTGCACTCGAACCTGAGTCTGCTAGAGGCCTGTCCTTGTGGGTGGGAGGACAGAAAGGGGCTTGCTGTGCTCTATTTCCTTGTGTTCTGCGTTGTTCTACCGAGCATTGTGGGATTGCAATGCTGGGCCGGAATGTGTAGCCGCACTTGGCCCACCCTTGGGTGCGTTGGTTGTTAACACCTACAGTGCATCTCACTGTATGTTTCAATGTACATATGACAATTAAGTTTGAACCTTGATTGAAATATAACCTAAAACCGTAATGTATCTTAAAATCTCATGCGATTTAGTGTCATATTTTCTTTGAGAACACTCCCAAAATATGCCCCGAGTACCTCTCACTGCGTCCAAGGCGATAGGCATATGCGATTCGCTGGTATTTTCACAGACGTATCACCGCAGCTGTTGCACAGTTCCAGAAACCGGCTAGCCACAGTGAGCAGACTGTGAAAACACTGCCAAAGGAAGGCGGTGCCGTGAAGAACTAATAAAATATACAGGGAAGAGCTGAAGAGTGCTCGATCAGGGCACTCGAGCTGAATCTGCCCCGTGATTCTAAGTTCGTGCCGTGCTCCGCGTGATTCAACGTGAAGCTGTTAAGGCGAGATGTCAAACAGAGGCCCCGTCTGCCTCTTCTGTGAGTGTGAAAGATCCTGTGGTCGAGTGTGAACAGAGCCAGGGCTTTGAGAGTGTCTTCCTTCCTACAGGGTACCTGTGGGGCCCAGCTGTGAAAAAATTACCTGACATAATAGCAGTAGCAGAAACAATTTGTTAGACATGAGGTGTTCTGGCACAGCTTCAGGTGGGGAACGTAACCTTTCCAGCTCCCTGGCACAGCCCAGCCAGGTTTTCCTAAAGTGAGTAGGTATGGGATCTGTCTTTGTATTATCTGACTTGCCTGCTTCACATTATATAAGACAGTGATCATAAACCTCGGCCTGAGATGTCGACGGTTTATTCTACCACAACCTCCTGCAAAGGGCCTGATTTGCTGAGTTCCACCAGCATTTTGTGTGTGTTGCTCACCTATCACCTGCCAGCTTCCTCACCTTCTTATTCTGGCTTCTTCCCCCTTCCTTTCCAAGTCCTGCTCAAGGGGCTAGGCCCAAAACATCAATTCTTTATTCCTTTCCAGAGATGCTGCCTGACTTGAGAATTCCTCCAGCGTTTTGTGCGTGTTCCACACCCTGCCAATTCCAACTCCTTCCTCTCCCACCGCCTTCTTATCCTGGCTTCTTCCCCCTTCCTTTCCAGTCCTGATGAAGGGTCTCAGCCCAAAATGTTGACTCTTTACTCCCCTCCATAGATGCAGCCTGAAGTGCCAAGTTCCTCCAGCACTTGTGTGTGTAGCTCAGGATTTCCAACATCTGTAGATATCGTGTGTCTCTGATCTGTTGTAAGCTAACTTACGCAATGGCACCAGGCAAGAATAAATCTCTGTATTCTCTTGACAGTCACCAGATTAGGAAAGCCTGATTTATAGATACCAGTACTACCAGAGCGAGTAATTAAGGATTGTGGAGAAAGGGCAGATACGGGAGCTGACACCATGGCCAGATCAGCCATGATCTTATTGAATGGCAGAGCAGGCTCGATGGGTCAGTTGGCCCACTCCTGCTCCTAGTTCTTTTGTTTTCATTCATGAAACTAGCTTTGATAGACATCATGAACCAATTGTGCTGAAGTGTCTTTTTCTGTAGAACACTGTAAAAACCTAAAAATACTGTAGCTCTACTGGGGTAAGGAATGGGCTCCATTTTTACAGACATTCTATAAGTTGGCTACTATATCTGAACATCAGACTGATACAGGAGATTCCAGGTCATTAGGACATATCAAGACCAGTACATTTTGGCCCAATTAAGTAGCTGCCCCAATTAGCCAAAGTTTTGTGGAAATAGTTAAAACGGTATTAGAAAACCACAAACTACTGTTTAACAGAGTAACAAATTATGTACAACACTGTGTAAAAGTCTCAGGCACATATACACAGGTAGGGTGCCAAAGACTTTTGCACAGTACTGTAGCAATTTTATGTATTGCATAGTACTGCTGCCACAATAAAACAACCAATTTCATGACACATGTGAGTGATGATAAACCTGATTCTGATATGAGTCTCTATTGTGGACTGAGTGTGGGAAGGGGGCAGGGAGAGGGGAATCATGGCTGGGGAAAGAGAAAGGGAGAGGGGAGGCTGCAGGAAACAAGCCTGTTTGCATTTACCCTATCTATACCCCTCATAATTTTGTATACCTCTATCAAATCTCCCCTCAATCTTCTACGTTCCAAGGAATAAAGTCCTAACCTATTCAATCTTATCTTGTAACTCAGGTCCTCCAGACCCGGCAACATCCTTGTAAATTTAACCTGTACTCTTTCAACTAGAAGCTCAGGACTGCAAGAGGCTTTCCATGAAGTGATCAGCCGTCCTGTGTTTGGTCTCTCCTGTTATGTCCCTTCACCGCCACAAAGAACATTAAGTCTACTCATAATTTGTAACCTCCAAGAGGACCACAAGCAGCTGACATTTCAGACCGATACCTTTCTTTCAGGACTGAGAAGGAGGGAAGATGCCAGAATAAAAAGGTGGGAGGAAGGGAAGGGGGATAGCTAGAAAGTGATAGGTGAAGCCAGGTGGGTCGGAAAGGTAAAGGGCTGGAGAGGAAGGAATCTGATAGGAGAGGAGGGTGGGCCATAGGACAAAGGGAAAGAGGAGGGGACCGGGGTTGATGATCGGCGGGTGAGAAGAAGTGAAGGTGAGTGGGAAATATATAAGTGGTTGGGGGGGGGGGGGGGTAGACGTGTTCACCGAAAGGAGACATTGAAATTCATGCCATCAAATTGGAGATAACCCAGATGGAAAGCAAACTAAAATCTGGAGGTCAAAAATTTTAAACTTCTTCATGAAGAGGGTGGTGAGCATATGGGACAAAGTGCCAGAGGGAGTGGTTGAGACAGCTACAATAACAGCATTCAAGAGACTTTTGGATAAACATAATGGTAGGAAGGATTTAGTGTAATATGGTCAAACAGGCTTAAGTGGGCATTGCGGTCAGCATAGACAAGATGGGCCGATGGGCCTGTTTCCATGCAGCGTTACTCTATGACTCCAAAGACCTTTCTCTGAGTTTGAAGAGATTTGGCATGTCAACAAGTACACTTAAAAGCCTCTATAGTTGTACCATGGAGAGCATTCTGACAGGCTGCATCACTGTCTGGTATGGAGGGGCTACTGCACAGGACCGAAAGAAGATGCAGAAGGTTGTAAATCTAGTCAGCTCCATCCTGGGCACTAGCCTACAAAGTACCCAGGATATCTTTAGGAAGCGGTGTCTCAGAAAGGCAGTGTCCATTATTAAAGACCTCCAGCACCCAGTGAGAAAACACTGTTACCATCAGGTAGGAGGTACAGAAGCCTGAAGGCACACACTCAGTGATTCAGGAACAGCTTCTTCCCCTCTGCCATCTGATTCCTAAATGGACATTGAAGCTTTGGACACTACCTCACTTTTTTTAAATATACAGTTTTTCTGTTTTGAACATTTTTTAATAATCTATTCAATATACAGTACATAATTGATTTACTTGTTTATTTATTATTATGTTTTATTTTATTTATTATTTTTTTATCTCTCTCTCTCTGCTAGATTATGTATTGCATTGAACTGCTGCTGCTAAGTTAACAAATTTCACATCACATGCCGGTGATAATAAACCTGATTCCGATTATTACAGATTGCTTCTAATTAAGTTATAAGACGCGGAGTTAAACAATATGCCAGACTCAATCTGCAAGGATTTATTTGCCTCAAGCAGAGTGGTGCTATTAACGTAAACCCCGGGTGGCCACTGGGAGAGATGTGAGGTTGTGTGAATTTCAGTCGGTTCACATTCTCTTGAGCGTGAAGATGGAATTGGACTCAGAATCAGATTTATTAGCACTGACGTACAGCACTGTGCAAAAGTCTCAGGCACGTATATATAGCTAGGGTGTCTTAGACTTTTGCACGGTACCGTAGTCATTTTATGTATTGCACTGTACTGCTGCCACAATAAAACAACCAATTTCATGATATATGTGAGTGATGATAAACCTGATTCTGACATGGGTCTCTATTGTAGACAGAGTGGGAAGGGAACAGGGAGAGGGGAAATCATGGCTGGGAAAAGGGGAAGGGAGCTGGAAGTATCAGAGAGGCATTCTGTAATGATCAATAAACCAATCGTTTAGAATCAAATGACTTTTCCTGGTGACTTAGGGCTGGGTGTGTTTGCTACCGTGCTACCCCCCTGCCCCTGACACTCATGCTCTGCACCCCTCCCGCGGCGCACCACCCCCGTCATTCCCAGCATCCGTTGCTCCTGCCAGATTTACAGACTTGCTCTCTGCTTCACATTGAGAAATACAGTACGCTGCACCCTAGATATACATGTGTGCTTCAGACCTTTTGTGCAGTACTGTAGGTTCTGAAATTTGTTGTTTCATCATAGCAGCACAGTGCAATGAGAATGACTATAAGTTACAACAGAAGTATAAAATAATACAAGAACAGAATAGTGAGGTAGTGATCACGGATTCATGGGCGTTTCAGAAATCTGTTGGCCAAGGGGAAGAAGCAGTTCTTAAAACACTGAGTGTGTGTCTTCAGGCTCCTGAACCTCATCCATGATGGTGGTAATGAGAAGAAAGCATGTCCTGGGTAATGGGGGTCCTTAATAAAAGGTACCATCTTCTTGAGTAACCCACTCTTGAAGATGTCCTCGATGCTAAAGAGGCCAGTGCCCACGACAGAGTCGCTGAGTTTACAATTTTCTGCAGCTTTTTCCAATCCTGTGCAGTGCCCTCCATCCATACCAGACATTGATGCAACCAGTTAGTATGCTCTCCATAATACACCTGTAGAAATTTGCTAAACTCTTTGGTGACATACCAAATCACCTCAAGCTCCAAAATGAAAATAGCCGCTAGCTTGCCTTCTTTGCTATTGTTTCAATACGTTGGGTACAATTTGATCTTCAGAGATGCTGACATCAGGAACCCGAAGCTGCACACTCTTTCCATTGCTCACTC
Organism: Mobula birostris; assembly: GCF_030028105.1. Lineage (NCBI taxonomy): Eukaryota > Metazoa > Chordata > Chondrichthyes > Myliobatiformes > Myliobatidae > Mobula > Mobula birostris. The sequence goes on along the minus strand of NC_092385.1, from coordinate 7,000,749 downwards.
GTCAACAGGGACATGAATTCCTTCCAATAACCACTTCCGCCCCAACTCTGTGCCGCACTGCTCTGTAACTTCCTTATAGTCCCAGCGCCCTAGGATCAGCCATGACCGTCTGGGCAGTTTGCAGATTCCATCTGAGATGGTATGGGTTTCCCCCTACGAGGTGCTTCAGGTTTCTCCCATATCCTGAAGAACTGACTGTCGGTCATTATAATTGCCGCTAGTGTAGGTGGTTGTCAGGATAACCGGGATGGAGATTAGGTTATAGGAAATGAGGGAGGATGCTCTGCTGGGAGCCAGAATATACCAGATGGGCTGAATAGACACTTTCTGTGTCCAAATATATATATCAAGTAAGCATCTGCTCTAAACAATTGTGATTCCAGCGCAAGGGTAGCACAGTACCGCGTCGGTTAGTGCGTCCTATTTCAGCCCGGGGCATCGGACTTCAATTCCAGAATCTCTGTGAGCAAGCCTGAAATTCCTTTCCATGCAGGCTTCCCCTGGGCACTCCAGTTTCCCCCCAAGGTACAAAGACTTACATGTTAGTAGGTTAATTGGTCATTGTAAATTGTCATGTGATTAGGCTAGGGTTAAATTGGGGGATTGCTGGGCGTCGTGGCCTGTACGACTTATTCTGCACTGTATCTCCAAATCAATAAGGCTATTCCAACACCAGCGCTCTGGGTTCGATCCCCGCCATCGCCTGTAAAGAGATGCATGCTCTCCTTGTGACCGTGTGGATTTCCTCCCGCATTCTAAAGATGTCAAGGATAGTCAGCAATTGGGCACGAGGGTGTAATTGGGCGGAGGGGGTTCGTTGGGCCAGAAGGGCCTTTTACCGTGTTGTGCCTCTAAAATAAAGTGTGCAGAGGATCGAATCGGGCTGCAGAGGTTTGTAAACTCAGCCGGCTCCATCAGGAGAAAAACCCAACATATCGATGCAGTCACAGAGAAGGCACAGCAGTGGCTGTATTTCATTAGGAGTCTGAGGGGATCTGGCATGTCGCCAAAGACACTCACAAACTTTTACAGATGGACCATGGACAGCATTCTAATTGGCTGTATCGCCGTTTGGTTTGGGGAGGTTGCTACTGCGCAGGATGCAAATAAGCTGCAGAACGGGCGGCTTCCATCACTAAGGACCCCCACATGCCCTCTTCTCAGGGAGGAGATACAGAAGCCCAAAGGCACACACTCAGCGATTCAGGAACAGCTTCTTCCCCTCTGCCATCCGATTGTTGAATGGACATTGAACACAACCTCACTAGTCCTCTTTAGCACCATTTATTTATTTTACTTTTATTGTAATTTATAGACATTTTTATGACTTGTACTGTCCTGCTGCTACAAAACAACACATTTCACGATATCTGTCAGTGGTAATAAACCTGAATCTGATTCAGAGCTACAAGCCCAAATTCCACTCCCTTTCACAATATAAAATCACAAAAGTCCTTAAACAGATAATGAAATGTATTGTTTGCGTTAACAACCAACTCACACTGAATACGTGCTGGGAGAAACCCGTAAGTATTGCCATGCCCACAATTTACTAATCCGATCTGTACGACGTGGGAGGAAACTGGAGCACCTGGAGGAAACCCACATGGTCATGGGTCTTTACGGACAGTGCGGGAATTGAACCCTAACTGCTGCACTGTCGTGCTGCCAGACAGCCAGAATCTTTTTCGAAGGGCTGAAGTCATATAGTTATAGAATAACACAGCATGGCAACAGGCCCTTTGGCCCATCTCATTCATGCTGTGATACCCAACGGGCTAGTCCCACGTCCCCTGCATTTGGCCCATATCCCTTGAAACTTTTCCTATCCATGCCCTCACCTTTTCAATGTGGAATACTAGAGGGCACAGCTTTACGTTGAGAGGGGAGAAGACTAAAGGGGATGTGTGGGGAAAGTGCTTTGACACAGAGGGAGGTGGGTGCCTGTAACGGCCTAATACAGTGGTGGAGAATGCAGATACAACAGTGGTGTGCTTATGAGGCTGTCAAATTAACTCACCTCCAAGAAGACCACAAACTTGTAGTTGGGTTCAGAGGCTTATGTGCCTCAGTGACCCAGAAAGCTATGCTGGCTGGAGTCAGGGCTTTATGCTTTCACTCTTGGTGGGGTCACCCATGCTAAACAGGTCAAAGGATAAAGGCCAGACTAAGAGTGGTCCACAGGTCCGCCAGGTTCAGGGGTTCAGCTCAGGGCTAACAACCCTGACTGGTAAAACAAAATTGTTACGGAAACAGCAATGAAGAATCCTACATCTGAGTGCGACGGTATTCCTGAATCTCCACCCGGGACTTGCATGACTGACAGTAGTGAAAACCGAGAGGAAGCTACTAACGTGATGAAGGAAGCCCGGAACACCGCCAGAGATGGAGGATCTTCATTGTTGCCCTAAACGCCAGCGGCGTAACGGGCAGTAAGTACGTAAAAATTAATGCAAGGATACCCAGGGAATGGAGAGATGTGGATAATGTGCAGGCAAAAGGGATTAAGTTTATTTTGGCATTGTCCAAATCAGAGTGGAATGAGACACAAAACATCGAACAGTACAGCAATGTTGGGCCGAAAGGCCTCTTCCTCTGTTGTACTGTTCAACATTCTACGTTCTCCCCTCTGACTGACTAGGTTTCCTCTGGCTGTTCCGGCTCCCTCCCACAGTCCAAAGACATACATTAATGGTGATTGTGAATTGTCCCGTGATTACGGTACGGCTAAATGTGAAGATTGCTGGTTGGTGCGGCTCGAAGTGCCAGAAGGGACCTATATCACAATCAATCAGTAAATAAACAAACACTCCTCTAGAGGTGACTGAAACCTACCAACCTGCAGGTCCTGGGCATGTGGGAGTAAACTGGAACACCAAGAAACACGCGCCTTCACAGGGAGAACGTGCGAACTCCATGCAGACAGCGCCGGAGGTCAGGGTTGAATCCGAGCAGCTTTGGGCCCCATATCTAAGAAAGGTTCCACTGACATTGGAGAGGGTTCAACAGAAGTTCACAAGGATGATTCCAGGATTGAAAGGCTCTGCAAATGAGGAGCGTTTGATGGCTCTGGGCCCATACTCACTGGAATTCAGAAGAATGAGGGAGGATCTCATTGAAATCTATCGAAAGGCCTCAATAGAACGGACATGGAGAGGATGTTTCCTTTGGCAAGGGAATTTGACGCAGCCTCAGAATAGAGGGATGTCCATTTAGAACGGAGATGATGAGGAAATCCTTTAGCCAGAGGGCGGCGAATCTGTGGAATTTGTTGCCACAGGTGGCTGTGGAGGCCAAGTCTTTAAGTATATTTAAGGCAGTGGTTAGTCAGAGCAGGAAGGGATACAGGGAGAAGGCAGGAGATTGGAGTTGAGAAAGAAAATGATGAAATGGCAGAGCACACTCCATGGTCCAAATGGCCTAATTCTGCTCCTATGTCTCATGGTCTTAAGAATCCACCAGAATCAAACCTAGATCACTGGAGCAATGTAGCAGCTGCCTCAGCTCTCGTCCCACTCTGCTGTCCTGTCCAGAAAAGCCCCTCCCCTCCAAAGCCAGAAGCAACTGGCCCTCACCGCCAGATTCCGATGGCTGTGACAGCAGACCATCCCCACCAAATGCAACAAATCCCTATGGACTCTCACAGTCTGGAACGTCAGCCCCGAGCACTGAGCCATCGTGGACAGAAGCACGTGTGCAAATCCAATCACCACAGGCCCTTTCATCCCCTCTTTCTTTGTATGAATCGCATGAAAAAGTCAGCGATCTTCGCCGCGTAAGATTTGCACACTGCCTATTTTTAATCTGGAGTTTCGAGCCAGATGCAGCCAGGCAGAAAATAAATGCCTTCACAGAGCCGTGAAGCACTGATCAGGGGCTGAGCTGCGGTTTTCTACAGCCCTTGACAGACTGTCTGCCCATGTGTCAGTGGATGCCCAGCTCAGAAGCAGCACATATCCAAATTCATTTAATTCCCAGCATTCGGTGGATGCAAATGAAAAAAAAAACATAATATTCCCTGTCAATCTGCTGCTCTGGAAGTGCAAAACGTGATTTAAAATCAGAAATTGCTGGGAGTTCTCAGAGATGGTGGCAGGCCTGCGCAGAGGGTGGACCCACTGCCTCACAGCGCCAGAGATGCGGGTTCAACCCCGACTTCCGATGCTGCCTGTGTGGAGTTTTCACGCTTCCACTGACACCGAGTGGGATTCTCCAGGTGCCCCGGGTTCGTCCCACATCCCAATGGTGTGTAGTCGGCTGGGTTAACTGGACGGATAAAAGATCTCAACTCAAGATGCCGACTTTCTATTTCCCCCGAACAGATGCTCCCGGCTTGCTGAGTTCCTCCGACATCTTGTTGTAAATGAGTGTGAAGAATTCCTGTTGCTTGTGAATGTATTCATGTGTTTTAATACATAAGCACATGTGTATTTATATACAGGCGTCTGTGCGTGTCTTCACGCATATATTTATATACAGACGTACGTGTGAGTGTGTGTCTGTACTTATATACAGGTATGTATGTGTATATACTCCTACCCCAAAAGAGGTCCCAATGATCCAGAAATCTGAATCCCTGCCCCCTGCTCCAAACCTTCAGCCACACAGTTATCCTCCACCTTACTCTATTCCTATACTTACTGTCGCGTGGCACAGGCAGTAATCCCAAGATTACTACCTTTGTGGTCCTGCTTCTCAGCTTCTTTCCTAACTCCCTTTAGTCTGCTTTCAGGACCTCCTCCCTTTTCCTGCCCATGTCGTTGCTACCAATACATACCACGGCCTCTGGTTGTTCACCTTCCCACTTCAGGATATCGTGGACGTGATCAGAAATATCTTGGCCACTGGCACCTGGGAGGCAAACAACCATCCGTGTTTCTTTCCTGTGTCCTGTCTGATTCCTTAACTATAGAGTCCCCTATCACTACTGCCATCCTCTTCCTTTCCCTACCCTTCTGAGCCTCAGGGCCAGACTCTGTGCCAGAGGCACGGCTACTGTTGCTTCCCCCATGTAGATCGTTTCCCGCAACAGTACAGGAGTACTTATAGTTAAGGGGTACTCTCTTGTATCTGACTCTTGCCCTTCCCTCCCCTGACTGTTACCCACTTATTTGTCTACCGAGGCCCCGGAGTGACTGCTTGCCTGTAGCTTCTCTCTATCACCTCTTCACTTTCCCTGACCAGACGAAGGACATTGAGCTGGTATACAAGGTCTGTGTACATGTCCGTATTTACATACAGGCATGTGTGTGTAGGCTGGTGCGTGGGTGGGTGGGTGGGTGTGTGTGTGTGTGTATGTGTGTGTGTGTATGTGTCTGTCTCACAGAAAATGGTGTTTTTGCAAATGCAGGCATGTCTGTGTGTACAGACGTATGTGTGTACAAGTATGCATGTTTTTGTGCATTGCTTGCATGTGTGTGTATTTGAAAAGCTGGATTTAGTTTGTACAGTCTGTCAACAACTGTTACCCCACCACAAGCGACTGGTACCCTGGAGAGGGGCTGTAGGTCGCTGAGGAACTGGACTACCTTGCGCAAACAGATGGACCCACCATTGGCAGGCGCCTATCAACATCACAGCGAGAGAGATCACATTAGGAAAGTCAGAAGTTATTACCTTCTCTTTAATGCCTGTCATTTGTCATCCTAACCCAAGCAAGGAACTCTCTTCTTTTGTCAATTAAGCACTAATTGATGAGCTGTTAAATTTTACTGGGCAGGTTAGTGTAAAGGACTGGATACTGTGAAGTTCTGCTATCAGAGGCCGGCGTGCCTCCTGGTGAAATATTGCCAGCCCCATTCCATCAGGTTGTAGGTGGTGTTGCAGAATCCGTCTCACCCTCAGAGCCACAGGGGAGAAGACAATGCAGCTGATCAATCTGGTGACTGATTAACAACACACACCTACATTTGCCTAACGCCCGGGATCTCAAGGCACTTCACACATTACATTCAGACAGCAATGAAACAGGCCATTCAGCCCATTAAGTCTGTGCTGACCATCAACCACCAATTCACGTTAATCTCAATTTATTCTCATCAACTCCAACCACTCACATGCGAGGGACAATTTTCAATCACCAATTAAAGTTGCCAGGAGGAAACCAGACCTTATCGTATTTATACAAAACCATATATCTGTTTTTATTTCAAACATGTACGTTGTTAATATATTCAGGAAATACAATGTACGCAGTTTTCTCTAAATTGATTGTGTTCTCAATGTAGAATGGGGGTGAGGGGAATAATAAATCAGAAATGATGGAATGTGAGAGCAGACTTGATGGGCTGAATGGCCTAATTCTGCTCCTATCTCTTATGGTCATATGGAAGAAGTGGGGAGTTTGTGCAAATTTTACACACACACACACACACACACACACACACACACACACAGCACCGGTGGTCGGGATCAATTTAGGGTCTCTGGAGTCACGAGGCAGTGGCTCTACCAGCTGTAGGCCATTGAGTGACCCTGGTTGAGGCAGCATCTGTTTAGAGTGGTTCTTCCCAACTAGACATTAAACCTTGCAGTTGTTAATGTGCTCGGTCACATTTATTGTTCACTGGTTGTCACTGTGGATTCAAAGATCAGACACAAGACTGCACCACAATGATGGGGCAACTGTGCCAGGTCTGTCCGGACTCTTGTAACGCAGGAAACAGTTTGTTCACAAGATATCCCAGGAGTAATAGTGAGGTAAGGAGCAGATGCTTTTTGTAGTGTAGTGATGGGGTGGAGATACATCTCTACCAACAGAGATGTAAGGAGATCCTTCCCTCCGCTATCCTGCAGGTCACCCTTGGACAAGGTGTAGCACCTGCTTAGCCCCCCGATCAGGGCAATGTGAAGCCACCGGTCCTGTACAGACAACACACATCAAAGTTGCTGGTGAACACAGCAGACCAGGCAGCATCTGTAGGAAGAGGTGCAGTCGACGTTTCAGGCCGAGACCCTTCGTCAGGACTAACTGAAGGAAGATTGAGTAAGGGATTTGAAAGTTGAAGGCGGAGGGGGAGATCCAAAATGATAGGAGAAGACAGGAGGGGGAGGGATGGAGGCAAGAGCTGGACAGGTGATAGGCAAAAGGGATATGAGAGAATCATGGGACAGGAGGACCGGGAAGAAAGACGGGGGGGGGGACCCAGAGGATGGGCAAGAGGTATATTCAGAGGGACAGAGGGAGAAAAAGAAGAGTGAGAGAAAGAATGTGTGCATAAAAATAAGTAACAGATGGGGTACGAGGGGGAGGTGGGGCCTAGCGGAAGTTAGAGAAGTCGATGTTCATGCCATCAGGTTGGAGGCTACCCAGACGGAATATAAGGTGTTGTTCCTCCAACCTGAGTGTGGCTTCATCTTTACAGTAGAGGAGGCCGTGGATAGACACTGCCTAGAAGAAGGCAATGTCAAGCTACTTCTGTAGAAAAGTTTTCAAGACAATCATGGTCAAAGACCATGATCGCCTACGTCATACAACATGGCACATAACGAATGAATGAACCAGTGGTGTTCAACAATAAAAGTCATGTACAGATCATGTTATCAAGCAACGCTTTACAGCACCCGTGACTGCATAGGTTTCCTCCAGGTTCTCTGGTTTCCTCCCACATACCAAACACTTACAGGTTAGAGTTAGTGAGGTATAAACATGCTGTGATGGTGCCAGAAGCGTGGTGGCCCTTGTGGGCTTGCCAGAACAACCCTCGTTGACATGATTTGACACATTTTACTGGATGTTTTGATGCACATCTGACAAATAGATTGAATCTATAATCAAATCACTCCTAGCCTTGTCCACAAAATGCGCAAAAATGCATAGCAAGGCACTCAATTCTGCCAACCTGACATGGCAACTGCTCTGCCCGTGATTGCAAGGAACTGCCGAGGGAGTTGTGGACACAGCTCAGCACATCGCAGAATCCACCCTCCCATTGATGGACTCTGCCTATACTTCTTACTTCCTCAGTAAAGCAGCCAGCATAATCAAAGACACCATCCGCTCCATTGGGCAGAAGATAACAAAAAATCTGAAAGCAAGGTCCCACCAGGCTCAAGGGCAGCTTCTATCCTATTGTTATCAGATAGATAAGATGGGCTCTTGACCTCAAGATCTACCTCATTATGATCTTGTACCTCACTGTCTACTTGCACTGGAATTTCTTTGTAATTGTTACACTTTATCCTGTATTCTGTATGGTTTTACCTTGTACTACCTCAATGTAAACAGATGAGCTTTGTTTGTCACAATTAGCTTGAAACATTGAAACATACTGCGAAATGCATCGTTTCTGTCAATGGCCAACGCTTTCCAAGGATGCACGGGGGGGTGGGGAGGAGCAGCCCGTAAGTGACGCCACACTTCCAGCGCCAACATAGTATCCCCATAACTTACTAACTATGATGGAGGGCACTCACTAAACATATTCTGTACACATGCCTAGAGAACGCAATGGCGAACCACTTCTGTAGAAAAATTTACGCAAACAAACGGTGCCTTGTCATTTTGCTGTCGTACTGAGTGTAGGCACTTTAAAATCTTCCCTCGTACATTTGCAGAATGGTTGGCTTTACGGTGCCTTTCCTGCCATACACAGTGGAATATTCCATCTCTTTAGTAATGGGATGTTTAAATGTGTATATATTGTTTGCATACTGTATTTAAGGTAGATACTTCCATTTATTTTGTAATATGATTGTAACTACATGGTGGGGTGCATCAAATTCTGATTTATATGTATTCAGAAGTTAACTTTGTGGGTAATTAAAGATGGTATGCCCTAGTGCCCAAAAAAATGGGACTGATTGTTCTTGGTGGAAGAGAGAGATCGAGCTGCCAGGAGTTCAAACTGGACAAATAGTATGTAGCTATCATTGTGTTTTCTAGTAAATACATTTTTGTAAATATTGACAGTTTTCTTTTCACTCTTATTGCAAATTTTTTTAGGTTTAATCTTTGGCGCATCCAATAAACACCCGTGCATGAAAGTGCTAAGCGACTGCAGCCATTTTCTTTCCTCAGCCAGAACCCACGTATCGTAACACTAACCCTAACCCGTACGTCTTTGGAATGCGGGAGGAAAACAGAGCACCCGGGGGTCACCCGCGCGGTCATGGGGATAACGTATTAACTCAAGGACAGCGGCAGCAGTACTGCGTGATGGATTGATCTGTATGAACAGTAGGCAAGACAAGCTTTTCGCTGTACCTCAGTACGTGTGACAATAATAAACCAATTCCAATTCCAACCCACGATAAAAGACAAGTTTTATTATTCATTTACCCACTTGAACCAAGAGGTTTGCTGGATAGTTGGAAATCAATAATATTTATAGGTCTGTAGTCATTTATAGGTCAGAAAAGTTATGGGCAGATTACCTCCCTTAAAGAACATTGGGAAGCATCAGGACTTTGACAACCATCCACGGGTCACCTCTATTTTTTTTCCACAAGGGTTCTAGATTATTCCATTGATTGAATTTAAAACATAGAACATTAAACAGAACAGCACAGGAACACAGCTCACAGTGTTGTGCCAAACCAGCTAAAAAGTATATTGAAAATAAAATCCCTCTTACCTACACAACGTCCATACCCCTCCATCTTCCTCATATTCATGTGCCTATCTAAACATCTCTTTAAGAGCCTCTAATACCATACCAGGTACGACTCTCTGAGTGAAAAACTTACCCCTCACATCCTCTTTGAACTTAACCTCTCTCACCTTCAATGGATTTAAAGCCCTCGTGTCCCTTGGGATTTGAATTCACATTGTTGCCGAGGTTTTTAAATACTGCCTCGATACCTAAGCAAAGTGCTGGTTGCCCCGTCTGTAACTCAAAGACACAAGTTCTGACCCACTAAAGCTGCTGTTGAGAATTTAAGCTTAGTTCTTCAAATGCAAAGTAAATCAATGAAATATTTTATAAGCGCATAAAGAGCAAGAAGAAATTAAAGAGAGATTAGGACCTGTCACTGAACAAAATGGGAACATATTGTATGGCTATGGAGAACATGGGAAGTTTCATAATGAATATTCTGTGACTGTCCTCATGAAAAATAGATGAGGTCATTGCTTTACAGTGAAAAAGTGTAAAATATTCAGTGAGACAGACACAGCAGACAAGGAAGTACGAGTGGCTTAGCATAGAGTCATACATCATGGAAACAGGTCCTTTGCCCCAGCTCGTGCCCATGCTGACCAAGGAACCACCTAAGCTTGTCTTATTTGTCTGCGTTTGATCCCTTGCAACCACGGGTCTACAGACTCCTTGCTTAATGGTATCGGTCCATGGCACAAAAAAGACTGCGAAGGCCCGCACTAAACTTCCCTATCTATGTTCCTGTCCAAATGTGTTTTAAATATTGTTATTGTATTTGCTTCAACCACTTTCTCTGGCAAACCTGTTTTATGTATGCACTAGCCTCTGCATGAAGAAGTTGCCCCTCGGGTCCCCTTTAAACCTTTTCCCCTCTCAGTTTAAATGATCTATTTTTTTCTATGGCCCCAAATTCACTGAAATAACTCAGTGATCTGTTCAATTCCACAGAAACCACCACCACCACCAAGGGAAGTCGAGCAGTTTCTTTCCCTGCCGTTGACAGATTTCTAAATAGCCCATGAACCCACGAACACTACCTCAGTTTCCTTATCTTTGCACTATTTATTTTTGTAATTTATAGTAATCTTACGCCTTTGCACTGTACTGCTGCCACAAAACAACAAATCCTGCCGCTGCCTGCAAGGAGTTTGTACGCTCTCCCCGTGACTGTGTGGGTTTCCTCCGGGTGCTCCGGTTTCCTCCCACAGTCCAAAGACGTGCAGGTTGGCAGGTCAGCTGGTCCACCCAGCACCCAGCACACGAGACACTATGAAGACCTGCTATCCAGAGTAATGGGGAGGAAACTGAGATGGTATGACCGCATAACAAGATCAAATGGACTCTCAAAAACAGTTCTTCAGGGAACAGTGCAGGGGAAAAGAAAACGGGGCAGACAGAGGAAGGAATGGACAGACAACATTGTAGAGTGGACCGGAGAGAGTTTTACAGCAACCCAGGCACTCGCCCATAACCATGAGAAATGGAGGCCACTGGCACAACGCTCATCTGTACAGCACCCCTCCGACCCAAGCAGGTTGCAGGATCCACAACCATGAACTGTCCCACAACTAGGCTGGGGATAAACCGGGCTATTCCTGGTAAGTACAGTTTGAACGGGAAGAACGTACAAACTCCTCGCAGATAGCAGCGGGAATTGAACCAGGGTCACTCTCGTCCTTTACGCTAATGTGCGACCCCAATCATTGCAAACTTCTTTTGTAGGCAAGCAAAGTTTAATTAACACTGAGGTCAGAGGGGCAATGGGCGACAAAATTTCTGAATGGCACCTCACAACCCGATGGCATGAACACTGAATTCACCAACTTCAGGAAACTTTCTCCCTCCTCTGCCCCTTTCTCTTCTGCCCTGATCTACCCGTGTCCTTTCGCTCGCACCGTTCTTTGCAAAGCCACCCCTCTCATCGCCCTGCTTCGCTCCCCCCCCCCACCCACTCCTCTGCCCGTGGCCCACACACTCCTGAACAATAAGGAACTCTTGATCTCCCAGTCTACCTCATTGTGACTTTTGCACTTTATCGATAGTCTGCCTGCTCTGCACTTTTTCTGTAACTATAACACTCTATTCTGCATTCTGTTTTCCCTCAATGTCCTTATGTTTGGCATGATAGAACGTGGAACAGTACAGCACAGGAACAGGCCATTCAGCCCAAAATGTTGTGCTGAACCAGATAAAAAGGAACTCAAAAACACCCAAGCACTAATCTCTCCTACCTACGCAACATCCATAACCCTCCATCTTCCTCACATCCATGTGCCTCTAATGTATTTGCCTCTACCACCATACCAGGCAGTGCATTCTAAGCGTCTACCACTCCCTGAGTAAAAAAAAACTTATCCCTCACATCCCTTTTGAACCTACCCCCTGTCACCTTCAATGCATGCCCTCTGGTATTAGACATTTCAACCCCGGGAAACAGGCACTCTCTGCCCACTCTATCTGTGCCTCTCATAATCTTGTAAACCTCCATCAGATCTCACCTCAGCCGCCACCGCTCCAGAGAAAAAAACCCAAGTTTATCCAGCCTCTTGTGACGGCACCTGCCCTCTAAACCAGGCAGTATCCTGGTAAACCTCTTCTGCACACTCTCCAAAGCCTAACATCCTTCCTGTACCGGGGTGATCAGACTGCCTGCAATGCTCCAGCCTGGATAGTATAATTAGCAAACGTTTCTCACTGTATTCCAGTACATGTGACAGTAATAAATCAGTCCGAATTACCTATTCCAGATGGTGCTCGACCCAGGGGGGGAACCTGCAAGTGGAGGTGTTCCCATGGGCCTGCTGAACTGGAGCAGGGCTGGGAGGTCCTGAAGACCAGGCTAAACCCGAGGGGAACAGAGAGAGATGAAGTGTGTTGCTTGTCACTTCACCGTACGCTGAGCGGAAACAGGAATATTTCCTGCTTCCGATGGGATAATCCCAAAAATTGCCGTAAGCAAATTAGGTTGTAGATCCAGATCCAAAACTTTTGATAGTATTTTAAAACATCTCTCCAAAAGTTATCTAGCTTTATACAAGACCAGTACACGTGAGTTAAAGTGACCATTACTTCACCATAATGCAGGGGTTTCCAACCTCTTACGCCACGGACCCTCACCATTAACCCAGGAGTCCATGGACCCCAGGTTGGGAAACCCCTGACCTAATGGAACCACACCCAAGTCTTCCACCAATCACGTCCACAGCCCCAAACCCAGAAAGTTAGTCTGTTACCTCCAGCATTACGTGTTTGTCCGGCACATCAGGCTAACACTTTCACTCCCTCCCTGCCCCAAGGCAGACAGAAAAAAAACACTTTACGCTGGGTTGAACACATCTAATGGAAGATCTAAGCCCGAAATGTTGACTCCAATCACAAACAAGAGAAGATCTGCAGATGCTGGAAATCCCAGCAACACACACAAGATGCTGGAGGAACTCAGCAGGCCAGGCAGCATCTATGGAAAAGAGTAGTCGACATTTCGGGCCGAAGCCCTTCAGCGGGATGGGTTAAGCCCAAAACATCGACTGTACTCTTTTCTTAGATGCTGCCTGGCCTGCTAAGTTCCTCCAGCATTTTGTGCTCGAAGATAAGGCTTCTGGGGGTGCCGGGGTGGAAGTGGAGAGGACAGAAGTGTTTAAGGAGCTGTTAGATACACATGTGAATATGTGTATAGGGATAGGGACCGTGTCCAGGCAGAAGAGATTGGGTTCGATTTGCAGTTGTGTTCAGTGCAGTGTAGGCCAATGGGCCAGTTCCTGGGTGTACTGTTCTATCCTCATTATCAAAAAGTTCTCCCCCCCCCCAGTGCAGCCCTATTCAATAATTTATTCCAGAAAGCTGGAGCATCTGGACTGGTGCACAAAATTATGGGGCACATATATAGGGTTAATGCCTGCAGCCTTCTTCCACTGACATTGGCTGGGACTACAACTAGAGGTCATGGGTTAAGGGTGAAGGGTGAAAAGTTTAAGGGGAACATGAAGGGAAGCTCCTTCACTCAGAGGGTGGTGAGAGTGTGGAACGAGCTGCCAGTGAAAATGGTGGATGAGGGTTCGATTGCACCATTTAAGAGAAGTTTGGATAAGTACATGGATGGGAGGGGTAGGGAGGGCAGTGATTTGGGTGCAGGTCGATGGAACTGGGCAGGGCAACATTTTGGTATGGACTAGGCTGACCGAGAGGCCTGTTCCTGTGCTCTTTAACAGATTATCCAGTTATTAAAAGGTGCAGCTTGCGGAATCCCTCAAAATGCACAATAGCTGTTGTGTTCCCAGTCTAGTTGAAGTATTACATCAGGTGTAGGACCCAGCGTGGCTTCCTGAGGGGGTGAAAGGCGCTACAGAAGTGCAGGCGTGCTAACCTTTCGTGCTCTTGACCCCAAGACAAAACACACACACCACATCAAGGAGCGCGGGGGGGGGGGGGGGCTAATGGCGGCCTAGCTCTCCACTGACCCCTCCCAACCATCCCGACGAAGCTCGCAACCGGTACCGTCCACACTCACCAGGACTTTATGCTCGCCGGTCAGGTTGGGAGGTTCGCACAGGAGCTGCGTCTCCGAGACGGTCAGCACGCACGGGTTGTCGCCAATCAGCACCGTGTAGTTCAGCTTGACGTTGCCTGGAGCATTGGGGATCAGATTGCGCCCCTAGGAGGAAGGCAGACCAGAGAGTCTAGTTGGGTGTCCAGAGGATAAATGTTTGGCAGGTACCCTGCCCGAGGTAAGCGTCAGTTCCTTGATGCCTCACAGAGAGGAGAAGCGATAAACCATAGCTTTGTTCAAAGTCCCACTGTACCTCAGCACAAAGGGAGACTGTTGGTGACAGTCAGAGACCAAATGTCGAAAGCCGATTGTTGGTGAACACCAACTGCTGGTGAAGTCCGACAGTTGGTGAAGGTCAAACACTGACAGTTGGTGAAGGTCAAAAGCCGACAGTTGGTGTTAGGACTTGATCAAAGTTCCCATCTTCCTCCTCCATAGATAAAGAGAAAACGGCCTTCACCAAGTCACTCTCTGACCCTCTACAACAATTGGACTTTACCAACAGTCAGATTCTGATCTTTAACAGCAGCCTACCTCTGGAAATACCTGGCCCTTGGCAACAACAGCCAGCCTCCGGCCTTCAGCATCAGTCTGCCAGCAATCCCTTGGTAACAGCTATCTGCCGTTCTTCGATAAATGTCAGCCGCTGGCCTTCAGCAACAACTGACAAGCTGAAACAGTCGGTCGGCAACCTTCTGCAACAGCCAGCCCTTCTGCCAGTCAGTCATAAACACAAGAGATTTGTCAGACGTTGGAAGTCTTGAGCAACGCTTACAAAATGCTAGAAGAACTCAGCAGATCAAGCAGCGTCTACAGAGGGGAAATAAACATTCCATGTTTCAGACTGAGACCCTTCCTCAGGACTCTTCCATTTGTGATTTGCTGCTCACTTCGAGGTCTATCTACCCTGAAGAAGTTTAAACCTTGCAGTCCTGGTGAAAGGTCTCGGCCCGAAATGTCAACTGTTATTGCCTTTGGCCTGACTTGCTGAGTTCCTCTGGCCCTTTGTGTGGGTGTTGCCATCTAGTCAGGTGACAGCTGATCGGAACCTAGCCTTCACTCCACCTTCCCGTCTGAATCCCCCCACCCGCATGTCCAAACCCACCGACTCTGCAAACAATGACCACCCACTTAGTAACGCCCCTTACATGGACCGATCCCCACCTCTCCTCACCTTCAGTATCACTGGGGAGCTAGGTTTCAGCTCCAAAGACCCTGAAGGACTTAGCATCTCGAAGGAGGGGTCAGGGTAGTAGGTGAAGCCCGTCCCATTGATGATGAGCACAGACTGGACGTTGTCCATGACAAAGCCGACCTCGTCCGGTTGAACTGGGCTGTCCAACAAATTGTGGCCGCTGTGCGCGATGGATGGGGCTTTGCAAACCATGGCCGTATCGTTCAACACCCGGCACTCCTGTAAAGGTACAACATCCTTGTCAACACGGCAACTAGATGAGACGCTTCAACATCAAGGGCAGGCCTGCAAGAGGCAGCAACTGGTACCGTTCCCCATGGTGGAAATGTCTCACACCAGAGGCCATGCACTTAATGTGAGAGGGGATGAGTCTGAAGAGATAAACTTTTCTTATGGAAATAACTCAGAAAATGGGTAGCTCGGCTGGCTGATGGTTTGGTTGGGTTGGGTTGAGTTGTTCTCCAATCTTGACAATCCATCAGCAAGCATTTCATCACTATACAAGGAGACATCATCATGATACCTCCTCGTATGGCGGCAAAACGTTTGCAAATGGACTGCCAAGATTGGAGATGCTCCTTATAGTGGGAGAGTCTAGGGCCAGAGGGCACAGCCTCAGTATAGGATAGCGATCAGAGGAATATCTTTAGCCAGAGGGAGGTGAATCTCTGGGATTCTGTGCCACAGACAGCTGAGCAGGCCAAGTCATTAGGTATGTTTAAAGTCGAGTTTAAAGCTGGAATTGATAGGTTCTTGATTAGGAAGGATGTCAAAGGTTACGGCGAGAAGGCAGGAGAATGGGGTTGAGAGAGAGAGATGATAAATCAGGCATGATCAAATGGCAGAGCAGACATAATGGACCAAATGGACTAATTCTGCTCCTATGTCTTATGGAGATGTGCAAGGCAATTTTTATTTTTACACTGAGAGTGGTGGGTGCCTGAATGTGCTGCCAGGGTTGGCAGTAGAGACAAATACGACAGAAGTGTTTGAGGTTCTTAGATTGGCACATGAATACACAGACACAGGGGGATATGGGCACTGAGTAGCCATACAGGAATGGGCGTCATTAGCTGAATTAGTTCAGAACAACAGAGTGGGCCAAAGAGCTTTTTCTGTGCTATAATGTTCGACGTTCGATAT
This sequence comes from Mobula birostris, assembly GCF_030028105.1. Lineage (NCBI taxonomy): Eukaryota > Metazoa > Chordata > Chondrichthyes > Myliobatiformes > Myliobatidae > Mobula > Mobula birostris. Next base: position 6,984,266 of record NC_092385.1, on the reverse strand, counting down.
CCTACACTCAGTGGCCACTAAATTAGGTAAACCTGTTCATTAATGCAAATATCTAATCAACCAATCATGTGGCAGCAACTCAATGCATAAAAAAGCATGCAGACATGATCAAGAGGTTCAGTTGTTATTCAGACTAAACATCAGAATGAGGAAGACACGTGATCGAAGTGACCTTGACCGTTGAATAACTGTTGGTGCCAGATGGGGTGGTTTGAGTAGCTCAGAAACTGCTGATCTCCTGGGATTTTCATGAGCCGAACAGGGATTGGACAGTGTATTCCCAACCACAAAGCGATCGGACAGAATAGATAGAGAGATGTTGTCCCAACTGGTTGAGGAGTTCGGGACATGATTCAGAAAAGGACACGAGGTGATGTGAGGGGAAACCTATAGACAGAGAATGGTTGGGCTGTGAATGCATTGCCTCGGGATTAGTGGGGACAGGTTCAATTGGAGCTGGTGAAATTGGGAAATTAAAATAGACAGATTGGTTTATTATTGTCACATGTACTGAGATATGGTGAAGAACCTGCCCTGCATACAGTCCATACAGATAATTTCATCACATCAGTACATTGAGGTAGAACAAGGTAAAACAATAACAGAATAGAGAGTAACAGCTACTGAGAAAGCGGAGTGCAGGTGAACAATAAGCGGACGAAAGGAAAGAAGTTGTAGAGAAGATCAGGAAAGGAACTAATTGGATTGGCTTTACATTGGGGCAGTACAGATCTGATGGGAAGAATGGCCTTCTTCCTTGCTGTAACCTTTCTTTGTTGCTGGAAGATGTCTCCGATTAGACCCTAGTATTACATTCTGGCAAGAAAGGAACCTCACTCACCCGTGTTCCTTGGGTTCTAAGTTTGTTGTTTAACCCTCTGTTAAGACGCACCAGCTGGGTGGTACAAGCATTAAGTTTAGGCACTCACATTTGTCGACTGATCTTTGCCGTATTTCGCTCGAATCCTGGGCTCTTGAATTGTGGCGAGGTTGGTACCTGTCACGGTGAGAGGCGTTCCACCACTTGTTGTAGAGAGAGTGAGAGTGAATGAGAGAGAGTGAGAAAGGGTGAGAGAGAGAGAGAGAGGGGGGGGAGAGAGGGGGGAAAGGGGTAAGTGAGACATAGGGTGAGGGATGGAGATAATGATAGAGAGAGGGGTAGGAATAGTGAGAAAGATAGAGAGAGATGGAGATGGGAAGGGAGAGAGACATCAGAAATTCAGAGAGATTGAGAGAGAGAAAATGAAAAGGGATAGGGGAGGGAAAGAAAATTAATCAGTCAATCATGATCCAGTCAACGTAAACCAAAAGTTCCCCAATCCCCGTCACACTCCGGCCATCTCATCTAGAAGGATAGCCACTTCTATCCTTCACAGGAGACCTGCTGGGCCACTCCAGAGATCAACAATCCCAATATAGAACAAAGACACCACCGCACTGTTAGACATAAAATTCCTCGGGCAATGTTAACGATCGCATTGTGTTGCCTTTGCAGAATTGAGAGCTCCGGGAGGTCAAAGTTTCTCAGTGAAGAGAAGGGGGTGAAGAATGAGGGAAGACAAAAAGCGGGGGGGGGGGGGGGGGGAGGAAGGAATGGCCTGCACATCACCTCCCTCTGGTTCCCCTCTTCCTGCACTTTCTTCCATGGCCCACTATCTTCCTATTGGATACATCTTTCTTCAGTTCTTCCACCTCAACTTCTCACATTATCGCCTCCCCCACCCACTCACCAAGCCCCTAACCTGGTCTCACTTCTCACCTTCCAGCTTGTCCCACTTCTCCTCTCTCCACCTTCTTATTCTGGCTTCTTTCCCCTTCCCTTCCAGTCCCGACGAAGGGTCACAGCCTAAAACGTCCTGTCCGTTCCCCCGCCATGGATGCAGCCTGACTTGCTGAGTTCCTCCAGCTTTGTGTGTGTGTGTGTGTGTGTGTGTGTTATTTTAGATTTCCAGCATCTGCAGAATCTCGAGTCTCAAAAAACTACTTGCTGGAAGAACTCAGTGGGGCAGGCGGCACCTTTGGATGGGAATGGACACCCAATGTTCTGGGTTGAGATCTTGCACCTGAACACTTCAGGGAACACAAAAGGCATTCCTTCATCACTGTGGATCTAAATAGAACATAGTACAGTAAAGGCCCTTTAGCCCATGATGTTCTGCCAGTATGTTAACATACTTTAAGATCAATATAACAATTCCCTCCTATATACTCCTCCATTTTTCTATCATCCCTGTGCCTAATAGAACATAGAACAATCCTGGGACCCTCTACTCAACATTACCATGGAGCATCTTCACCGGAGGGGCTTCAGTGGTTCAAGCAGAGGACACCATTGTCTTCCAAAACATGGTTGGGGATGGTCATACAGCACGAAAACAAGCCATTCGACCTAACTAGTCCGTGCCAACCAAGATGTCCATCCAAACTAGTCCTGCTTTCCAACTTTTAGCCTGTATCCCTTCCTTGTCAAACTCAAGGGAGATGTAAACACAAGAAAATCTGTAGATGCTGGAAATTCAAGCAACACACACAAAATGCTGGTGGAACGCAGCAGGCCAGGCAGCATCTATAGGAAGAAGTACAGTCGACGTTTCGGGTCTTTGTTAGGGTTTTGTTATCCAAAAAATGTATAACATTTCCGCATTCACTCTTCCCTCTAGGAGAAAAATGTGCTGAAAATTGCTGGATTTATTAATAATTTTTATATTAGGAGGTTAAATAGGTTAGGACTTTATTTCCTGGAGCATAGGAGAATGAGAAAAGCACTACCTGGTTCACTCCACCTCTCCTCTTATGACATGATCTTTAATCCAGGCAGCATCCTGGTAAACCTCTGCTCCCTCTCTAAAGCTTAAAAGGACGTCCTCTGGTGTTGGCCATTGCCACCCTGGGGAAAAGGCTCTGGTTGTCGACTCTCACTGCATATTACAAAGATATACGCACAGTATTTATTACAGGGATGTCACCAGGACTTAAGGACCTGCGTTACAGGGAGAGGCTGAACAGGTCTGGACTTTATTCCCTGGGGCACAGGAGAATGAGGGGAGATTTGAGAGAGATGTACAAAATTATGACAGGTATAGATAGGGTAAATGCAAGCAGGTTTTTGCCACTGAGGTGGGAGGGACTAGAACTAGAGGTCAGGGGTTAAGGGTGGAAGGTAAGGGGAACCTGAGGTGGAACTTCGTCACTCAGAAGGTGGTGTGAGTGTGGAAGGAGTTGCCGACAGAAGTGGTGGATGTGAGTTTGAATGCAACACTTAAGAAACGTTTGGTTAAGGACATGGATGGGAGGGGTTCGCACAGCTATGGTCCTGGTGCAGGTCAATGGGACTCCACAGGATAACAGTTCGTCTCACACTAGCTGTAGTGTTCTATGACTCTCAGTTCTGAAGTGGGTTTGGTGGGATATTTGCGCAGAACTTCAGAGAGAGATATCACACATACAATGGGCAGAATAGACTTCGATGCTGTAGAATTCTGTGGTAGGAAAGAGCAAGTCAAAAATGCAAACTTTTTGAAAAACTGCAATCTTTTAAAAAAAAAGCAGAGAACGTGTACTCAGCTGAAAGTAAACTTAAAAAATTTTAAAATGATGTACCATACTTGTCTGTGAAATGCAGTGAAAAGACATTTCCATTTACGCAGTTTTTCTGATGAGGGATTGTCAGAGAACGCCATTAGTTCATGAATAATTCTCTGATAGTGGCCCCTGCCATAGTGACAGTGTCTAAGAGCTCAATTTGTGCCAGGTCAGTCGGCTGGCAAGCATCCACTATGCCACTCAAGCCGCCATTCACATACAGCACAGAACAGTGTGGTACAGCAACAGGCCCTTCAGCCCACAACGTCTGTGCTAGCCGTAACCCCAAATTAAACAGTTCCCATGCGATCCATTTGCTACGTGTCTAATTGCCTCTTAAAATGTCCTGTCATATCTGCTCCCGTCACCCACCTCTGGAAGCTGTTGGAAAACCCTTGCTGCTCCCAAAAAACTAATTTATAGAACGTTCAAAAAGTTTAAATCCATCCTCATCTCCATCTGTCTATGCCCCTAATCATCTTGACTCTGTCTGGATGGCATGAGAAACAGAAGTTGCTCATAAACACGAGGAAGTCTGCATGAGTCTGGAAATCCAGAGCAAATGGAGGAACTCAGCAGGTCAGGCAGCATCTATGGAAATGAATAAACAGATGACGATCCAGGTCGAGACTCTTCTTCAGGACTGAGACAGAAGGGAGAAGATGCCAGAATAAAAAGATAAAGTGAGGGGAAAGAGGCTAGCTGGAAGGAGATCGGTGAAAACAGGAAGGTAGGAAAGGTAAAGGGCTGGAGAGGAAGGAATCTGACAGGAGAGGGGAGTGGACCACAGGAGAAAGGGAAAGGGGAGGGGACTGAGGGAGGTGATAGGCAGCTGAGAAGAGGTAAAAGGCCAGAGTGGGGAATAGAGAAGGGGAGATGAAAAAGGGAATAAAGTACCAGAATGAGAAATCAATATTCACACCATTAGGTTAGAAGCTACAAAGACGGAATATAAGGTGTTGCTGTTCCACCTTGAGGGTGGCCTCATCATTGCACAAGAAGAGGCCATGGACCAACATGTTGGATATGGAATGGGAATCAGAATCCCCTATCACCCATTCACCTCAATTCCCAGAAACTCCTCCCAGATCTGACCACTCACCCTCACACCAGAGGCAATATACAGTGGGCAATTATCCCACCAACCTGGACAGCTTGGGAATGTGGGAAGCAACCGGAGCATCTGGGGGAAATCTATATAGTGGGAGAACACGGAAACACTGCATAAACAGCATCGGAGATCAGGATCACAGCTGTGTCTCAGGAGCTGGGAGGCAATGCCTCGACGAGTTCCATTCACAGATAATATTCCCAAAAAGTCCAAGGGTTATCCTTATGCAAAGGGTTGCTATTATACTGCAGAACACTCGGAGGCACATGGTAAAATAGGCCAAAGTCAGCATGGCTTCCTTAAGGGGAAATCTTGCCTGATAAATCTGTTGGAATTCTTGGAGAGTCAGTGGCTGCTGTTTACTTGGATTTTCAGAAGGCCTTAGACAAGGTGCCACATGTGAGGCCGCTTAACAGGAGCCTGGGGAATTACAGGAAAGATACTCGCATGGATAGAGCATTAGCTGACTGGCAGGCGGCAAAGAGAGGGAATAAAGGGGGTCTTTTCTGGGTGACTAGTGTTGTTCCACAGGGGTTAGCATTGTGACTGCTTTTCACGTTATATGTCAATCATTTGGATGACAGAATTGATGGGGTTTTTTTTGGCCAGAATTGTGGATGATTTGGAGATAGGTGGAGGGGTGGGTAGTGTTGAGGAAGCAGGGAGTCTGCTGAAGGACTTGGACAGATTGGGAGAATGGACAAAGAAGTGGCAGATGGGAAGTGTATCGTCATGCATTTTGGTAGAAGGAATAAAGGCATTAACTATTTTCTAAATGGGGAGAAAATTCAGAAATCAGAGGTGCAAGAGGACCTAGGAGTCCTTGTGCAGGTTTGCCTAAAGGTTAACTTACAGTTTGAGTTTGCTGTAAGGAAGGCAGATGCAACATTAGCATTCATTTCAAGAGCAGAATACAACAGCAAGGAAGTAATGCTGAAGCTTTATAAAGCATTGGTCAGACGGCCTTTAGACCATAAGACATAGGAGCAGAATTAGGCCATTCAGCCCATTGGGTCTGCTCTGACATTCCATCGTGGCTGATCCCGGATCCCACTCAACCCTATACACCTGCCTTCTCGCCATATCCTTTGATGCCTTGACCAATCAGGAAATGATCAACTTCCACTTTAAATATACCCATGGACTTGGCCTCCAAAGCTGTCCGTGGAAGAGCATTCCACAGATTCACTACTCTCTGGCTGAAAAAATTCCTCCCTACCTCTGTTCTAAAGGATCGCCCCTCAATTTGAGGCTGTGCCTCTAGTTCTGGATACCCCCCCACCATAGGAAGCATCCTCGCCACATCCACCCTATCTAGTCCTTTCAAAGAGATCCCCCCACCCCCCCACCCCCGCATTCTTCTAAATTCCAGTGAGTACAAGCCCAAAAGCAGATGACACAAAGATCAGAGGAGGGGTAGGTAATGCTGAGGAAGCAATACAATTACAGAAGGACTTAGAATGGGCAAAAATGTGCAGATAGAATACAGTGTTGGGAAATGTATGATAATGCATTTTGGTAAAAGGAACAAAAGAGCAGACCATTTTCTGAATGAGGAGAAAATTCAAACAGAGGTATAAAGGACCTTAGGAGTACTTGTGCAAGACTCCCAGAAGATTAATTTACAGGTTGAGTCTGTGATAAAGAAGGCAATTGCAACATTGGCATTCATTTCAAGGAGAATAGAATATAAAAACAAGGAGATAATGCTGAGGCTTTGTAAGACACTAGTCAGGTCACACTTGGAGTACTGTCAACAGTTTTGGGCCCTGTATCTCGGAAAGGATGTGTTGTCATTGGAGAGAGTCCAGAGGAGGTTCACGAGGATGATTCTGGGAATGTAGGAATTAACATATGATGAGTATTTGATGGCTCTGGGCCTGTAATCACTGGAGTTTAGAAGACTGGGTGAGGAGAGGGGATCTCATTGAAACCTACTGAATATTGAAAGGCCTCGATAGAGCGGATGTGGAGAGGAAGTTTCCTATGTTGGGGGAGTCTAGGAGCAGAGGGCACAGCCTCAGAATAGGAATGTATCCCTTTAAAATAGAGACGAGAAGAAATTGTTTTAGCTGGAGGGTGGTGAATCTGTGGAAGTCATTTCCACAGCTGGCTATGGAAGCCAAGTCATTGGTATCTCCAAAGTGGAGGTTGATAGTTTCTTGGTTAGTCAGGCCATCAAAGGTTACGGGGAGAAGGCAGGAGAAAGGGATTGAAAGGACCAATAAATCAGCCATGATGGAATGGCGGATGGATTCGATGGGCAGAATGGCCTAATTCTGTTCCTTCATCTTTACGGTTTAACATCTGGACAGGAACCAGACTCCTGACGAAGAGCAGGAGTACAAAGGTATGACAGCTGAACCATACGGTAAGCACAACTCTTTGGTTTTTAAGAGAGCCTACCTGCAAATGCTCCATTCCGGCTCAATTTTGGAGATGGTGGGGTCCTCCGTGTAGTTGTACTTAACGCTGGGGTTTTGCAGTTGAGCCCGGTTAATGTGGACTCGGATGGAAGCTGGACCTTTGCCCGTGGTTGAGGCAGATGTCACACAGATAATCTCCCCTGAAGTCCTCCTGAAGGACAAGGTGCAGAAAGAGCATGAAATGAAAACGGGAGATATAGGGTTAACTGATAAATGGCAGATTTCCAGCGAACGCTGCATCTCAAGAGTTAGAATATGGAACGCAGATCAATAACAGGCTGTTCGGCCCATGATACTGTTCTGAACTATTTACCTAAATAAAACTGCTAACTAAACAAATCCTAACTATCTCTACCCATTATCTGGCAACACACACAAAATGCAGGACCACCTAGCATCTATGGAAATGAATAAACAGTTGACGTTTTGTGTTGAGACCCTTTATCAGGACTGGAAAGGAAGGGGGTCGACGCCAGAATAAAAAGGTGGGGGGAGGAGGAGGAGGAGGATAGCTAGAAGGTGGTAGGTGAAGCCAGGAGGGTGGGAAAGGTCAAGGGTTGGAGAGGAAGTAATCTGATAGGAGGGAGAGTGGACAATAGGAAAAAGGGAAAGGGGAGGGGACCCAGGGGTGGTAATAGGCAGGTGAGGAGGTCAGAGGCCATAGTCGTGAATAGAAGAGGGGGAGGGAAGAAAATTAACAAATGGAGAAATTGATATTCATGCCATCAGGTTGGAGGCTACTTGATTATTCCTCCACCCTGAGAGTGGCCTCATCTTGGCACAAGAGGAGACCATGGACCAACATGACAGAACGGGAATGGGAATCAGAATTAAAATGTTTAGCCACCGGGATCTGATTAACTAACTTAAACCAGTTTACCCTCTCAGAGACTCTGAATGATCAGCTTATAATCTGGCATATATGCCCTTCATTCAGAGCTTTCCCACCGGAAAAAAAAGTCATCTCAAAATCCTGCCCCCCCCATCATGATTTTATCCCCCATTCTTCAGAATTCAGTTCCAACATTTTTAAATGTATGTGTTTTTCTCTTTCATATCAGCCCAGTGAATCTCTTTTGGAAAGTCTCCTTGTATAGTGACAAGGTTTGGTCTTTCTAAACGTACCTTTCAAATCGGCAGATTCCATTATCTCCGATGTAAGCCTCCACAGAACTGCCGGCATCGAGGTGGACGCCCATGATTGTCACTCGGCTGCCACCGGAGACGGGTCCTTGGGAGGGGACCACCTTGTTAAACCTTGGCGTCTTGGGAGTTTGGGGGAGAAGATAACACAAAATTGTTGTCAGAAATAAACTGAATATTCCAAAGAGATGCAAAGAGAGAGGGAGAGGGGTAGACAGGGTGACAGAGGGACAGAGTGAAAGAGGGAGAGGGGGTGGTGGAGGGGGAAGAGAGAGTGGAGGGAGGGAGGGTGAGAGGGGGAGAAGCGGGGAAGGGGGATGGGGAGGTGGTGGGGAAGGGGAGGGGGAGGGAGAATGACGGAGATGTAAAAGTGATAGAAAACATATGTAATTTGGAGAACATAAGAAAGAGAGGCTATGCAAACTCTGAAATATGTCCAATCACAAACACAAGGGATTCTGCAGACACTGGAAATGCAGAGCAACACTCACAGAATGCTGGAGGAACTCAGCAGGCCAGCCAGCATCTATGGAAAAGAATAAACAGTCGACATTTCAGGCTGAGACCTTTCATCAGTCCTCCAGCGTTTTGTGTACGTGTTGTCTGAAATATGCCTTACATTTCTTTTAGTGCCTGTACCAACCTTAGGACTTCCCAAAGTTTTTAAGAGGCCAATGGAATATATTTTTTCTGAATGCTTTCACTATAACTATGTAGGAAATTGTACACAGTCTATATCAATGTCATAGTCAGAGAAAATAACAGTCAGAAACAGGCCCTGTGCCCCATCTAGTCCATCCCAACCTGTTTTTCTGACTAGTCGCAGGTATCCGCACCTGGACCATAGCATTCCACACCACTCTCATCCCCGTGCACTTATCCAAACTTCTCTTCAATGTTGCAATGGAACCAGCAGATCAATTATTTTAGTTCATAGCAGGTGATGGCTGATGGCAATGCCAGCATTTACTCTTAATCCTTAATTCCCCTAAACTCTGCTGTGGACGGTCCCGAGCCCAGCTGTGAAAGGAGGAGGGTTGGACATGGGGCTAGCAACCCCATCCTGTAAAAATTCAGAGCTGCAGAAACGCCAACAGAAGCTTCAAAGACTTCAAGGGCTGGGGTGAGCTGCTGTCGGTGGCCTATGGCCCAGTATGGGTAATGGGCTTAAGTAAACATAATTGCCTCTTAAACTGAAGAGGCGATTAAGAATCATGAAACCTGCAGTCACATATACACCCAGTGGCCACTTCAATCAGGTATACCTGCACAACTGCTCATTAATGCAAATGTCTAATCAGCCAATCATGGGGCAGCAACTCAATGCTTAAAAGCATGCAGGCGTAGTCAAGAGGCTCAGTTGCTGATCAAACATCAGAATGGGGAAGAAATGTGATCTAAGTGTCTTTGACTCTGGAATGAGTGTTGGTGCCAGATGGGGTGGTTTGAGTATCTCAGAAACTGCTGATCTTGAAGTGGATGGGCTACGGCAGTAGAAGACCACGAATATACACTTAGTAGCCACTTTGTTAGGTACACGAGGCTCACATAGCATGTCAACAGTGAAATATATCTAAATACTAAACTTTCTGCCCTGCAGTACTAAAACCAATTGCAAAAGCAGCAGCCAAAATGAACTAAGTCAACACTAAACAGGATTCGAACCAGAGTCCTCTCACACAGTGAACACAACACCCAGAGACTGGTATCACCCTGAAGGCTTGCTATGCACAGACAAGAGACGGATGCCAGAATGAAAGTGATGCAAGGGCTCAAACACTTGGAAGCTCTTACCACGAAGGTGAAGGGCTCTGATGAGATAGCCCGATAGTCATCGTTGCAGTCCACAACACAGACCTCCACGTAACCTTTGTCAGCCACCTGGGGCATGGCCTGCTCCATGTCACACACGATCCTGGAAGCAAACAGATTAGACTAGCTTTAGTTACCGAAACATACAGTGAAAAGTGTCACTCTGCGCTCGCGACAAACACAGCCCGAAGGTGTGCTGGGGGCAGCCCGCAAGTGTCACCATGTTTCCGGTGCCAATATGGCATGGCCACAGCTTACTAATCGCAACCTGTTTGCCGTTTTGAAACGAGGACAGCACACCAGAGTACCCAGAGGAATCCCACAGAGTCAGGGAGAAAGTACAAGCTCCTAACAGTCAGCGGTGGGAATTGAACCCTGATCTCACAGTGACTGGCACTCGAAGTTATTACACTAACCACTATGCTACTGTGCCCAAAGGGCAAGGTAATCACTGTTTCTAGCCCAGTGCAGCGTCTCCCTATTTGAGCAAGATCTGGCCAATTCATGTCGAAGGCCCAGCTGCCCTATGCCCCGGTGTCTCCCCACTTTCACTAGGTGCCCCTAAGGATAACTCAAGCTTCGTGACATTGCAGGGGGTACGCTGTTCTCCCGCTTCGCTGCTTGCGCAGGGACAGTCTGAGTTAGATACAGAATGAAGTTCCTTCTGTATTGTACGGGCACATGCCACCCGGGCAGGATCAGCACAGACTGGAGATAGGTTTGCACAGGGAGAGGCTGTTCCCATTCCCTTTCTAATAAAAACAACTTAGTTACAGAGTCAACCTCCTATTAAATTTATAGTGTATATTTAAAGCCGAGGTCGATAGGCACTTAATTAATTAAGTGCGTCAATGGTTATGGGGAGAAGGCAGGAGAACGGGGTTGAGGGGGAAAATAAATCAGTCATGAAGGAATAACAGAGCAGTCTCAATGGGCCGAATGGCCTAATTCTGCTCCTCTATGTTATGGCCTTGCACTGGCAGGACAATGCATCGGTACTGAGTGTGACACACGGCATGCTTCCAGTGGCCTCAGTTCAATTCTGACCTCGGGCACTGTCGGTGTGGAGTTCTCCGTGTTAGTGTTATACAGCAAGGAACCAGGCCATTAGGCCCAATTCTTCCACGCCATTCGAGGTCCCCAAACGAGTTCAACCCAAGTGCCTGCGTTTGACACATATCTCTCTTAAGCATTTCTATCCATGTGTATGGAAATCCAGCTGCAAAGTCCAGAGATTGTTCCCAATCTTTAAAATTTTAGTTTACGGATACAGCATGGTTACAGGCTCTCCCACCCAACCAGCCCCATACCACCCAATTGTACTCATCTGACCGATTTACCCACTAACCCATACAGTTTTGGAATTTCGGAGGAAACCAGAGCACCTGGAGGAGACCCACATGGTCGCGGGGAGAGCATACAGACTCCTTATAGACAGCAATGCGAATTGAATCTGGGTCACTGTTCCTTGAGCTCTGGGTCAAGGTGTTAAATTGGGTCATGTTTTACGCTGGTCCACAGTTGTCCGACTCCGATTAAGTTTATATTAAATAAATCTGCTTTTAAGATGGAAAGAGTGCAGATAAGACGATGTTGAAAGGAATTTGACAGTCCCGGTTATAGGGAGAGATTAGACAGGCTAGGACTTTCTTACCTTGGAGCGCAGAGGACTAAGAAATGATGTCATAAAGGTGCACAAAATCAGGGTGAATGCACTCCGTCTTTTTCTCAGAGTTGGGGATTCAAGGACTAGGGAGCATGGGTTTATGGTGAGAGGAGAGAGGTTTAATAGGAACCTGACGGGCAAGCTTTTCACCCAGAGGGTGGTCTGTATGTGGACTGAGCTGTCAGACAAAGAGGTTAAGACAAATACATAAACAACTTTCAAAAGACGGTTGGACAGGCGTTTGAATAGGAAAGATTTAAAGTTCAAAGTAAATTTATTACCAAACTCTATATATGTCACAAAATACAACCCTGAGATTCGCTTTCTTGAAAGTATTCACAGAACAATAGAGTCAATGCAAAACTACACACGAAGACTGATAAACAATCAAAATGTAAAAGAAGAGAATGTGTAAATACAAAAAGAGAACTATTAATAACAAAACAAATGTAAATTCATAATATTGAGAATGCTTACAACGTTGAGAGCCGTCCCACAACACAAACGAAGCTCTCCTTTGCCCAGCTTTTGGAAAATCAGATCACTCTTCGATCCTGCTTTTGCCGACGTACAAGCAGAAGCTGAAACAAGAGGTGGCCGTTGTTAAAACGGTCCACTGTTGGTCCGACCAATTGGCCTCCATGCTGCAGGACTGGAATGTTTCCCATGATGAGGATGTCTCTGAGTTCGCGGATGGAGTCAGGTGCTTCACCCGGAAGTGCATCGTCGATGCTGTCCCCCAGAAGTCGGTCAGGATCTTCCCGAACCAGAAACCCTGGATCAATAGTTCCGTGTGAGCAGCATTTACTGTGCAACATATTGCTAACATTGCCAGCAGTCAGCTGGAGCTCAGGGAAAGCAGCTACGGTCTGCACAAAGCTATCGAGGCTGTGAAACAATATAGGGACAAGATTGAGTGAAGATTCACAATGAATAGCACACGTGACTTGGGGCGAGGGCTGCGTACCATCGCAGACTTCAAAGCCAAATGTTGTGGTGCCGCCAACATCATGCCCTCTCTCCCAGAAGAGCTCAATCGCTTTTACGCTCGGTTCGATGTCGCTAGCTCCGAGCCTCCGAGGAAAGCCACCGCTACAACCTGCAACCTGGTCATCTCTGAGGCTGAGGTGTGCAGATATTTCCAACGAGTGGACAGTCGCAAGGCTGCAGGATCGGACGGCACCCCAGGGCGAGTACTCAGGATGTGCGCAGCACAACTGGCAGGTGTGTTTACAAACATTTTTAATCTCTCCCCCTCCCTGTGTAGAGTACCCTCCTGCTTCAAATTATCCACCAATGACCCTGTACCAAAAAAGACCAAGGTAACATGCCTGAATGACTGGCATCCTGTCATACTCACCTCAATAACAAGCAAATGCTTTGAGAGGCTGGTTAAGAATTACATCTGCAGCTGGCCACCACCCACACTAGATCCCCTACAATTTGCCTACCGACACAACCGATCGACAGATAACACCATAGCCACAGCTCTACATACTGTCTTTACACATCTGGAGAAGAAGAATGCTTATGTGAGAATGCTGTTCTTGAACTACCGTTCAGCATTCAACACCATAATTCCCTCCAGGCTCAACAAGAAGCTCAGAGACCTCGGCCTTGACCCTGCCTGGTGCAGCTGGATCCTGGACTTCCTGTCAGATCACCAGCAGGTGGTAAGAGTGAGCTCCCTCACCTCCACCCCTCCGACTCTCTATACAGGAGCCCCTCAGTGCTGTGTACTGAGTCCCCTCCTTTACTCCCTGTAATCCCATGACTGTATCGCCACCCACAGCTCTAATCTGCTAATTAAATTTGCCGACAACACTACATTGATTAGCCTAATTTCAAACAGTAATGAGGTGGCCTACAGGGAAGAAGTCATCCCTCTGACACGGTGATATCAAGAAAACAACCTCTCCCTCAATGTCACAAAAACAAAGGAGCTGGTTGTGGATTACAGGGGGAACGGAGACGGCTAACCCCTATTGACATCAATGGATCTGGGCTTGAGAGGGTAAACAGCTTCAAGTTCCTCAGCATCCACATCACTGAAGACCTCACGTGGTCTGTACACACCAGCTGTGTGGTGAAAAAGGCACAACAGCGCCTCTTTCACCTCAGATGGTTGAGGAAGTTTGGTATGGGCCCCCAAATCCTAAGAACTTTCTAAAGGGTACAATTGAGGACATCCTGACTGGCTGCTTCACAGCCTGGTATGGGAACTGTACTTCCCTCAATTGCAGGACTCAGCAGAGAGTGGTTGTGAACTTCCCATGATTCAGGATATTTACAAAGACAAGTGTGTAAAGAGGATCATTGGGGATCCGAGTCACCCCAACCACAAACTGTTCCAGCTGTTACTATCTGGGAAACGGTACCGCAGCATAAAAGCCAGGACCAACAGGCTCCAGGACAGCTTCTTCCACCAGGTCATCAGACTGATTAATTCATGCTGATTTGAGTGTATTTCTGGGTTACATTGACTGTTCTATTTATCATAAATTACTATGATTGCACATTGCACATTTAGAGGAGACATAAGGTAAAGATTTTTACTCCGTGTATGGGAAGGATGTAAGAAATAAAGTCAATTCATTCAACATGAGTTGTAGTGTTCGTGAAAGTGAGTCTGTAGGTTGTGAAAGCAGTTCAGTGTTGAGGTGAGTGAGGTTATCCATGTCAGATCAGGAGCCTGACAGTTGAAGGGTAATAACTGTCCCTGAACCTGGTGGTGTGGGACCTGAGGCTGCTGTAGAGAGCTTGGAACTGGATCCTTGTTAATGGATGCTGCTTTCTGATGGCAGTGCTCCTCATAGATGTGCACAATGGCGGGGAGGGCTTTGCCTGTGATGGACTGGGCCGTTTTCTACCATCTTTTGTAGGCTTTTCAGTTCATGGCCATTCCATTCCGTACCAGACAGATGTAGACCAAATGTAGGCAAATGGCACTAGCTGAGATGGGCATGCTAGTCAGCATGGAGCAGATGGGCCAAAGGGTCTGGCTCCAGGCTGAATGATTCAATGGCTCTCAGCAGAAATGACTTGACTTTATAGATCAACTGACTGGATTGGCTTCCCAGTCAGTTGTCCACTCGGAGGAGTCAACCAGCCGACGGGATTGGGAAATTGTGGGAAATTTCTGAAATGACTGAGGCTGATGTGTTTACCTGACAGAGGCAACACAAGTGGACAAGGTGGGATACTTGCCTTTATTCTACCGAGATGCAACACAGAGTGTCATAGGAAGTCATTCCTACCTGTGGCCATCAAACTTTACAACTCCTCCCTTGGAGGGTCAGACACCCTGAGCCAATAGGCTGGTCCTGGACTTATTTCTTGGCATAATTTACATATTACTATTTAACTATTTATGGTTTTATTACTATTTATTATTTATGGTGCAACTGTAACGAAAACCAATTTCCCCCGGGATCAATAAAGTATGACTATGACTATTGGTCAGGGCACCGAGTATAAGGACAACGAAGTCAAGTGGCGGCTTTACTAAACATTGGTCAGACCACACTTGGAGTAGAACGTGCAGGTCTGGTTGCCGTTGACAGGAAGGATGTGGAGGGTTTGGAAAGGAAGCAGGATAGGTTTACAAGGAATCTGCCTGGATGAGAGACCATCAGCTATACAGAGTGCAGGGGGAGAGGGGTTTGATGTTTTTTTTTGAATGAGTTCCATAGTTCCTGTTTCTGTGGGGAAGACAAATCTCAGGGTTGTATACTGCATACATAATTTATCAATAAATGTACTCTGAATCCGACAAAGAGGTCTGACATACTTGGGTTGTTTTCTTTGGAGCGCCAGCGGCTGAGGAGAGAATTATGAGAGATATAGGTCGATTTCGACTGTCTGCCCATCCTCCCAGGGTAGAAATGCCAAGGACCAGAGGGCACGCATTTAAGGCGAAGTGGGAAAGATTTAAAGGAGATGTGTGAGGCAAGTTTTCACAGAGCAGTGGTGGGTGTCTGGAACAGGCTGCCAGGTACACTAGTGGAAATAGGTATAATGGTGGTGTCAGACAGATACACAGGGAATCGAGGATATGGATTATGTTCAGGCAGGAGGTAATTAGTTTAATTCAGCATTGTGTTCAGCACAGACACTGTGGGCTGAAGGGCCTGTCCTGTGCTGTACTGTTCTCTGATCTGTGTACACACTCACTGCTCGGCGCTGATGTACTCCTCTGGGATGGGATTACAGCGGACCCTTCCCACGTGCACCCCGTAACGGATCTCGGAGAACATCAGGCCCAGGTTCACGCCGGTGATGGTCAGCCTGGTTCCTCCCTCCTTCGGCCCCGTCTCAGGCACCAGCTGTGGAGAGGAAAAAGGCACAGGTTGACAGTCTCGCCTAGCCAGCAAGAGAGCTATCTGCAACCGCACCATCTCCCGAACTTCCAGGCCCTAACGCTTTTGGAATGTGCAGGGCAACCACAGCACAGGGAGGAAACCCACGTGGTCAAAGGGAGAACGTACAAACTCCTTACAGACAACAGCAGTGAGAATTGAACCCTGATTGTTGGTGCTAACCACTGGAATCACTGTATCACATCTATGCTCTTTATAATGTGTGTTGCCTGACACATCACTTTGCCTGAGATTTTCAGTACACAAGACAGATCACTCCCAGACGATGAAGCAGCCAGCAGCTACACATGCATCACACAAGAAGGCACACACAGCCCTGGCGGTGGGTCAGAAATTGGCTGATACGAATATCATCGGCAGTTTCATACCATAGAAATAACCTCTCCAAGTGCATCTTCAGACATAACAAAGAGCGGGGTTGGATTAAATCTTCCGCATTCCTGACGGAGTTTGAAAGACTCTTGCAGACAAGCTAGATGCTCCGCTGTTAGCAAGCTCGCAGGCTAGTCAGCAACTGAGAGCGTAGCTTCAAATTGCTTTTCCCAAGTGAAAAGGCTGTTGGCTATCAAGCTGCTTGCGCTGTCTGTCTGCAAGGAGTTTGGACGTCCTCCCCATGACTCTGTGTGTGGCATTCCTCTGGGTGCTCCAGTTTTTGGTGCCAAAAGCGTGCAAACACCTGCAGGCTGTCCAGTGCCATCTCGACTGATTTCATTTAATACAAACGATGCATTTCACTGTACGTCTCCACGTCCAGCTGACAAGTAAACCTGGTCTTTAAATTTTGACACTCCAAAGGCATAGCGGTTAGGGCTAGTGAGTTGTGGGCATGCTACGTTGGGGCAGGAAGTGTGGTGACGCTTGCTAACTGCCCCCAGGACACCTTCAGACTGTGTTGGTCAATGACGGAAATGACACACTTGTTTTGATGTTCATGTGAAAAATCTAATCTAATAAAGCTAATCTGACTGCTGTTTCCCTGAGAGCTGTGCAGGGATGAGATGTCTGCGTTGGTGGGGGGGAGTAAAAGGGTGTAAAGGGAGGAGGGAATGTGGTATGGGGTCCAGTGAGGCAGGCAACCCCTATTCCAACTCAGGATGAAATTCAAAAAGGAATGCTGCGGATGCTGGAAATCTGAAATAAAGGCAGAACATGCTGGAAACACTCAGCAGGTCAGTCAGCATCTGTGGGGAGAGAACCTCTCATAGAATCATACATGAAGACAACCTTCATCCCAACTGCTCCACGGTGATCAAGATGCAGTGTAGTGGTTAGCACAAAACCCTACAACATCAGCAACCCTGGTTCAATACCCGTCACTGCCCGTAAGGAGATTGTATGTTCTCCCCGTGAGTGCATGGGTTTCCTCCCTCAGTCCAAAGACGTACTGGTGAATGGTTAATTGGTCATTTTAAATTGTCCTGTGAATGGGCTAGGATTAATTGGAGGACTGCTGGGTGGCGAGGCTCGAAGGGCCGAAAGAGCCTGTTTTGCACTGTACCTGGATAAATAAATAAATAAATTTAGCCCATTTGCCTGTTTATGGCCCATAATGTTATAAACCTTTCCTATGCACGTACTCTAAGAATCTCGGGCCTGAACTTTGCTTGTCTGCCCACAGATGCTGCCCAACCTGCTGAGTACTTTTTGTGTTTTTATTCCAATTTTGGAACCTGACTTCAGAATAAACAAGATCTAAAGGTTGGAGAGTGCAAGAAGGTGGAGGAATGAGAAAAGAAGGCCAAGGGGGCATCGAGAGCAAGAAGTTCATCGTGGGAGCCAAGCGTGGGGTTCGGCAAGCTCCACCCACACGTGGACTATGACGGTCCAATCAAAGGACACCTGGCACACCTGGCGGCAGAGGCAGCCAATCAGCTTGGCCAGCTCTGTGCCAGGTGATTGGGCCCATTGTTCCTGCAGCCAATCACTCATCACTCTTCTCGACAGGCCAGAAGGTCTCAGTTACTGAGACACCATGGTTACGGTGATGCTTGGCAATGCGATTCATTAAACCAAATTATTCATAATGGAAAGACAGGTGTAACTTGACAAAACAAATATTATGACTGATGAGGAG
This sequence comes from Mobula birostris, assembly GCF_030028105.1. Classification (NCBI taxonomy): domain Eukaryota; kingdom Metazoa; phylum Chordata; class Chondrichthyes; order Myliobatiformes; family Myliobatidae; genus Mobula; species Mobula birostris. The sequence continues at coordinate 6,966,073 of NC_092385.1, read as the reverse complement.
CTCTGTAACGGCCTTGTAATAACAATAATAGTATAATTATGGGCAATTTTACATCACTTTTAATGCCAAGTATTCATGTGACAAACAGCTGCAGTCTGCGGGTAAGGCAGGAAGCTGAAGAGAACAAACCCTGAGAGGAGAGATTCCACTGGAACTCAGATCCCAGCGGACAGGCTTGTTAATTTGAGATCAGAGTGAAATGCACAAGTCCCACTTAACACGCACGTCTGTGGAAGGATGAAACAGCAGATCAGAGCAGAAGAGAGCGGTGTGTTGGAGAACTCCCTGTTCCAACTAGGGCTGTGGGGTACTGGGAATGGGAATCGAGGGGTCTACGGATGGGGGAGGGAGGGAGGGAGCGAAGGGAAAATTATAAACAGAAGGGAGAGAGGGAATTCAAAATGGGTGAGGGGGAAGTGGAGTGAGGGGGAGAGGAGGGGGGAGAGGAGAGGAGGGGGAGAGGAGGGAGAGAGGAGAGGAGGGAGAGAGGAGGGAGAGAGGAGAGGAGTGGGGAGAGGAGAGGGGAGGAGAGAGAAGGGGAGGAGAGAGGAGGGGAGGAGAGAGGAGGGGAGGAGAGAGGAGGGGAGGTGAGAGGGAGTGGGGAGGGGAAGAGAAGGAAAGGGAAAAGGAGGAGAGGGGGAAGAGGGAAGGGGAAAGAGGGGAAGAGGTGGAAGAGAGTGCAAGAGAGGGAAAGACGTGGAAGAGAGGGGAAGATAGAAAGAGATGAAAAGAGAAAGGAAGAGATGGGAAGGGGAAGAGAGGAGGAAGAAACATAGAAACATAGAAAACCTACAGCACAATACAGGCCCTTCGGCCCACAATGCTGTGCTGAACATGTACTTATTTTAGAAATTACCTCAGGTTACCCATAGCCCTCTATTTTTCTAAAGAAGGGGAAAGAGGGGGAAGGGGGAAAGGGGGGAAGGGGAAGAGGGGTGAGGGGAAGAGGGGGGAAAGGAGGCGAGGGGGAAGAGGGGGCAAGGGGAAGTGGGGGGCAAGGAGGAAGGGAAGAGGGGAATAGAGGGGAAGAGGGGAGGAGTAGGAAAAGGAAGAGAGGGAAAAGGAGGAAAGATGGTGGGAGAGCAGGAAAGGGGGGAGAAAGAGGGATGAAGAAGGAAAAAGGGAGGAAGGGGAAAGAGGGAGAATGTCAGGGAAAAAGGAGGAAAACAGGAGAAGCAGGGAAGGGGAAGAGGGGAAGGGTAAAAGGGAAGGGGAAAAAGGAGGAAATAGTGAGGAAAGATGGGAAAAGAGGGAGGAAAAGTGGAGGGGGAAGAGGGGAAAGAGGATGACGGGAAAGAGGGGAAGGGGAAGGGGAAAGGGGAAGGGGGAACAAGGAAGGGGAAAGAGAGCAAAAGAGGGATCAAGAAGGGAAGAGGGAGAAAGTGGAGTGAAGGTGAAGAGGGAGGAAATACAAGGAAGAGGAAGGAAGGGGAAAGAGGGAGAAACGGGGATTATGGGGAAGAGGGGAAAGATGGACAAAGCAGGGGAAGGGTAAATGGGGAATGAGGGGAAAGGGGAAGAGAGAAAAGGGAGAATGGGGAAAGGGGGAAGGAGGAAGGCGAAAGGGGAGAGTAGTGCACGCACGGACCATGTCTGGGTGGAGGGGTACATGTGCGGTCCATGTGTGAGAGGAACACGTGTTGACCAGGTTGATGTGAACATGCGCAGACCATGTAGAGGGGAGTACGCACGGACCATGTAGGGGGACGTACGCGCGGACCGTGTAGGGGGACGAACGCACGGACCGTGTAGAGGGGAGTACGTGCAGACCGTGTAGAGGGATGTACACACAGACCGTATAGAGGGATGTACACACAGACTGTGTAGAGGGACGTACACGCAGACCGTGTAGAGGGACGTACACGCAGACCGTGTAGAGGGGAGTACGTGCAGACCATGTAGAGGGATGTACACACAGACCGTGTAGAGGGATGTACACATAGACCGTGTAGAGGGATGTACACACAGACCGTGTAGAGGGGAGTACGTGCAGACCGTGTAGAGGGACGTACACACGGACCGTGTAGGGGGACGTACACACAGACCGTGTAGAGGGGAGTACGTGCAGACCGTGTAGAGGGATGTACACACAGACCGTGTAGAGGGATGTACACACAGACCGTGTAGAGGGGAGTACATGCAGACCGTGTAGAGGGATGTACACACAGACCGTGTAGAGGGATGTACACACAGACCGTGTAGAGGGATGTACCTTGGTGATCCTGGGGTTGGTGCACCTGCTGTTGCTGCTGCTTTGGTGCATCCAGCTGCCACCCGGCGTCTGACAGTCGGGTTGAAGCACACACCTCTTCTCCAGCACACACCAGCCGCACTCAAACTTGGGGTCAGCCTTCAGGCAAAGTCCGCAGCTCTCCCGTAATGCAGTGCACTTGTACAGGTGAGCTGGAGGGGAGAGGAGGGGAGAGGAGGGAATGGTTAGTGATCAGAACTGGAGGTTCAGTGATCCCCTCCATTTAGACCTGACTCTACTGGTCGACAACTAGACCAGCCTTATCTTTCCCACCATGTTCCAGTCACACTTCTCCTCGCCTCTTCCAGTCACTCTCATCCCGCTACCCAGCCTCGCCGCTTCCTGCCATTCTCCACCCCGCCACCCAGCCCTCCCGCTTCCTGTCACACCCCAGCCTCACCCCATCCCACTCCCCAGGCTGAGTTCAGAAGAATGAGAGTGATCTCCTTGAAACCTATCAAATATTGAAAGGCCTCGATTGAGTGGACATAGACAGGATGTTTCTACAGTGAGGGAGTCTAAGACCAGAGGTCACAGCCTCAGAATAGAGGGGTATTTCTTTAGAACAGTAAATGAGGAATAATTTCTTTAGCCAGTGGGTGGTGAGTCTGTGGAATTCAATGCCACAGAGGGCTGTGGGTATGAGGAATATTTAAATTGGAAGTTGGTAGGTTCTTGAGTAGTAAGGGTGTCAAAGTTACTGGGAAAACGCAGGAGAATGAGGGATAATAGATCACTGATGATGCAATGGTGGAGCAGACTCGATGGGCCGAATGGCCTGATTCTGCTCCTATATCTCATGGGACTACCTCAGGTAGACACCCCGGTCAGCGTGGGTGAGTTGGCGGAGATGTCTGAAACTACCCTGCTGTGACAAAAACTATCAGATGGCTCCCCGGTACCCTCAGCAACACAATCTATCTACCCGGTTATGATCTTGCACTCCACTGTCTACCTGCACTGCACTTTGGGTGTAACTGTAGAACTTTATTCTGCATTTCTATTGTTACCTTGCACTACCTCAACACACTGTGTCACAATCTGATCTGTATGAACAGTATGCAAGACAAGCTTTTTACTGTACCTTGGTCATGTGACAATAATAAACTAATTCCAGCATAAATTCTGATGATTTATAATTTGTATATACTATTGAACAGAACCCTGGTATGATAAGATGGACTCTTGACCTCACAATCTACCTCATTATGGTCTTGCACCTTACTGCCTACCCGTACTGCACTTTCTCTGTAGCTTTTACACTTCACTCTGCTTTCTGCAATTGTTTTACCTGGTACTACCTAAATGCACTGTGTAATGATTGATCTATATGAATAGTATAGAACACAAGCTTTTCACTGTCTCTCGGTACATGTGACAATAATAAACCAATTCCAATTCCAACCGGAGGGTATAGGTTTACAGTGATGGATAATAGGTTTAGAGGTGACCTCAGGAAGAAATCTTTCACCCGGGGCTGGTTGAACTCTGGGATGCACTTTTTGGAAACAAAGACTCTTACAACAGTCAGGAAGTATTTTTTCAATATAAGAGCAGAACTGGGCTATTTGGCCCATCGAGTCTGCTCCACCATTTCATCATGGCTGATCCATTTTCCTCTCAGCCTCAGTCTCCTGCCTTCTCTCTGTATCCCTTCATACCCTGACTAATCAAGAATCTATCAACCTCTGTCTTAAATATACCCAATGACTTGGCCTCCACAGCCATCTGGGGCAACGAACTCCACAGTTCACCACCTTCTGGCTGAAGAAGGGCATTTGACTGGCCAAGGCAGAGGCTATAGACCAAGTGCTGGTACGTGTCAATTCACTCTGAATCCAGATTAAAAATGGAAGTGGGGTGAACCTAAGTAGCTCTGCCCGTCACCCTCCACATTTCCCTCTCCCCACATTGTTCCCATTGTTCCACACTCCGCTTCCTCTGTCAGATTCCATCACCTGCAGCTCTTTGTTGCCTCTACCAACTTCCATCACTATTTCCACTTTCCCCCTCTCCATCTGCCTATCGTTGACACATTCCTCCCGCAAGGTTCCCTTCTACTTTGATCCCATCTGCCCTCCCCACCGCCCTCACTACAGTCCACGTTCCAGCTTTCTCTTCTATCAGATTCTACCGTCTGGAGCCCTTTGGTGCCTCCATCTATCACCTCCTAGCCTCTGTTCTCACTCTCCCCTCTTCCATCTGCCTATCATCCCTCCTCACCTGGATCCACCCATCACCTCCCAGCCTCTGACTCTATTCCCACTCTCTTCTCCTTCATCTATTGTCCCTCCTCACCTGGATCCACCCATCACCTCCCAGCCTCTGACTCTATTCCCACTCTCTTCTCCTTCATCTATTGTCCCTCCTCACCTGGATCCACCCATCACCTCCCAGCCTCTGACTCTATTCCCACTCTCTTCTCCTTCATCTATTGTCCCTCCTCACCTGGATCCACCCATCACCTCCCAGCCTCTGACACTATTCCCAGTTTTCCCCTCTTCACCTGACTCTCACTCCTCCTCAACTGGATCAACTTACCTCTCAGCCTCCGACACTATTTTCACCCTCTCCTCCTTCAGAGCCCATCACTCTGCTCACCTGGATCCACCTATTACCCACCAGTTCAACACACCCCTTCACTCCAAACTCTATCTCCTCTCTGCTCTTCCAATCCAGATGAAAGATCTTGACCCAAAAGACTGGCTGTCCATTTCCCTCCCAGGTTCTGCCTCACCCACTGGGTTCCTCCAGCCCTTTGTTGCTCTCGGTTCTAGCACCTACACTTTCTTGTGCACCGAATTCTATTTAGACTCACAGAATCAAAGAGCACGACAGCACAGAAACAGGCCCTTCAGCCCATCTAGATCATGCCTAGCCCCACTGTCCTGCACCAGGACCATAACTCCCCACACCTCTCCCATCCAAGTACTCATCCTAACTTCTCTTAAATATTGAAGTCAAATCTCCATCCACCATTTCCACGGCAGCTCATTCCACACTTGAGCGAAGAAGTTCCCCCTCAGGTTCACCTTAACTATTTCACCTTTCACCCTTAATCCATGACCTCTAGTTCTAGTCTCATCCAACCTCAGGGGGAAAACAGCCTGCTTGAATATACCCTATCTACATGCCTCGTAATTCTGTATACTTCAATCGAATCTCCCCTCGTTCTCCTACGCTCCAGGGAATAAAGTTGTAAATTATTTAACCTCTCCATCCAACTCAGGTCCTCACCAGCAACATCCTTGTAAAATTTTCTCTGTACTCTTTCAATCTTATTGATATCTGTCATGTAGGTAGGTGATCAGAACAGCACTCAATACTCCAAATTAGATTTCACCAACATCTTATACAACTTTAGGCCAAAAGACATAGGAACAGAATAGGCCAGTCAGCCCATAGTCCGCTCTACCATTCATTTGTAACTGATTTACTTTCCCCGTTACAACCCCACTTTGCAGCCTTCTCCTATAAGCTTTGATGTCCTTACTAATCAAGAGCCTATCAACATGCCAACTCCTCTACTTAATAACCTAATTTAAGAAGGCCAATGCGCCAAAAGCTCTCTTTACGACCCTATCTACCTGTGACGCCACTCTCAAGGAATTATTGATCTGGATTCCCAGACCAACTCCACCGTGAAAGGTCTCAAGCCCGGCTGTGAAATGAGGAGGGTTGGGCATGGGGCCAGCAACCCCCTCTGTCAAAACCCAGAGCTACGGAAACACCACCAGAAGCTCCAGAGGCCCCGTCCCTGGGAGAGGAAGGATCTCTGATCAGCTACACCCGAGGACTCCGGTGAGCTGCTGTTGATGGCCTAAGCCCCAGCAAGCAGTGATGGGTTAAGTAAGAAGTGAGTATTCCCAGCTCCCTCAGTTCTACTGCAGTCCTCAGTGTCCTATCATTCACTGTGCAAGTCCAACCCTGGCGTGCCCTCCCAAAATGGCTGGCACTGATACAAGTGAGCAGCCTCCCACCAATGCCGTAAACTTGGGGCAGCATGGTAGTGTAGCGGTTAGCACAACACTTTACGGTACCAGCGGCCCAGGTTAGTAGTCAGACTTTATTGATCCTGAGGGAAATTGGTTTTCGTTACAGTTGCACCATAAATAATTAAATAGCAATAAAACCATAAATAATTAAGATAGTAATATGTAAATTATGCCAGGAAATAAGTCCAGGACCAGCCTATTGGCTCAGGGTGCCTGACCCTCCAAGGGAGGAGTTGTAATGTTTGATGGCCACAGGCAGGAATGACTTCCGATGACGCTCTGTGTTGCATCTCAGTGGAATGAGTCTCTGGCTGAATGTACTCCTGTGCCCAACCAGTTCATTATGTAGTGGATGGGAGACATCGTCCAAGATGGCATGCAACTTGGACAGCATCCTCTTTTCAGACACCACCCTCAGAGTCCAGTTCCATCCCCACAACATCACTGGCCTTACGAATGAGTTTGTTGATTCTGTTGGTGTCTGCTACCCTCAACCTGCTGCCCCAGCACACAACAGCAAGCATGATAGCACTGGCCACCACAGACTCGTAGAACATCCTCAGCATCGTCCGGCAGATGTTAAAGGACCTCAGTCTCCTCAGGAAATAGAGACAGCTCTGACCCTTCTTGTAGACAGCCTCAGTGTTCTTAGACCAGTACAGTTTATTGTCAATTCGTATCCCCAGGTATTTGTAATCCTCCACCATGTCCACACTGACCCTCTGGATGGAAACAGGGGTCACCGGTGCCTTAGCTCTCCTCAGGTCTACCACCAGCTCCTTAGCCTTTTTCATATTAAGCTGCAGATAATTCTGCTCACACCATGTGACAAAGTGCCCCATGTGCCCCGGTTTCCTCCGGGTGCTCTGGTTTCCTCCCACAGTCCAAAGATGCACCGGTGTGTAGCTTAATTGGTCATTGCAAATTGTCCTGTGGTTAAACTAGGGTTAAACCAGGGATTGCTGGGTATCGCGGCTCGAAGGGCCAGAAGGGTCTTTTCCGCACTGTATCTCAATAAATAAATAATAAATACAATTTGTATCACTCTGAAGTCGAACAGCGGTGAGCTTGCCAGCACTGCCTCTGAAGACGTGTCACAGGGGCAAGAGGAAACAGGGGAAGAGGCAAGGGGCAACTTACCTTTCAGAACGCAAATCATTCCCACACCGAGACACACACACACCAGCTAATTTGATTATGTCTGTGTGTGATTAAAAAAGTGCCACCAACCAGTGTTTTAATTACACAAACATTCGCAACGACAAGCTCGGCTGTGGACCCGTCACGGGCTAATTGGAAGACAGATGCTTCCCCAGGGTCCCTGGGGTACGTGACTGGCTGCTGGCTTCAGCGAAGGAGGTGCACATTTACACCACAACCCAAATGTGACTCCAGTCCAGAATCTATGTGGCAGACCCTGAACCAGCCAATGACATGGCCTAGAGTGTATTTATTATTCATTAATTTATCATAAGGGTGAGTTTTGAAGTGCTTGGAGGCACATGATAAAATAGACCAAAATCAGCATGGTTTCCCTGAGGGGAAATTTTGCCAGATAAATCTGTTGGAATTCTTTGAGGACATAACAGGCAGGATAGACAAAGGAGAGTCAATGGATGTTGTTTATTTGGATTTTCAAATGGCCTTTGATAGGGTGCTCACGAGGCTGCTTAACAAGGTAAGAGCCCACAGCATGAAAGATACTAGCATGGATAGAAGGTTGGGAATAAAGGGGGCCTATTCAATTTGGCTGCTGGAGACTAATGTATTCTACATGGGTCGACGTCGGTATTGGAGCTATGATTTGGATGACGCGATTGATGGTTTTGTGACCAAGTTTGCGGACAATACAAAGATAGGTGGAGGGGCAGATGGTGTTGAGGAAGCAGGGAGTCTGCAGAAGGACAGATTGGGAGAATGGGCAGATGGAACATAGTGTAGGAAGTGTATGGTCAACCACTTTGGTGGAAGGAATAAAAGTGTAGACTATTTTCTAAATCGGGAGAAAATTCAAAAATCAGAGGTGAAAAGGGACATGGGAGTCCTCGTGCAAGATTCCCTAAAGTAACTTGCAGGTTGAGTCGGTGGTAAAGGAGCCAAATGCAGTGTTAGCATTCATTTCAAGAGGACTGGAATATAAAAGCAAAGATGGAATGCTGAGGCTTTATAAGGCATTGGTCAGATCACACTTGGAGTATTGTGAGCAGCTTAGGGCTCCTTATCGAAGAAAAGATGTTCTGGCACTGGAGGAGGGTCCAGAGAAGTTCATGAGAAGAATTCCAAGAATGAAAGGGTTAGCATATGAGGAGTGCTTGATTGCTCTGGGCCGATGGAATATTGAAAGGCCTAGATAGAGCGGATGTACGGAGAATGTTTTCTGTAGTGGATGAATTTAGCACCAGAAGGCACAGCCTCAGAATAAAGGGATGTCCATTTAGAACAGAGATAAGGAGGAATTTCTTTAGCCAGAGGGTGGTGAATCTGTGGAATTCACTGCCATGGATGGCTGTGGAGGCCAGTCATTGAATATATGTACAGTGGAGGTTGATAGGTTTTTGATTAGTCAAGGAGTCAAAGATTATGGGGAGAAAGCAAAGAAATGGAGTTGAGAGGGGTGACTTGGGACCCTTCACTGCTACAGCCTTCCTCTGCCTTCACTGGCATTGTGATGCACCATCATCCTCTGCCTTCACTGGCATTGTGATGCATCATCATCTTCTGCCTTCACTGGCATTGTGATCCATCATCATCTTCTGCCTTCACTGGCGTTGTGATGCATCATCATCTTCTGCCTTCACTGGCGTTGTGATGCATCATCTTCTGCCTTCACTGGCGTTGTGATGCATCATCATTCCCTGCCTTCACTGGCGTTGTGATGCATCATCATTCCCTGCCTTCACTGGCATTGTGATGCACCATCATTCCCTGCCTTCACTGGCATTGTGATGCATCATCTTCTGCCTTCACTGGCGTTGTGATGCATCATCATTCCCTGCCTTCACTGGCATTGTGATGCATCATCTTCTGCCTTCACTGGCGTTGTGATGCATCATCATTCCCTGCCTTCACTGGCGTTGTGATGCATCATCATTCCCTGCCTTCACTGGCGTTGTGATGCATCATCATTCCCTGCCTTCACTGGCGTTGTGATGCATCATCTTCTGCCTTCACTGGCGTTGTGATGCATCATCATTCCCTGCCTTCACTGGCGTTGTGATGCATCATCTTCTGCCTTCACTGGCGTTGTGATGCATCATCATTCCCTGCCTTCACTGGCGTTGTGATGCATCATCTTCTGCCTTCACTGGCATTGTGATGCATCATCATTCCCTGCCTTCACTGGCATTGTGATGCATCATCTTCTGCCTTCACTGGCGTTGTGATGCATCATCATTCCCTGCCTTCACTGGCGTTGTGATGCATCATCTTCTGCCTTCACTGGCGTTGTGATGCATCATCATCTTCTGCCAGCTCCATCACTGAGGTCTTGGTTGGGTTGCTCGGTCTGGAACCTCCTCCTTGACCAGCACTCATGACCTCAGGAAGTCCCAAGCCTCTCCTCCACGGGAAGGTGACAATCCTTGGAGAGATCATTTACCACTACTCTGCACCAATTCTATGTCCTACAGACCCACTTTCCCGCAGGTGCTCAGAATGAGATTGAATGGGCGTGTTGAGCAACCAAGCCTGTCTCACAGCATTGCAATCCTTTAAGTTTAATTACTTATCCCAAGCCGACCAGCAGCAGCCAACATATCCCCACAAGTAACACAGTGAAGCCACTGAAGAATCAGGGAAAATGGTACAGGTACTGACAGAGCTGTGTTGCTGACACCCCTTTATCTAATCTGGGGGCAGAAGCCAGAATAAGGAGGTGGGGAAATGGGAGGTGCAAGTCAGAGGGTGAAAGGTGATACCAGGTGAGGGGGGAAGGTAGGTGGGTGGGGGAGGAGGGCTGAAGTGAGAAGTTAGGAGGGAAAAGGGCTGAAGAAGGCAGCTTCTGATAGGAGAGCAGAGCAGACAATGAGAGAAAGGGCAGGATTAATTTATTGTATGGAAAGGGTTCAAATTTCAGAAAATAGATTTGACCCTCTCCGTCTTCATTCCCCCCCCCCCCCCCCGCTGCAGTTCCCTCAGTAAGATTATCGAGGGAGAAATTTGGCCCAGAGGGCTTGGAAAGTAAAGGGAGCAGAATAATCGACTGTTTGAAGAGTCTCAAGTGGCTGTTTGCTCAAAGCAAATGCACACAAATTAAGTGCTGCTCTAAATGTGATCAGATCATTCTGAATATTAACCCTGAGAGATATCTGTTCCTTTATCAGCAGTGATTTCCCCAAGGATGTTTCAGTGGATGAAGCAAAGGTTACTGAAGTTGTTACTCCCTGTGCCTGATTGCTCCCATAGAGTCTCCTACCGTCCCCACAATCTCTTGCCCTCTCTCGAAATCAGAATCAGAATCAGGTTTAATATCACTGACATATGTTGTGAAATTTTTGTTGTTTTGCAGCAGCAGTACAGTGCCATACATAATAAAAACTATAAATTACAATAATATATTACATACAATACAATGTAATTTAAAGATTTTATTACATAATTATTATTCAAAATTTTCTATATATACAGATAGGGAGTGCATGGATCCAGTTAATTAGTTCACATTGGAACCAGTACCCTTTGGCCCAATTAAGTATATATAAGTTAGAAAAGAAGTGCAGAAGGATTGAGAAAAAATAGTGAGGTAGTGTACATGGGTTCATTTAGAAATCTGATGGTGGAGGGGTACAAGGTGTTCCCAAAATGTTGAGTGTGTGTCTTCAGGCTCCTGTACCTCCTCCCTGATGGTAGCAATGAGAAGAGGGCATGTCCTGGGTGGTCATCATCGTTACATGTTGTGTCGCATGATGTGTGAATGGTCTATCTATGACCACGATCGTTCTTGGCAAACTTTTCTACAGAAGGGATTTACCACCGCCTTCTTCTGGGCAGTGTCTTTACAAGATGGGTGACCCTAGCCATTATCAATTCTCTTCAGAGATTGTCTGCCTGGTTCAATGGTCGCATAACCAGGACTTGTGATATGCACCAGCTGCCTGTACAACCATCCACCACCTGCTCCCATGGCTTCACATGACCCTGATCCGGCGGGGAGGGGGGGGGCTAAGCAGGTTCTACACCTTGCCCAAGGGTGACCTGCAGGCCAGCAGAGGGAAGTAGCACCTTATACCTCCTTTGATAGTGACATATCTCCACCTCGTCACCTGGTCCTGGGTTATGAGGGTCCTTAATGATGGATGATGTCTTTTTGAGGCATTGCTCTTTGAAGGTGTCCTGGATGCTGAGTGCTTTGAGGGTTTCACAGTTGATCAGGAGGCTCTGGTTAGGCTGCGCGGAGAAGCAACTGCTTCATGGCTCAGGCCCTCGGGGGTACAGAGTTGGCAGAAGTGGTAGATGGAGTTCAATCGGGAAAATTGTGAAATGATTCACTTTGGAGGTTTGACTTTGAAGGCCGAGTACGAGATTACTGGCAGGATTGTTAGCAGTCTAGAAGAACAGAGGGATCTTTGTGTCCACGTCCACAGATCCCTCAAAGTGGCAGCACAAGTTGATAGTTTGGTTAAAGAGACAAACAGTGCATTGCCATTCATAAATATGAGAAAGTCTGCAGGTGCTGGAAATCCAGAGCAACACATACAAAATGCTGGAGAACTCAGCAAGTCAGGCAGCATCTAGGGAAATGAATAAACAGTCGATGTTTCGGGCTGAGATCCTTCAGCAGGGCTGGGAAGGCAGGGGGAAGACACCAGAATGAAAAGGTGGGAGAAGGGGGAAGAGGCTAGTTGTACGGTGATAGGTGAAGCCAGGTGGGTGAGAAAGGTCAAGGGCTGGAGAGGTAGGAGAGGAGAGTGGACCATATGAGAAAGGGAAGGAGGAGGGGGACCAGGGGGAAGGTGAGAAGTGACAAGTCAGAGTGCAGAATGGGGGAGGGGCTGAATTTGTTCACCGGACAGAGAAATCGATGTTCATGCCGTCAGGTTGGACTTCATTAGTCGGGGGATTCAGTTCCAGAGCCGTGAGGTACTGTTGAAGCTCTATAAAACTCTGGTTAGACCGCACTTGGATTATTGTGTTTAGATCTGGTCGTCTCATTATAGGAAAGATGTAGAAACTTTAGAGAGGGTGCAGAGGAGATTTTTCAGGGTGCTGCCTGGAATAAAGAGCATGTGAGGAAAAGTTGAACGAGCTCGGGCATTTCTCTTTGGAGTGAAGGAGGATGAGCAGTGACTTTATAGAGGTATATGAGAGGCATAGACAGAGTGGACAACCACACCTTTCTCCCAGGGCAGCGATGGCCAGTACCAGAGGGAGGTTTTTTCCACACAGAAATTAGTGGGTGCCTGGAACGCACTGCCAGGGCTGGTGGTAGACGCAGATACAATGGGGACAATTATTTTTTTTATTAATTGAATTACAGCACGGAATAGCACCTTCCCAGCCCTTCGAGCTGTGTTGCTCAGCAATCCCCAATTTAACCCCAGCCTAGCCATAGGACAATTTACAAAGACCAGTTAACCTACAAACCGGTACGTCCTTAGACTGTGGGTGAAACCGGAGCACCCAGAGGAAACCCACGCGGTCACGGGAAGAATATACTGATAGACAATGGGAAAGCAAGAGTATGTAAGGAAAAAAACGGGTAGTGGGCTATATAGGAGGAAGGGTTAAATTGATGATGGAATAGGTGTACATGGGCCAGCACAACATCGGGGGCCGAAGGGCCTGGACTGTGCTGTTCCGTGGAGACTACAACCTCGTTATGATTGGGCTACTTCCCACATCCCAAAGAAGTACTGCTTAGTTTGTTTGTAAAAAGAATCGAAGTGGACATTATGAGGCACATGTGAGGGGGAGTAAATAGCAGGGGCACAGGGAAATACAGGTAATCTCTGGGTGAGGACTCCATTACATTCCTGAGCACCGTTTGTAACCAGTCTTTCCTTAAGTTAGGATGTAGATGCTACAGCCAAAAACAAAAAAAAAAATCAGTGCCTCTCCTTCATCACAAGGCTATAAAAGACATCAGCTTGTCCCCAGTAACCAGAAAAAATTTTTCAGACATAGTATAGAAAGCATCCTCTCAGCTTGGGATGGCATTTGCCCTGCCCAACACAGCAAGAAACTGCAGGAAGCAGGTAAGACTCGGCTCCATTGACTCCATCCTGGGAGAGCAGCCAACATAATCTAGGACACTTGTATCCCAGATATTCCCTTTTCTCCTCTCTCCCCTAGGGCAGAAGGTACAAAAGTTTGAGAATGTGTCCAGCCAGGTTCAAGGAGAGCTTCGATTCCAAGTGCCCTCTTGTATGATAGAGGAGCACTCTTAATCTCTCAGCCTACTCCATCATAATATTGTACTTTATTGTTGACTACTCTGCACTTCCTTCACCTCTGTAACACTGTTCTGTGTTCTGTTTGTGTTTTTCTTAAATTCTGTACTACCTTGAATAATCTGTCGGACAGCAACGGACAGAGGCATGGCAGAATGCCAAGTTCCCAGCCAGCAGAAAGTGCCTGCAACAGCCATAAAATCCATCCCCTTCCATCTCTCCAGTCTCCAGAAATGCTTCATTGTAAGTACGGTGTGTCCACAACTGGGTCATTCATAAAGAAATGGAAGAATGGGACCGATGATGTTTTTCTAATACTGACAGGCATGGATACACTGGACCGACTGGAATCCTTTGTCACTATAAGGTCCCAGAGATATGCAGCATATATATGCTCAAGAACCTTGCTTCATAGTTTCAGAGTCATTGGTTATTAAGACACCACAAGGATGGCAAAATAAGTCCCAATACAAAACTACCATCAAACTCCTCACCAAATTACCCATCTGGGATGTCCTAAAGTAGATTGTTAGAGAAACCTGTCACTAAAGAGTGGAATAACAGCTTCTGAAAGTTGCTCTCCAAGCTACACCCCATCCTCATTTAGAAATATATTGCTGTTCTTTCACCACTGCTGGGTCAAAATACTTGCACTCTCTCTCTGTAAAATTCTTATGGGTTGTACCCACACCAAAGGACTGCAGCAGTTTCAGAAGGTAGCTCTCCACCATTTTCTCAAGGACACTGTGTTGTTAGTGATATATATACAAATGTATAAATAGATACATAAATGACTCCAATGAAAACGTAGATGGGCTGTTTATTAGAGTAACACACATAAAATGCTGGAGGAATTCAGCAGCTCAGTCAGCATCTATGAAGAAGTGTTGATCATTCATCAATGAAACTAAGTTAGGAAACTCACTACAAACGATCAAAACAAGCAACTCTAGTTCACAAACTGGAGGATGCACAGCAGCTTCACAAAATGGCAACTTCCATACCTTCGAACTCATGACAAGAACAAAGACAACTGGTTTGTCTGCTTTCACTGTCCTTGACACATTCGAGTTCTGCCTTTTCTTCCATATTTTAACTCCTTTGTGGCCAACAGAGGAATAAACAGTTGACATTTCAGGCTGAGACCCTATATTCAGATCAAGATCCCTCTCAGGATCTAGATGAAGGGTCTCAGCCTGAAAGGTCAACTGTATAATTTTCTCCAAAGATGCTGCCACTCCTGCTGTGTTCGTCTGGCATTTTATGTATGTTACTCTGGTTTGCCAGTGTCTGCAGAAACCCTTGTATTTATGGTTGGCTACTAAATTGGCAGGTGACATGAAAATGAGCAGAGTTGCAGACAATAAAAGGGATTGTAAAAAAGGTTACACAGGATATGGACGGAGAAATGCCAGAGTAGGAGGTATAGAATGGAGATGAGGAGGAATTAGTTCAGTCAGAGGGTGGCGAGTCTGTGGAATTCATGGATGGATTTGAATCATCCACAGGCAGAAGGGATTAGTTTAATATGGCATCATGTTGGGCTGAAGGGTCTCTTCCTGTGCCGTACTGTCCTATGTTCTCTGTTCTAGTTAGGGTTGGGCAATTAAGTCCTTTCCCATACACCTTGAATTATTTTTATTTAAAGAAATGGCATCTCTGACAGTACCGTGCCACCTTTCCGCGAGGAGGGTTTAACCCAGGACTTCCCAACCTGGAAGGTGTTGGGGCCTGCTGAGCTGTTCAAAGTTCGAAGTAAATTTATTAACAGAGTACGTATATGTCACCATATGCTACCTTGAGATCAATTTTTTGCAGGCATTTGTGGAAAAATAAAGAAATACAATAGAATTTATTAAAAAAGCTACACATAAACAAATACTGACAAACCAACCCATGTTCAAAAGAAGACAAATCCTGCAAATAAATTTACAAAATAAGTATTACTGAGAATATGAGCTGTAAAGAGCCCTTGAAAGTGAGTCCATAGGTGGTGGAATCAGTTCAGAGTTGAGGTGAGTCAAGTTATCCACACTGGTTCAGAGGCTTGAACCTGGTGCTGTGGGACGTAAGGCCTCTGTACCTCCTGCCTGATGGTAGTAGTGAGGAGACAGCATGACCTGGATGATGGGGATCCTTGCCGATAGATACTACTTTCTTGTCTCAGCTTTCCTTGTAGATGTGCCCAATGGCGGGGAGGGCTTTGCCTGTTATGGACTGGGTCATGTCCACTACTTTTTGTAGACTTTTCCATACCTGGGCATTGGTGCTTCCAGGCTGTGATGCAGCCAGTCAGGATACTCTCTACTGTGCATCAATAGAAGTCATAAGACCATAAGACAAAGGAGCAGAAGTCGGCCATTCTGCCCATCGAGTCTGCTCTGCCATTTTATCATGAGCTGATCCATTCTCCCAATTAGTCCCACTCCCCCGCCTTCTCACCATAACCAAAAGTCTATCAAACTTCTAGATGACATGCTGAATCTGTGCAAACTTCGAAGAAAGCAGAGATGCTGCCTTGCTTTCTTTGTGAGGGCACTGACGTGCAGGTCCCAGAACTGAATCTCTGATATGGTAGAATCAAGGAATTTAAAACCGCCTCTGACTCCCTAAAGAAGACTATCTCCTGAACCTCCGGCTTCTCCTCCTGATGTATCAGGCACTAAACACACTTAAGTTGTTCGGAAGAAGAGAGTGGTGCAGACATAAAGACAATCTGAGAGCAAAAGTGCCAACTGCAGCTATTCAGGAAGAGCTGGCACGTGGAGAGGTGTCGGATTTGTGCCAGGTGAAATATGTTACCCACCAAGCAACAAATCTGCTTAGAAACATCCTTCTCCAAGGATCGTCTCAGGAATTCAGGAAGAGCCCACAGAGGAGAGACGGGAATCCTGGGGTAATGAGTGGAAGGATTTAAAGGCAGGTTAGTTATCACATAGAGGGTGGTGATTATTTGGAATGAGGTGTCAGAAGACTGCTTGAGAGAGGCAGCATAGTAGTGTAATGTTATACTATATCACCAATCAAAGTTCAATTCCTGTCACTGCCTGTAAAGAATTTGCAGATTCTCCCCATGACGTGTGAGTCTCCACCACTGTCCTCCCACATCCCAAAGACGTACGGTAACGATTACTGAGTGGTGGACGTGCTATGTTGGTGCCAGAAGTGTGACGACACTTGTGGGCTGCCCAACACAATGCTTGCTGATTTGATTTGACGTCAACAGTGTGTTTCTCCGGACTTTTCAAAGTTTTCATGCACATGTGACAAATAAAGCCAATCTTTATCTTATTTAAAGTTACAACATTTCAAAGACACTTGGACAGAATTGTCGATAGGAAAGGCTTGCACCAAATGAAGATAAATGGGGCAAATTCAGCAGGGATAAGTTGGGCCGATAGGCATGTTTCTATACTCTGTATCTCTCTCTCTCTCTGGAGTTGGTACACCCTCCCTGTGATGATTATAAGTAATAATCTCAAAGATTATTATTTTATGATTATATAGCAATACAGCACAGTGACAGGTATTTCTAACCCAATGAGACCGCGCCACCCAGTTATACCCATATGACCAATTAACCTGCTAACCCACACGTCTTTTGAAAATGGGAGGAAAGCAGAGGACCCGGAGAAAACCCAAGTGGTCAGGGTGAGAACGTACAAACTCTTTACAGACGGCATCAGAACTGAATCCTGGTTGGGCCAGCGGGTGGCGCAATGACATTTGGCGCCAGACCCGGGAGCGGAGGTTCCCGGGTTCGAAACCAGTCGGGTCCGCTCCCGAGCACACTTTGCATCCGTGCCGGGTTGACTGTCGAGATCGCAACTCAACCTCGTAAAACAAAAGGGAAAAAAAATGTGAAAATGTCTGTGTGAGGTGTGGCGCGCCACACAGTCTCTCTCTCTCTCGCTCCGCGCCTTGTAAAAAGCCATGAAAAAGACATCGTCAAGAACGCGCACACGCAGGCACACACCAGAAAAAAAAAAGAGTTGAATCCTGGTCACTGGCACTATAATGGCGTTATGCTAACAACTACATTACTGTACTGCCTGTTTGGTAACATGTTGCCTGACCTGAGCTCCCGCAGCAGTAAGTTATCCAAAATGTGTGGGTAAGTGGTAGAATAGGTTTCCGGGAGTCAGGCAGCAGGTTTAATGGGATCGCTCTGAGAACCAGCACAGATTCGATAGGCTGAATAGCCTCCTACGCCACAAGAAAATAAATAAACCAATCCCAGCTGAGGTTGCTGAAGTGTCGTTTGTAGTGTGACAAGTTAACAAAATGCCATTCCGAAGCAAGGTTTCTTGCTACAGCCTTGGGTGATGCTTGTTTCTCAATCAGAATGGCTGGCCCTGTCACATCTGGGATCTTGTCCTTCGACAGCAGCGCCACTGGGTGCCCAACGCCTCAGGAAGGCTGGTGCCATAAAACCGCAAACCTTTCCCTGCAAATTCAGCCCCCGTGAAGCTGTGTGGAACCCCTTCAGGTCTCAGGGTTAGGTCTGAGGGAACTGCAGGGAGGGGAAGTAACGTCTCTGTTGAGTTTACCTTTAACATCAGCAAGTCTCAGAGGACGCAGCCTCAGAACAGAGGGATGTCCATTTAGAACAGAGATGAGGAGGAATTTCTTAAGCCAGATCGTGGTGAGTCTGTGGAATTTGCTGCCACACACGGCTGTGCAGGCCAAGTCACTGAATATATCTAAGACAGAAGTTGATTGGCCAGGGAATGAAGGGATACAGAGATAAGGCAGAAAATTGGGGCTGAGAGGGAAATGTATCGGCCATGATGAAATGGCAGATATTCAATGGGCCAAATTGCCTAATTCTGCTCCTTTATCTTATGGTCTTATGGTCTCAAAGGAATTGTGGGTGGGGGTTTATCTCTCTCTTGACCGTACCTTTAATGTTGGCTGGGTTGTCGATGACAAAGTTCCCATTCCATGCGACGGAGAGGTTCACAGGAAGATCACTGATGTCATTTCCTTCGTACATGTACTGCAAGAGAAAAGCACAGGTAATGAGTTAGGGAGGATCATTCTACCATGCAGGTTACCTTTTATTACCCACTTTATAAAATCCTGATAACTTACAGCACCTGAAACCAGGTGTGCACTGGGACACATCATCAGTAATGCATCCTCGGATCGTCAGGTGTTTCGGGTCTTTAATCATTAGACACCCTCCCCGAGGTGACCCATACAATAGCACATGTATTTCCAAATTATTTGTACCTCTGGGTCAACTCTAGAGAGGCAGATACCAATTCTATCTGATTCAGACCAACACCAAAATAACCAGAGATCATCATGTAAACTCATTGCTGGGTGTGGGATCTTGCTGTGTGCATTTGATGGGCCAAGTGGCCTTTTCTGTGTGGATGTTACAAGAATAACTGCATGTTACTTCACCAGATGAGACTGTTCAGTCCATCACTCCTGTACTAGCAATAACTCAGAATTTTCCACTATATGATACCAAGACAAGGTGAAAAGTCTGTTTATACTGTTTATCTAGATCAATGTGTTACAGAGCACATTGAGAGTGGGTCGTTGGTGGAGGAGCTTGACGGTGCAGACTGTGTTACCGCCTGCAACAGGAAGACATCAGAGTCAGCGCACAAAGGCAGCGCGCAGTTTAACTGCGAGTGATTGTCTTGGACATTTCTCTTGTGATTGCGAGACCCTGTTGGACATTGACAATGTAAAATGCTGCAGATCCGTTTCCCTTGTTTATTGGGGAGACAAATGGCAGGGGAGCTGCGTGGCTCTGGTTGTAGCATGGACTAGGCCCCAAGCAACAGGCTTCTCTGTTACAGCAGTCCAGGAGAAGAGAGTGGAGGCGGTGTAGCGTGGCGTCCATGTTAAGTTGGGGCTGGCCCCTTCTACCAGTGCTGCCCTCTAGTGTTCGATCAGTAGAATGACACGCTGGATTGCGTGCCTGCTTACATTCATCTGTGGATTGCTGAGAACAGCTTGTTCTTGCCGACAGCACCCATGCACCATCAATTTACAGAACATGCACTCAGGAACTTGGGCTACATATATATTTTTTAGTCTGACTATATGTTTGCTGTTATCTTATACATGGTATATGTGCGTTGCATTGTATGTGACTGTTGGTACCGTGACCCTAACGTAATGCTGTTTTGTTTGGCCGTATTCATGCATGGTTGAATGACAATTAAGCGTGAATTTGAACTGGAATAAGCTACAACAATAACAATGCAGAATAAGGTGTACATATTATCGAAAAGTACCGAGCAGATAAATGATAAAGTGCAAGATCATAATGAGTTAGACTGTGAGGCCATTTTTTTTTAGGTATCCGTTAGTCTTGCGAGAACATGGATCTGCGCCTGGAAAGTCTTCACTCTCCAGGGCGCAGGCCTGGGCAAGGTTGTATGGAAGACCAGCAGTTGCCCATGCTGCAAGTCTCCCCTCTCCACGACACCAATGTTGTCCAAGGGAAGGGCATTGGGACCCATACAGCTTGGCACCAGTGTCATCGCAGAGCAATGTGTGATTAAGTGCCTTGCTCAAGGACACAACATGTTGCCTCGCCTGGGGCTCAAACTCACAACCTTCAGGTCGCTAGTCCAATGCCTTAACCACTTGGCCACGTGCCCACTGTGAGGCCAAGAGTCCATCATAATGTACAAGAGGTACGTTTAATGATCTGATAACAGTGGGATAGAAGCTGTCCTTGACCCTGGTGGTGTACATGCTTCCAGTTTCTGGTATGTTCTGCCCGACAGGGGCAGGGAGAAGAGGGAATATCTGGGATGGGTGGGGCCTTTGAGTATGCTGGCTGCTTTACTGAGACCAGCACCACTGAGCCTCACAGCTTGCGATGGAAGTGGGGACAAAGCAAAACGGAAAAGAAATTAAAATCCAGACCTCCTATATCTCAGCCTTAAGGGACTTGGATTTGATTGCGTTAAGGCAGTGACTTGCACGGGTGTTGTAGGGAGGGAGGTGGAGAGCAGGAGAGAAGCAGAAAGAATTAATTTTCAATCACACGTGTCCTGAAAAGAGTCTTGCAGATCAGACTGGAGAGTGAAAATGAACGGAGTTGGTGAGCTGCCACCTCTGGCATTTCTGTCTTACTCTCTCACTGGCTGACAGGCAAGTCCATCCGTCATACGGCTATTCGGGCCACCACGTTTATCCTGACCATAGTTTGTCCAAATACACTAATCCTACTTGCCTGCATTATGACTGTATCCTTCTATGCCCGGCCTATTCAAACATTTACATAAATGTGTCTAAAACGTAGTGACCGTACCACTCGCAAAATGTTGGAGGAACTCAGCAGGTCAGGAAGCATCTATGGAAATGAAGAGATAGTCGACAATAGAGATTGTACCACCTCATCTGGCAGTGAGCTCTCACTGTTAACTACAGTGTGTAAAAAATGGCAAAATTGTGAATATCACAACAATTTACAGGATGTTGCCTGGATTGGGGAGCATGCCTTATGAGAATAGGTTGACTGAACTCGGCCTTTACTCCTTGGAGTGACGGAGGTTGAGAGGTGACCTGATAGAGGTGTATAAGATGATGAGAGGCATTGATCGTGTGGATAGTCAGAGGCTTTTTCCCAGGGCTGAAATGGCTAGCACGAGAAGGCACAGTTTTAAGGTGCTTGGAAGCAGGTACAGAGGAGATGTCAGGGGTAAGTTTTTTTACGCAGAGAGTGGTGAGTGCGTGGAATGGGCTGCCGGCGACGGTGGTGGAGATGGATACGATAGGTTCTTTTAAGAGACTACTTAGATGGCTACATGGAGCTTAGAAAATAGAGGGCTATGGGTAAGCCTAGTAATTTCTAAAGTAGGGACATGTTTGGCACAGCTTTGTGGGCTGAAGGGCCTGTATTGTGCTGTAGGTTTTTTACGTTTCTATGTTTTACAGCAGCAATGCAGTGCAAAGACATAAAATTACTATCAATTGCAAACAGTGGATAATATAAGGAATAATGAGGTAGTATTATGAGGCAATGCGTGAGGGAAGCATCAGGTTGATCGCGATGTGTTTTAATTTCATTTTAGTGAGAAATAGGCACTTGCGGCCCTTCCAGCCATTCTGCCCAGCAACCCCCCCCCCCCCCGATTTGACCCTAAGCTGATTATGGCCCTAATCACAACGACCAGTTAACCCACCAACCAGTCTTTGTGCTGTGGGAGGAGACCGGAGCACTCGGAGGAAACCCACGCGGTCACCGGAAGAACTTTCAAACTTCTTACAGGCAGTGGCAGGAATCGAACCCAGATCAGCAGTACTGTAAATTGTTGTGCTAACCACTACACTACTGTGGTTAGAAGATCGGAACAAAATTGTCGGCTGAAGATCCCGTGCTGTGCTGCTGCATTCTGTGTTCATGGATTATTCAGAAATCACATGGACCGTTCTCACTCCATACCAAAGTCTTCTAGACCAGCCAACATCTGGAGAATCTCCTTTGCACTCTCTCCAACGCAGTCAACAATGCAGAGACCAGAACTGTATACAATACTCCAACTTTGGTCTAAATTTAGTGTTCCCAACCTGGAGCCCATGAACTCCTTGGTTAATGGTAAGGGTCCATGGCATAAAAATGGTTGGGGGCCCCAAAGTCCCCAGGACTGTGAGAACAGCTGAAAAGATCATAAGAGTCTCCTACCATCCACTGGGATATTTATCAGAAGCACCGCATACGCAGAGTCCTTAGTATTATTAAGGATCCCGCTCATCCATCCAGCATCCTCTTTGACTTTCTACTATCAGACTGGAGACTACGATGCATAAAAACAACAATGGTCAGATTTAAGAACAAATTTCTTCCCTCAGGCCACAAGGGTTCTGAACTTCTGGCTCCATCGTATTTGAAGTGTCACTGGTTAATCTGTTCCGTACCCTACAATATTTAATATTAATGCGCTTTAGTTTGTTAATTATGTGTGATTCATCTATAGATTTTATCCTTACCTTCATAAGTTATTGTGTGCTATGTGCTTTACACCCTGGTTCAAAGAAACGTCTCATTTTTATATACATTATATACATGTATGTAGTTAAATGACAATAAACTTCACTTGACTTGACGTGCTTTTGTAAAGTTGCAACATAACAACCCAACTTTTACTTTCTAGGCACTGAGCTCTGAAGGCAAGTTTGCCACATGTAAACAGAAGAAATTCTGCAGATGATGGAAGTCCAATGCAACACACAAAAGTATACCATATGCCTTCTTCAAAGTTAAAGTAAAATTTAATATCAAAGTATGTATACATCACCATGTACAACCTTGAGATTTATTCACAGGAAAGAAAAGAAAAACAATAGAATTTACAAAAAAAAGACATATTGGGTAAATGGAAGTAGGCTTTTTCCACTGAAGTTGGGTGCAACTACAAGCAGAGGTCATGGGTAAGGGTGAAAGGTGAAATGTTTAAGGGGACGTGAGGGGAAACTCCTTCGCTCAGAGGGTGGTGGGAGTGTGGATCGAGTTGCCAGGACAAGTGGTGCATGCAAGCTCGATTTCAACGTTTAAGAGAAGTTTGGATAGGCACATGGATGGTAGGGGTCTGGAGGTCTATGCTCCCGGTGCAAGCTGATGGGAGTAGACAGTTTAACTAGTTTGGCATGGACTAGATGGGCTGAAGGTCCTGTTTCTGTACTGTATTTTTCTATGACTCTGTTATCAAACACTGACAAACAACCAATGTGCGAAAGATAATACATTGTGCAAACAAAATAATACTGAGAAGATGAGTTGTAAAAAATCCATTAAAGTGCACCTGTAGGTTGTGGATTAGCTCTGGGTTGAGGTGAGCAAAGTTATCTATGTTGGTTCAGGAGCCTGATGGTTGAGGGGTAAAGACTGTTCCTCAATGTGGTAGTGTTGGAGCCAAGCCTTCCTGTACCTCCTCACTGATGGTAGTAGTGAGAAGTGTCCTTGGCCTGGATGGTGGGGTTTTTTGATGATCAATGCTGCTTCCTTGTGGCAGTGCTCCATGTAAGTGTGCTCAATGTTTGCAACAACACACAGCGCCGGGGTCCACATGAGATTTCCCCTTTCACTGCTGTCAGTGACGCTCCTCGTTCCTTTCCCTGGGGTCACCCCCTCCTCCCTTAGACACTTCCTGGGTGGGGTCAGAATCCCTCCTCCCTTCTCCCTCCGACTCTGACCCCACCCAGGAAATTCGAGCCTGTATTTCCTTTGCGCCCTCTCAGTGAGTGACATCAGTGAAGGGTCCCAGCCAATCAGCAGACGGCGAAATCTTGCGGACAACGACAGTCAGAGGCTGGCCACAGCAGGTCTGGTGAACTCGGG